>NC_043961.1:53005764-53605764 GCF_902148855.1 Sphaeramia orbicularis | reverse complement strand
GAAATTTCACCCATTATTAGTAAATGGGGAAAAAAAGATTTGGAAAAATTCATACAAAATTGAAACTTTAACCCACTTTTTCCTAAATGTAATGACATCTATTCTTGGTCACTGGCAATCTATAAATCCAATTTGGTATGAATTCAACTAATAGTTTTGATGCTAGAGTGTTAACAAGCAAAGAAACAAACAAACAATCAAACAAACAAACTGAGCCAAAACAACCTCCCTTTCAGAGGGCGGGGTAATACCCAGAGCTTAAAGGTTCATTTTAGTAGTTTTTAGTAGCTTTCATCTATATCTCCACTTCAGTTTGTATTTTGGCATATTTTCCACACACCTGTAAAAGCTGCAGATACATGTAATGTTGATGACTGAATAACTTAATGCCCTGCTGTGTCGTTCAGTCGAAGGAAAGGAATCAAATATTTACCAAGGGGAGACCTATTGTTGTCATCTTAGTTGCAGAGGTTGTTTGTGTTTCTCACCATAAGACTCTGGCTCAGATTCAGTCTCGGTGGGAACCAGCTGTTTTGTAAGGTTTCCATTTCAAACAAAAAATGCAAAAAAAATGTCAATAAAATGAGAAAGAAGGGAACATTTTCTGTTGCTCTTTATTTATCAGCATCCAAACCTGCACATACTTAATCATACTGATCTGCTGTTTCTATGCATTTTAACCCAAACAGTTCCCAGTTGAATTTTTCTCTAGATTTAATCTTTCTCAAGCGATTTATCACCATTTATTATAATATTATCCTCTGTATTTTGTGTATTTTTCAGTGAAAATTATGTATTTTCTTGTATTTAGTTAACTGATCATGTACATATTCATAGAAGCTCAGATTAACATTGAGGTTTATTACATCAGAAACAGAGAAAACTGAAGAAAAAGGGAATTTTTCTGCAAAGATATCAATAACTGAATTAAAAACAAGCATCTCCATCCACTGTCATTGATCCAACTCCATGGGTTTTACTGGTGAATTAATGTTGTAGAAGATGACGGTGTTTCCACGTTCACTACGGAGCCTCTGAACATCCAAATGGGTCATATCTGATGACTATGAAAAGATGAGAAACTGCATTTTACACCAATTATTTACATGGATTGACAGGATTAGTGGTTGAAAAGTTATTAAATATTTTACATCAGTAGATGATTTTGGTTGCCAGTGACTGTCTGGGTCTTTTTGGGTTAAGCAGAGTGGACTGGTCTAGGAAATAGATGGAGGTTTTTACTTAAAAAGTTATTCCACAAGAGTAATAATTCCCAAGTATTTTCAGCACGAGACCCAAAAGGAAGATTATTCTGTGTCTCTTTTGGACATGAATTTACAAAATTACATGATGTATTATGTCTTTTACACTGTTATAGCATCATTTATGTCATTGTATGTTTATGCCATTTCTATCTTGTCACATTTTTCTTGTCGTGTTGCATTTTCAACTTGTTACGTTTTATATCTTAACCCATAAAGACCCAGTGTTACTTTTGCGGTAATTCCTAAACGAATTTTTCTCTCTATTTCACCTTTCTTAAGTGATTTATCACTATTTATTTTAATATTATTCTCTATATTTTGTATTTTTTTCAATAAAAATCTGGTATTTTTTCATATTTAATTTACTGATCATGTAGATGTTCATAAAAGCTTAGATTAAAGTTAATTGTCATGATATCAGAAATGGAGAAAAACTAAGAAAATGTGACTTTTCAACAATATCTCTCATTAACTGAACATAAACCCAGTGTCTCCCAAGGTTATTATCGTTAACAAAACCTAACGAAATGACAAAAACTAGAATTGAAAAAACGTTTTCGTTAACTGAAATAAATAAAAACTATAATTAAAAAAAAAAAAGATAACTAACTGAAACTGTATTTTGTGCTTACAAAACTAACTAAAACGTATAAAAATGATGGATAAAATTCCTTTCGTTTTCATCTTTGTCAATGTTGGATTGATATGAAAGTGATTTGTTTCGCTCTAGCAATTTTAGCTAGCGGCAATATATGACACTTCACGGTCCGTCATTTCTCATCACTTGTGGTTTAGAGTCGTTTTCTCGTCCCCACTCTACCTGGAAACATGGAGACTAAAGTTGGGAGAAAGCAGCAGAGTCCTGTCTGGGATTTATTTGAATACGACGGAGAAGAAGATAAAACATACAAAAAAACTAAAGCGAATACTAAAACTAAACTAAAACTAAGCATTTAGAAAAAAAATCAAAACTAATAAAAACTAACAAACCTGCTCTAAAAACGAATTAAAACTAACTGAATTCGAGAAAAAAAGTCAAAACTAAATAAAACTAAACTAGAATGAAAAATCCAAAACTATCATAACCTTGGTCCTGACCCCAAGGTTGAAAAACATTTACTTTAACCTTGAGAACCTATTTAGTTCAGTTTGTGTGTGTCTTTTACTTTTTTAAATGGAATTATGCATTTTCAAACATGTCCCTGTGGTCTACATAAACTGTAAATGCTCTGCTTGGGTCTGAATTCTTCATTAATTCAACTCCACAGGTCCATCTTCAACACTATTTCTGAGTAATGACACCAGAAAGGTAGTTTTGAGACAGACATGACATTCGGTAACGTTCCCTGGCCCCCTAGATCGCCAGATTTGTCCGTTTGTGATTTTTTCTTGTGGGGCTATCTCAAGAGTAAAGTGTACATGACTCGACTAAGAACTCTGGATGAGTTAAAACAGAGAATTCAGGATGAAATTCACAGTATCCCAGCTGAGATGTTGCAGCGGTCAATGAGGAATCTCCACAGCAGATTTCAAGAATGCATTCGTACAGGAGGACGCCATCTACAGGAAGTAATTTTTTAAAAATGAAAATTCCATCATTGTTTCTTAAATGGCATGGTTTAATGTTTCAATTACTATGAATAAAATATGTTTCTTCCATCACTCTTGGTTTTATTGGATTGTTAAAAAGTTCCCGTTTTTTTGTGTCACCCTGTACAACCAACAACTGAACATTTTATCGGCTTGAAGTTTGGGCATATTTTCTCTTCTGCCCTCGGTTAGTGTAACTACGTAACCTTGACAGCGAGCTAAACATCAAAATGGTTCCAGCAATAAAAAGACACGTTGTTGTTGTCGTCTTTGTCTTTACTGAAGACCATATTTTATCTTGTGAAACTGTAACATACAGAACAAGGAAAGAACATAAGTGCTCTTACATACACAAATTATAATTACTAGTGACAAATATCAGTTATCTCACAGTTTCTAGGCTAACGTCGACTTGGTTTAGCAGCTGACGGCTAACAACATTAGCTTATTTCCAAACCGTGCTGATACAACGGAAATACGTTAAGAATCCTAAAACAATAACGAACACAACATAACACTGCATTGTGACTTATACACTTACAGATTATGATTTGCCAAGGCTCCAAACGATACTAGGTTAAGAGAGAGGACAATCAGCATATTTTTCCCTCCCGTGCTGGATTCAAATACCGCCACCATTCATTCAGCTGCTGCTTATGACCCTGGGCCACCAGGTGGCACTGTTATCATTCACATCCACATAGACAACAAAGGCAACAAATACATTATAATAATGGTGAGAGCGACATCTGTTGGCAAAAAGGAAGCATAGAACCTATTTTTACTGCAGGTGAACTTGCATTGACAGATTCACTGCTTTACTCCTGAATGAGGGGCAGAACATTTTCAGTTTTTACTACAACCGCTGCTGATAAACAATTATGTCGTACTCTGAGAAATGTTCGTCGGAAGTCTGGACCTTATATGTGCAAATGTCGTGACGAAACTAGTTATAAAACTTAACAAATTAAGCAGGAATTAAAACAGGTTGTAGAAATCCACTCGATTTTTGTCAGAATGAATATAAAGATAGCTTTGCAGCACCTGGAGGGTTCAAATTCAAACTTTTTGAACTATTAGGGTCCAAATACACAAATAAATGAACCAAAGACTAATTAAAGTGAGTTTAGATAAATATGACCCCTTTAGGCTGTGCACATATTAAATATGTATGCTCATTACAACCTTGAAAAAACAACAAAACTAAAGGTGGCCTAAGCCTTTTGCAGACTACTATAAACAGGAATCATGTACAACAATAAAATTAAACTTTTAGGCAAAAACAGTTTCTACAGAACAAAATAGTTTTCAGCATCCATTTGTACCCAGTATGCTTTTTTTTGTTTTGTTTTGTTTTGTTTAGACAATATGAGATTTAAAGCTTTAATTTTCTGGTTCTATTCAACACCAGATGCTTTTTATTGTTTGAGTTACTTTTTATCATGGGATGACAGGTCGATACTAAATACAGACTGTAGCCTGGAGAAGTTCTTCAGTTTGGGTTTACTGAGTATTTTTAATACTGTGCACATATTTTCTGTATTGTCTTGTTGTATCTGAAGAAAAGAGAATGAGAAATAAATATGTCTGCTCATTTCAGCCCAGCAAAAACAACAAAACTAAAGTATCCTAAAGCATCTCTATCATAAACAAAGCTAAACATGTCCTGGATTATAAGGCACTCTATATATTGTACACTGTAAAAAAAAAATAAAAAAAATTTTAAAAAAAACTGTAATTTAACAGAATTTTCACTGTTTATTTTACAGATTTTTTCTGTATTTTCAAGATACAGGTAAATATCAATGAAATTACAAAAATAGACTGTGATTTTACTTGTCAAATGTAAAATAACATGAAAAAAATGTAACTGTGAATAACCATATAATTTCAGTTTTTAAAAGAAATTGTTTTTTTCACAGAAAAATACAGTTAAAATACATTTGCAAATGTGTCGTAATTTCACAAATATTTATTTTCTAATTGTGAGATTAAGCTGTTAATTTAAAGTTTAATACTGTGGAAAAAAAAATTTAAAAAAAAATAAATAAAATGAGATAAAATTACTGACAATTAACCGTAAATGAAGTATTTGTTCTGAAAGTTTAACAAGACTTGTTTGTTAACTGACAAATATCTTGTGTAATTACGGGAGGTTTCACAACAAAAATGTTGAATAAATGTATTTTTGTGAATGTATAACATGTATAAGCGCTGATAAACTGTCCAAATACAGTTTTTATCAGTGGACTGGATAACTTAGTCTCATGGAAAATTATTTATATACATATTTATATGTAATTTGTTTGTTTTAATACATGAAAATATTCTTTATTAAACATTAAAAAGTAAAAAAAAAAGAAAAAAAAAAAGCAAAATCTCATGTAAAGTTAGGGCAAAAAACTGTATTTTAATTATGGAAAATTACCGTAATATTATGAGATGGTTATTTTCCATTATTTAATGGTATTTTTTCGGCACCCCTGCTGCCTTAATGATACCGTTTTTTTAATGTTTTTTTTTTTTTTTTTTTTTACAGTGTATTGTTGTCTGGTCCAGCCATACTTAACTTACTGTATAGAATTATGGGGCAATAACTACAAAACTACTCTACACCCTCTCTTTATATTACAAAAGCATGCAGTCAGAGTCTTACATAAAGTCAGGTATTTGGATCATACTCATTTTTTATTCTTGCAATCAAAACTATTAAAACTCTATGATTTGGTACATTTTTACACAGCTCAATTTTTATATAAAGCCAATAAAAATCAACTACCAGCCAACATACAAAAACTATTTGCCCATAGAGAGGGGGGCTAAAACCTGAGGGGATGTGGGAATTTCAAAGTCCCAGAAGTCAGGACAACCAGGAAAAGTTTGTGTGTGTCTGTGTGTGGGGTGAAGCGTTGGGGGTAGACCTCAGGCGCTGTCCAAACATTCAAAATAAAAAATAAAAAAAATGTACAAAGAAATGGTTTTGTCACAATATCTGGCTCAGGGAAGGGTGTGATCGTACCTGGATTGTCAGGTTGTTATATTGTGTGATGTGCGTGGGTATAGATGGGGGTGCGGACGTAGGTTGGTGTACAGATGTAGATATAATTCGGTGGTGTATGTACAGTGTATGGGTGTACAGTGTATGGGTGTACAAGTGTGTGGGGGTGTGTTTATGGGTAATCATAACCTTATGTTGTCTAACATGTAATTTCATTTCATTTTTCATTTCATTTATTAATAACAACAATAATAATAATAATAAAGCCTAAAAGGGCACATGTCACCCCCTTACTCATTGAGTTACACTGGCTACCCATTGCTGCCCGCATAAAATTCAAATCTTTAATCCTAGCCGACAAAATTCTCCGTGGGTCTGCTCCTGTCTACTTAGGTGCACTAATAAAAGCTTATGTCGCCCCACGACCACTCCGCTCGTCTGGGGAACGTAGTCTGGTGGTCCCCAGACCTTGTACAAGACAATCCAGGCTCTTTTCATGGGTCGTTCCACGTTGGTGGAACGCTCTACCAAGTGCTACAAGAACAGAGTCATCCCTGCCTATCTTCAAGAAGCTCCTGAAGACCCAGCTCTTCCGAGAGCACCTCCTATCCTAGCACTTTCAAACATTCCATTTTAAATATTCTAATAAGGTTTTTCCCAGGATAACCACAGATTCTTTCACGATTATCTCTGGACCTGCTGCGGTGGTCCGGCCTCTTCCCTGCCCTCATCATCACTACTCACTTATCCTCAACCGCCTCCATGTGTCTCCCCCTACTCCCCCCTTCTCCCCCTCTCCCCCAGTCCCTATCTCTATCGCTCTCTCTTTTTCCCCTTCTCTACTCTCTCTCTTTAACCCCAACTGGTCAAGGCAGACGGCCATCCTCCAGGAGTCTGGGTCTGCTCCAGGTTTCTGCTGTTAAAGGGAAGTTTTTCCTTCCACTGTCACCAGTCACAAGTGTTTGCTCCAGGAGGATTCTGTTGGGTTTCTGTAGAATTGACTTAGAGTCTGGTTTTGACCAACTCTATATATAAAATGTCAAGAGATAACTTTTTTGTGATCTGGCGCTATATAAATAAAATTTGATTGATTGAGCGATTTAATTGGTTTTCCCCTGTAAGTCGCTTTGGAAAAAAGCGTCTGCCAAATGCGTAAACATAAACATAAACATAATAATAATAATAATAATAATAATAATAATAATAATAATAATAATAATAATGGATTGGATTTTATATAGCGCTTTTCTAGACACCTAAAGCGCTTTACATTATTGATCCATTATTCATTCGCTCTCACATTCTCCCTCTGGTGGTGGTAAACTACATCAGTAGCCACAGTTGCCCTGGGGCAGACTGACAGAAGCGTGGCTGCCAATTCGCACCTATGGCCCCTCCGACCACCACCAAACATTCATACGCATTCATACGCCAGTGTGAGTGGCACTGGAGGCAAGGAGGGTGAAGTGTCTTGCCCAAGGACACAATGGACTGACTAGGACAGAGCGGGATTCAAACCGCCAACCCTTCAGTTATTGGACGACCCACTCTAGCACCTGAGCCATGGCCGCATCCCCATTAGCAACTGAATCATCAGTTGCTATTCTTCCTGGGGTCTCCTCTACATTACATTACAATTTTAATTATTTACATTAATCTTACACCATTCATGCCCACACACACACACACACACACACACACAAAGGGGACATATACAACAGCCCAATGCGATATAATAATTAAATAAAACAAAATAAGTACAATTCATTTGTACTCCTTCACCAAACAATAGCTGTCTGATACAAATCATAAGACATCTTTCAATATTATCAATGCTCTTTCTATTTCATACCTGCTGTGTAAACAAGAAAAGTTTTAATTTCTTTTGAAAACATTTTCTGTTATTTTCCAACAACAGAAACCCTAGCAATCCAAAGATCCATTCCAGTGATTAGGCACTAACAGTCTAAGGACCGGAATCGGGGGGTAGGACTGGATAAGCAGTGGCTTCTTCCTTCTCCCTTTCAGACACAACAGTTGTTCCTTGTTCTATTATTCTATTTGTTAGTTTTGTTTTGTTTTATTTTGTTTCCCATGTTTTGTATTATGTTTGTGTCTGAAATAAACTAGAGGTTTTTTTTCAGCGCCATATGTGTTTGAATGGGGTCTGGAGTTAACGTCCCCTTAACCCAGTGTTTCTCAAACTGTGGGGCGGGTCCCCCCGGGTGGGCGCGAAGGCTTTCCAAGGGGGGCATGGGATCATTCCTAGGTGTTTTCTTTTCTTTTCTTCAGGTTAGAACATGTAGCAGGTGGAACTAATGTTTTAGCGTTGGAGCACCCTGGACTCATTTTAGGGACGTACAACAAACCAGTCTACTGCCATGGTGATCTGTCACTAGACTAGACCAAGAGTTTAGGTTTGGACAATGGACAAGGATTGGACCGGAAAAGAAAAATGTGCAATGTTTCTGTTTTTACACAGTTTGTACAGATTGCACTTTAATGTTCTGAGATGTGCAACGGAAACAGGCTCATTGCAGCCACTGATATTGTTAAAATGTTCATCTTTGTTACCAAAATGTGTTTGTTGTTCTACCAAAAAATATACCTTATTGTCATAGTTGTAAGATAATTACACATTTCCTATTTTTATTGGAAAAATAATGTCTCAGGGAGTAGTTTTGTTGAGGTCATTTATATTGTTCAATCAAAAATCGAAGTTATTTTTAATTTGCACAACAAATTATTCAAGGAAAAGCAAAAAGTATTCTAACGATATTGATGTTTCTTTCAATAAAAGTTATAATTGCACCACAGGTACAATGTTGTTGGGGTTGAGGGGGGCTTGGAGATTTTTCGTGCTCCAAAGGGGGGCCCGACAGAAAAAGATTGAGAACCACTGCCTTAACTAAAAAGTCCAAAACTTACAACCAGTACACTAGGTCCACAGACAGCCTTTCACCATCTCACTGGCCTCCTTAGGGGAGGGTGAGGTGACAGGGATTGACTTGGTTTAGTTGCAATCTGAAATCTCACTGGTTGATGCCTCTCCACCTTATACAGTGAACCTCGAAGACCTTTTAAAGACCATTATAAATGCAATTTGAGACCCATTTCACACCCCATTGAACCACAGCCGGATTTAAATGATGCTCTCGCTGTGAATATATCCAACACTAGCGGGTGACAGAGGTGTTTTTTTCTTCTTAAGTGACTTCCTGTGCAACTCAGTGTATTTACGCCTCAAAATTTCTTTCTTGCACAAGGTTCATTTTGTTATTTTAAGCATTTTAATATCTGTCAAGACATGTCAAAAACATCTCAAAGCTGAAAATACTAAAATAAATAAATAAAAATATGGTATGAGACATTGATACTGTATGCATGATTTCTTTTTATTCAGCCATTAACCACTTCCATTCAGGACAACCATCACATTTCACATTTCATCACCATACACACAGATATTTCATTATTACAAACATTAAAATATGGTCTGTGCCCTAAAATGAAACCACTACAGAATGTAACACAATCCTTATATCATATATATATATGAGTCAGAATTAAAATAATTGTAGTATTATTAGGCCACAACATACAGTATCTTAAGAAATCAAAAATAAACAGGAACAGAAAACAAGTGTGGAAGCTAAAACACAAAGAGATATACAGCACTACAATATACATCATTAATTTATCTATAAAAAAAAAAAATTCTAAAAGTAAAATACTTTAATAAATCTGGATTGTGTGAGGCTGTGTTTAATATTTACATCATGCTGTGTTTGGAGAAGATTCATTAAAAGCCAAATGCTGAGAAGAACTGTGAATCTATGTACATACAATACACTGTTTTTTCTTCGCGGCACATGTCAGTCTGTGTGGGAAGTGCATGGAAATTTGTTGTCTGTGACGGTTGTGCCGTTACAGACGTTTGCTGGTGTAGACGTGAAAGGCACAGAGATGGAGGTCACAGTGCGAATCGGGTACAAAACCCACCGGAACGACAGGCTGCACTAAGATGTACTATATACAATAAGAATGAACGGTAACACTTGATTTGAAGGTCTAGTTTCTAATGCATTAAGCGCACATTCAGAAGACATTATAATGCATTATAAAAGTCATTACAACAGTTTATGATCATGTACAACAACTTTTACCAAGGTTAATAAAGTATTATAAGTGTAGGCATGATGTATTATACATTTTGCTTTCATAATGTTTATACATCCATACCAAAGTGACAACAGTGTTTGTAGGAAGAATCTCAAGTCCTGGGTTAGAGAACACATTATAACCATCATAACAATCAACCATTGCATCTTAAATGTAAAATAAGCTTATGGTTTGTTCTTGAAAGTGCATTGTTTAGTTCCTCAGACGCTTGATTTTAAGTTTAAAGTTCTCAGATAAACATTGGAAGATTTGGATTCTGGCAGAGAAGCAGTGTGAAGGAATTTAGTTTTTTAGGTGGGGAACTTTTATTAGGTTTTGTCACTGGTCTCTATACCCATCTATTTTAGGGATTTAATTTTTATTTAAAAAAAAAAAAAGTATGTGTTTGAATTAACAAAGATTTAGAGCTGCCACATTATTTTTTATTTATGTATAAAGCAACATGTGACACTTCTATTTACTGTCTCTGTTCTTTTAATGTTTTGTTTTTGCAAAATAAAGTTAAAACTTTGATGCATCATTTTTGACTTACACTTTACTTAGAGCCAGTAGATACTGCTCATACGTCATCATACTTGTGTTATAATATCATACAATTGCTAATTGCTACAATTGTCACTTTACTAAAAGCTCTTAAAGTCCTCCTGTAATTTATTACACTGTCACTTTGGTATGGATGTATAAAACATTATGAAAGCTAAATTTATAATACATTTTGCCTACACTTTATAATACTTTATTAACCTTGGTATAAGTTGTTGTACATGATCATAAACTGTTGTAATGACTTTTATAATGTCTTATGAATGTGCGCTTAATGCATAAGAAACTAGACCTTCAAATAAAGTGTTACCGAATGAACAACCAATCAGGGAATGGTTACACTGAATTCTGACTGTCGGATCTGGATTGATGGCTTGCCATATTAACTCAGATATAAAATGATATAATTCAACACATTTCCATTTCAAAAACATCAAGTAATCCATCAGCAGTACTTCAGTCTCGTCAGTAACAAAGATTCCACATTGCGAGTATAAAATACAATACAAATGACTGAAACAAGCCCAACCTGTTTTCTTCAGTGATGAAGAAATATCACTGTGAATAATAAAGTGCTGCTACAAAAGATACTCAAATGACACATATACAGAGGAGATAGGTTCAACTGGTGATACAGCAGTCATAGACAGTGAAACAGATAGAGCCAGACCTTCGATTTGAGCGTACAGTACAGAGAGAGAGAGAGACGCACAATACTGCTGAAGTCAGAGCAGGAAGCACAAAAGGAGCCTTATACGATAAACGAGTGTCCTCCTCCTATAGGATAAAACAGACACTACAACAGTCCAGGGTTTTGACTCAGGAGTGGTGACGTGCATACTCAGCACAGTGAAACCCTTCCGTATTGCAGTGACATTCACTTTGGTCCCCGTTTTTTTTTTTTTTTCTGTACATACTTTGTCGTTGTCAGAGGAGCAGAGTGCAGCTCTGTATTTGTGTGAAAAGAGCCAGACAGCTCTGGAAGCCAAATCACCAGACTTAAGGAGCTCCAGAGGTAAATCTCTGCCCAAATACACCTCAGTAAAGATCCTCCACTGACAGAAGCTTTCAGTCTGGATCAGGTGGATCTGACCTGAAAGCCAGAAAGGCTAAAAGGGTGGCTTTTAAGGCTGGGATTGTTTTACAGGTTTTTTTTTGTTTTACGGTTACTTTAACTCAAAACTCACAGATTTTTTTTTTTTGGCTGCTGGTTGTGAGCCGTAACTTGTCTCATGTCACGGTAAAAGGATGGATGATTTATTTATCCAACTGTGAGAATGATCTGTGCAAATATTTGTTCTCACATAGACCTATTGCAATATTCATTTGGCCAAATGCGCTTTTAAAAAGGAATTGTGTAAAAGAGTCTAAATGTCTAAAAGGTAACCAGGTTCTTGGTATTAAAGCATGATAAAACTACTTATAAATAATACAAATGAACTTTGCATTGTCGAATACTTAATCTAACATTTCAAGGAGATTAAAATGTGATAGAAAATATATATACTCGGTGGATAATTACTGTTAATTCAGCAAATGGATTACATGACCTTATTCCAATAGAGTTTGTGTACTCTTGTGTACTTGTGTAACCTTTCTCTGCAAATTTACACAATTAATTCCTTGTCGGTGGAGCTCAGAGGTCTTGTCTGAGAGCGGTGCTCCATCTAGTGGACAAGCACAGGCTGTGCACAGCTACAGTGTCTAGAGAGATGCAGCATAACAGTATGATCCATAATAAAAATAAGTATTTTGCACAGTGAAACCGATCTCTACAACTACAGTGCTCTATTGCCAGATACTAACAAAGGCAGAAGTGTAACAGACTACAAAGGACGCAGCATAAGCTCGTATCTGCAATATATTAAGTGAAAAAAGTTATTACAAAAAGTTGGTTGATTGATAGACACTCTTTTCTTTAAAGCATCTTAAAAATATTAAAAACCTTCCCCATCTATCCTCAGCACCCCTCTGCGTATTTACACAGGCGACACCATGCCTGGGGAGTTTTAGAAATTCTTTGAGCGACCTGAGAGGGGCAGCAGAAGACGTCATGTTGGAGAATCACACAGGCCTGTTGGTAATAAATGCCCGAAATGTGGTGACAGTGTGAAAGATTTTCTACAGACAGATGGACCTGTCTACTTCTAGTTAGTAGACCCTTCTCATCCCTCCTTGGTCAGAGAAAGAGTTCGTCAGAGGCTGAACACAGTCCGCTCAGAGCTGAGAGTCAGCTCCCAGGCTGTTCAGCTCCTCTGGTGAGTGTTTCTCCCCATCGACTGTCTGGCGGAAACCGGCCGCTATCTCATCAAACGTCCGGCCCTTGGTCTCTGGGACTCTGAAGTAGGTGAAAATGAAGAAGACTAACAGCAAGACAGTGAAGATGACGAACACGTATGGGTAGCACAGCTCCTGCAAACAGACAAAAGGAGAACAGTTAGTGGAGTCTAAAAGGGTTCAATCAGTCCTCAAAATGTTTTTATTTCATGAAAAAATGTAAAATGTACAGCTTAATAGTAGAGGAAGAATTAGGATGCTTTACTAAAATACCCCACTGTGAAAATATTCCACTACAAAAAAAGTTCAAAACCTTAAAATCACGTACATTATGTAGACTATCATATATGTGATGAATTCATTTTACTGCTCTGGAGGTTAAAGGTAGAGCTCATTTGAAGCACTTTATATATTATATTTATTATATTGTAGTTTAATCTAAAAATGTGTCATGTTCTAAATCACATCACATAAAAACATGTGGCCCGGGGGCCAAATCCGGGCCGCCAAAGGGTCCAGTCCGGCCCTTGGGATGAATATGTGAAATACCCAAATTACACTGAATATATTTTAGCTCAGGTTCATTTTAGTTCAGGTTCCACAATCGAACAAATTCAATCTCAAATGGGTTAGATCAGTAAAATACTACCCTATAACCTATAAATACTCATAACTCCAATTTTTTCTCTTTGTAAATGTAAATATTTGCATGTATTTACACAAAAAAAAAGTATAATTTTGCAAAAAATGTGAACAACCTGAAATGTCTTAAGAGAAGCACAATTTTAACAATATTCCACCTGTTAAATGTTTTGAGACCTACTGTGATCTGTAAGTTATATATAATGTACATATGTAAATGATCAACTGCAGCATGATATTGTTAAAATTACAATTATTTCTTCAGCTTGTTCACGTTATTCACAATGTTTGAAAAGATTGTTTGTAGATGTAAACATTTTCATAATGTAATCTTACTTTTTTCACTGTAAAACATAGTGGAAAGTTTGGAGTTGACATTATTTCTATTTTTATTATGTTATTTTACTGGTTTGCCCCACTTCAGATCAAATTTAGCTGAATGTGGCCCCTGAACTGGAATGATTTTGACACCTGTGTTCTAGATCATCATAGCTGCCCCGTTAGAACCACATATCTTTAAAAAAGTAGCTTTTCTTGAGCTCAGAAAAACAGGCCTGCTTTCAGCTTTTTGCATTTTCAACAGACATGAAGAACACAATAAAACAGAATAGAATAGAATAGAATAGAATAGAATAGAATAGAATAGAATAGAATAGACTTCATTGTCAGTGTGTGTTCAATGAAATAAAGAACATTTAAAAAATAAAAAGTAAAATAAAATATAATATAAAATCTAACAAAAGTCAAATGAGAATAGAACTAAAGCAGAATAAAATAAAATAGACATAAAATATGAATTGACACAATACAACAGTGTTAACAGTATGTGAAAAAATAGTGCATTTGTATTTGAATATATATTGAATAACATATTGAATTGTTTTTGCATTTTATTGCACAACTTATTGTACATAGTTCAAAATTGATTGGAATTGGAATGGATGAAAAAATGTAATCTGAATAGTAACTAAAGAAATAACTGCCTGTGAGATGTAGCAAAGTAAAATATGACAGAAAACGGAAAGTGCAAGTACCTCAAACTAGTACAAAAAAACCACAGGACTTGTGTAAAAGTACTTTGTCACATTCTGCCACTGCTTGACCCAAACATTGTACTCTGCGGACTGGTGGACTCACCTCTATATACTGGAAGCACATTCCCACTATAAAGTTAGCAGTCCAGTTGGAGAAACCAGCCACAGCGATGGCTGAGGGCCTGGGTCCCTGTGAGAACAGCTCAGCCACGATAAACCAGGGGATTGGACCCGGCCCCAGTTCAAAGAAAGCGACGTAGGCGAAAATGGCCACGATGCTCAAATACGACATCCATTTAAGCTTTTCCTACAAGAACAGAGGAGAAATACGAGGTTAGAAACTGGCTCTGACAACTACCTGGAGCACAATCACTTCATATTTTTAACGTCTTTGATCAAATTAGAGAAACCTACGAGCAGAGCTAAGGCGATTGTCATCAGGATGGTAGCTCCGGCCATTCCCATCAGCCCCAGCAGGTGCAGAGACCTACGCCCAGCACGTTCAACCACAAACAGCTGCAGGAAACAATAAACAAAATACAAGTCAGTGTTGTAGTGTCTAAACTACAGGGATTCAAGCTATTGAATGCTCTATAGAGTCACACAGCAGTGGTAGATTTACGGTAGGGTTTATAAGGCTTATAAAGGTAAAGATACTACATTGATCCCTGAGGAAGTAGCATGACGGTACAACAATACAGTACCATAAAAAGACAATACTATGCAATAAAATAAAAAAAAACAGCATGAGCTTATTTTATATTGATGGCAGAAGTAGCAGTTGGTTTAGACAAAATACAACAAGGATAAACAGACCTAACATTTGCAGATAAAACAGTAACTTTTATCAGAATTAAAGCTGGAAGTCATTTAATGTAATTATTTTAATTAATGTAAATCGATATTAAAACTTGACACCACCCACCATTGATGAATAGATTGGAATTGTCTATGAGATTTATGTTATGGAGAAGATATATTTTTCTCTTAAAGTTGAAAAAGGAAAATTTAATTTAAGATTTGGTCCAAATGGATAGAGTATGTAAAACCAACACTGGTCTACAAGGAAAATGCTTCCAGAATAAAAGTAATGAAATTTTACCACGTGAGAGTCACTGATAAAGAAAAGTCAAAAATGCTGGTTGGCTGAAGTTTCCAAGATACTGCCTTGGGTCAAAATGTGAAATTCAAGAATTAACGAGAGAATGGGTTTGACTCAAAAGGAATATTTGTCTCAGAGCTACAAGATCTACTTCAAAACACTGTCTGCACATTAGAATACATTCACTTTACAGGTTCTATTTAGTGGAAGATTTATAAAACTATTATATAAATGTACATAAACCGATATATATGTGGAATAACACTTAATCATATACCTTGAAAACATGAGCAAACAGGCACTTTTGTCATTTATTTTCCAATTAATCTTTTTAAAATACGTAACATTTAGCACATTTAATGTCTGAAGCAAATCATTTCTAAAAAATTGTAGACCGGTGCAATCAGATCTGATATCATTTGACTGTACTTGTGCTTTGTGTGAACCTATCCTCTTTATTTATGTGATGTTTTGATTGTACGAGGTGATGCGCTCCCCCGTTCTGTTTTGTTGTGTTATTGCTTTAACTGGAAAATTAGTAAAAGGAAATCCTGGAAGGGCAGTATGGATATAATCACTCAAACTTTCTGCATCCATCCTTTTTTATGTTTTTGAATGACTAACGCTGTAATTAATGTATGTGATGGACATTCACCTTTACAACTAAAAAGATAATTACAAAAAAAACCCAAAAAAACTCACCGACACCACAGTGAAAGCCGTGTTGACCACTCCAGCTCCGATGGTGGCGTAGACCGGCTGCTCGACTCCGGCTTTCTCAAAGATACGAGTGGAGTAGTAGAAAACCTACAAGAAAGAGGAGAACTTTAAGCTTTTAGACATAGATAACAGACATTTAACTGTTTCCAGCAGATGTTTATCTAATGCACAGGTGTCAAACATGTGGCCTGGGGGCCAAAACCGGCTCGCCAAAGGTTCCAATCCGGCCTGCGAGATGAATTTGCAAAGTGCAAGTTAAGGCATCAAACGCAAAAATAACGTAATAACCTATAAATAATGACAACACCATTTTTTTCCTCTTTGATTTAGTGCAAAAAAAACCATTAAATTATGAAAATGTTTCCATTAACAAACTATCCTTTAACAATAAAATGTGAATAACTTGAGCAAATATGAACAACCTGAAATGTCTAAAGAAAATTAAGTACAATTTTAACAATATTCTGCCTGTTACTGAATGTTTTGTACCTTTGTAGATCTGACCTATAATGCATATGTATAAATGATGAGTCAAGGCATAATATTGATAAAATTCTTCTTGTATTTCTTAACAAATTCCTTTTTTTTCCCTGGTTATTCACATCCTTTTTGCTTGGATCATTTGTAAATGTAAATATTGGCATGATTCAGTGGTTCTCAATCTTTTTCTGTCGGGCCCCCCTTTGGAGCACGAAAAATCTCCAAGCCCCCCTCAACCCCAACAACATTGTACCTGTGGTGCAATTATAACTTTTATTGAAAGAAACATCAATATCGTTAGAATACTTTTTGCTTTTCCTTGAATAATTTGTTGTGCAAATTAAAAATAACTTCGATTTTTGATTGAACAATATAAATGACCTCAACAAAACTACTCCCTGAGACATTATTTTTCCAATTAAAAATAGGAAATATGTAATTATCTTACAACTATGACAATAAGGTAAATTTTTTGGTAGAACAACAAACAAATTTTGGTAACAAAGATGAACATTTTAACAATATCAGTGGCTGCAATGAGCCTGTTTCCGTTGCACATCTCAGAACATTTAAGTGCAATCTGTCCAAACTGCGCAAAACCAGAAACATTGCACATTTTTCTTTTCCAGTCCAATCCTTGTCCATTGTCCAAACCTAAACTCTTTGTTTAGTCTAGTGACAGATCACTATGGCAGTAGACTGGTTTGTTGTACGTCCCTAAAATGAGTCCAGGGTGCTCCAACGCTAAAACATTAGTTCCACCTGCTACATGTTCTAACCTGAAGAAAAAAAAACAAAACACCAAGGAATGATCCCATGCCCCCCCGGAAAGCCTTCGCGCCCCCCCGGGGGGGCCCGCTCCACAGTTTGAGAAACACTGGCATAATTGAATGTTCTTTTTTGCACTAAAACAATTTGGAGTTGCCATTATTTATTGGCTATCACGCTATTATTTTACTGGTCCAGCCCACCTCGGATTAAATTGGGCTGAATGTGGCCCTGCAAGAAAATGACTTTGACACCCCTGATCTAATGTATTGTCTCCATTTTTCTGAGGATGCTTCAGGGGAAAAGAGCAGGTCAGTGTACACCTCATGTCTTCGTGTTGAAACTCACAGCGTTGATTCCAGACAGCTGTTGCGAGAGCTGCAGCATGACGGCGATGACCAGAGGCTGGCGGTAGATGGGCGAGCGGAAAAGCTCACAGATGGTCACTTTCTTCTCCCTCATCATCTGCCGACTCTCCTCCTTCATCTCCTTTATGTCAGTGCTCACGTCTGTGGACCCACGGAGCTTCTTCAACACTGAGATTCACAGAGGAAAAAAGTGGTTGAGGTTAGGCGATGTTTATTCAGCCTCATGAAGGTGTGTTTTGTTTTTTCAGAGGTTTGTGTGCGGTATTTGTTTCAGACTCATGGCACCTTCAGTTAACCCATAAAGACCCAGGGCTACTTTTGTGGCGGTTCCCAAATGACTTTTTCTCTATTTCTACCATTCTTTACTGCTTTATCACCAATTTTTTTCCTAACATTTTCATTTGTAGTTTGCTTTTTTTTTTTGGTGTAAGTCATGCATTTTCCTATATCTAATTCACAGATCATGTAGATCACAGGCGTCAAACATGCGGCCCGGGGGCCAAATCCGGCCTGCCAAAGGGTTCAATCCAGCCCCTAGGATGAATTTGTGAAATGTAAAAATTACACTAAAGATATTAACAATCAAGGATGTTAAAATCATTTTAGGTTATTTCAGTCTAAAGTGTATCAGACCAGTAAAATTCTATCATAATAACCTATAAATAATGAAAACTGTAAATTTGTCTCTTTGTTTTAGTGTAAAAAAAGTAAAATTACACAAAAATGTTTACATCTACAGACTAGCCCTTTACAAAAAATGTGAATATCTGAAATGTCTTAAGAGAAATATGCAGAATTTTAATAATACTCTCCCTGTTATTTAATGTTTTGTGTATTTGTCGATCCACTGTGATCTCTAAGTTGTGATTCACATGTGTAAATGATAAACTAAGGTGTAATATTGTTAACATTGTATTTATTTTACTACAGAATTTTCAGGTTGTTCATATTTGTTCATGTTATGTTCAAGTACAATTCGTAGACGTAAACATTTTCATTACGGAATTTACTTTTTTCACTCAAAAGTTCTTATCCTATTATTTCTATTATTTTACTGGTGTAGCCCACTTTATATCATGTCAGGCAAACTCAGAGTAAATTCAAGGTTAATTATATCAAAACAGAGAAAAATTAAGAAAAAGTGACTTTTGTTACAAAAATATCAATGACTGATCATAAAAACAAGTGCATCCATTCACTGTCATTGATCCAGCTTCATGGGTTTTACAGGCAAATCAATGTTGTAGAAGATGACGGTGTTTCCATGGTAACCACGGAGCCTCTGAATGTCCA
Source organism: Sphaeramia orbicularis (assembly GCF_902148855.1). Classification (NCBI taxonomy): domain Eukaryota; kingdom Metazoa; phylum Chordata; class Actinopteri; order Kurtiformes; family Apogonidae; genus Sphaeramia; species Sphaeramia orbicularis. The sequence goes on along the minus strand of NC_043961.1, from coordinate 53,586,502 downwards.
AATGGGTCACATCTGATGACCATGAAAAGACGACAAACTGTGTTTTACAAACCATTATTTACATGTATTGATAGGATTAATGGATGAACAGGGATTAAACAGTTTAGATCAGTAGATGGTTTGTGTCGCCGGTGATGGTTTGGGTCTTTATGGCTTAAAACGTAAGAGAAAACACAATCCAAAGGAGTTAAAGCCAAGTGAATCTGATGACCTGAAGTGTCATCAGGCAGAAAGTGATGTGGAATCTGATGCATGTATGAGGAGAAATGTGTGTCCGGTAAAATGCTTCCCACTTTAGAGTTAATTTTTCATTCTTGATCTTACAAATCGTGCCTTTAAGTTAGGAAATAAGCCGTTTTCAAGTCAAACAGACACATTTTTATCTTATGTGGACACATGCATTTAGACAGTCCAATTTGTTTTTTGAGTGTTTGAATTTACCAGCTTTGGCCTTGTTCTCTTCATTCTTGTTGATGAGCAGAAAGCGTGGGCTCTCGGGGCACAGAGGAAGCAGGATGCACTGAATCACAGCAGGGATGAAGGTGAAGCCCAAGAGGAGCGGCCACAAGTTCTCGTTACCCATCACAGCATCCAATCCAAACACCTACATAAACCAAGACATATGTCAAACATGAACAACCTGCAGAACAATGAAAAAAGGAATTTCAAATATTATTGCAGTATAAAACAAAAAGGTAATTCCTCTTAAAATATACATGAAATTTCATAACAGAAGTCTACGCCATGGAGAAAATATCCCATTGGTTTAGAATGAGAGAAAGTGCCTTTGTGACGAAGTGGGAGAAATGGACACAGTATGACACAGTGAACGACGCTTAAGGGTTGACAGACTTGAATGTATGTACCTTGTTTTGGATGATAGATATTGGCAACCATGACTGTTACTTCTTCTGTTTTTGTTTCTTTACTTAACACATCTGTTCTATTCGCCTATCTCTAAAATGGGATATGTAATTTGAATATCGGCTAAAATTTACTTTGGGAGTCAAATGAGTGGCCATTTTTGTCAAAAAAAAAAAGTTGTAAGAAATCCATAGAACTATGTTGAAATAATGTTAATACATTTGTGCACAGACAACTGATATTATTTGACAGTGGAAGCTATATTTTCAGAAATATTAGATTGTGAATAGCACGTGTATGTGAAAACTTTTGCTGGTGGACGGACGTGACATTACCCATGATGATCTGGTCAGTACCAGTACTTTATTACTAATAAATTTATAGACTTACTATTGCTAATTATCCTCTTATTCATAAATGTTAGTATTGTGGATCTAAAACAATAACAGCTTAACAAAAACAAAATGTGTCAGTGGACGGATGTGACATGGTTGTTACAGATCCCATCATACTGATGCTCAGCAGCCATGTCACCGTTTCCACAAATGATCCCTGTGCAAAAACTAGGATCAGAATTATTTATTGTATAGTTTATCATCATACTAAAGAGTAAATAACAATATGGAATTGTTATTTCTTTATAAAAAGGCTTATTATTTGAAAACTGTTGATTTAAAAAGTGACGTGTGACACTCGTAATGTATGTATTGGCGTAACATAAGCAGGATGGATCAGCACCATACTCCATATTGCAACCTGTAAAAATAAAACATGTGATATGTAGAATAGAATCTTGTAAGAAAAACTGGGGAATCTAAAAGAATAGAATATTTGTTTTTCAGGTAAATTCAGTTCAAATATAACTTGGCCATTTGTGACATGGAAATATAGCATTAATTGTGATGAAATTGGACATTTTTGAGCTGAAAACATAGTTCATATGACCATCAACATGTCGCAACAGAACTGAAATCCTATAAATTTGCATAACTTGCATTTACCAACACAAAGTTCCTTTGGGGATTCACTTATATTGATTTCTTAAGCACAAAGAAAGAAATGAGACCTCTAAGCAAATTTTAGTCGATATGTATTTCTTTGTTAAAATGAGAAAAACTTCAATAAAAATGTGAGTATTAAAAAAAAAACCAAAAAAAAAAAACATGAAATTACAATCTGCTGACCTGAGCAATAAGGATGCCAACGACGATGCCCAGCTGGTGGAGGGTACCCAGAGCTCCTCGTAGGGCTGTTGGGGAAACCTCACCCACATACATGGGCACAAAGCCTGTGGAGAGTCCAGAGTAGAGACCCACAACAAACCGACCGATGATCAGCATTTCCCAGGAGTCCGCCATCTTTGAGAAGCCCATCAAAGCGGCTGCGATGAAGGCCAGGATGTTTGCCATGAGCATAGAGTTCCTCCTGTGGAGCACAAAAAAACACCCCAGTTTGGGTTAAAACACTTCACCTACTGTATAAACGCCATTTATTTGGCTGTGATTACTAGAACACTAAAATGCTTCACAAGAGTAAAAATTCTAGAAACGTGGCCATAAGAATAAAAAGAAACAAAGTTAACAAAATTGTTATTGTGTCATTTAACTTTCATATGTAAATTCTATCAAAATGTGATTATTATTAGAGGTGTGTATTGGCAAGAATCTGGTGATATGATACAAATCGCAATACTAGGATCACGATACGACACATCACGATATATCACGATACTGTTAAAGGCTTTTTTTTTTTTTTTATAGCTTAATTTCTTTTTTTAAAGATTATTTCCTGGGAGAATGGAATTACACCAGAAATCTGCACAAATACTAAACACACTTTTATTTGATCACAACAGGATCTAATGCTACATCACAAAATGTTCCTGTGTTTAAATTGAAATTCTGTTTTACATACATTACAGTTTAAGATCCTGTTCAAATGTTCATATTCTATTAGTTCAGAACTAACGCCAGAACATTATTGTTGTGCAATCCCAACAAAGGAACTAACATTATTTAATAAAAATTAAAAATAAATATAATAAATAAAATATAAGCAAAAACAAAAAACTAAAAAACTAAAATGAACCTCCACAATATCTGCAACTGAATAAATACCTAAAAATATTGATACAGTACTTTTTAATATTGATACAGTATTGTGAAATGAAATATCGCGATATATTGCAGAACTGATATTTTCTTACACCCCTAATTATTATACTACATTAAATAAAAAAACAACTAAATTGTTTAATTCTGAAGAATGGATTGATATCATACAGGACATCTACATTCTAGAGAAATCTACATTTTGTTTTAAGGGTCAAAGGGAATCTTTTTTCAGTATTTGGTCAAAATGGACAAACTGTGTAAAACTGTAATTGATGTGAACTGAATACATTGGTTATGTGAAAACATTTATATGATATACATTTCTGTTTACGTTAATGTAAACATACACACCTTAAAGTGTGTTTTATCGTGTTGAGGAAGTAGCAGAGTAAGCCCTCTCCTCCCGCCCACTTTTGTTTGTTTGTTTTTTTATTTGTTCTATATTCAACTAAAAATCTTGGATTAGGCTCTTCGTTCAAATTTGATGTGTGGGTTTTGAATTGTACCCAAAAGGGAAGTTTTGTATGACATGCTTTTCCAAATAAACAAAGAATGGAGAAAAAATTGTTTAATTCTGACAATTGCAGCTCATTTTATTTTAGAATTTCCAAAAACACCAGCTGCCACCAAGTCTGTTTCCGATACTAAAAAGTGCGGCACTATTTTGCCATTTTAATCCAGGACACAGTGTTACTAACTATTTACCTTCCAAAGCGGTTGACAAAGAGTCCGACAGAAAAGGATCCGAAGATGCCACCGACTGAGAAGATGGCGACAGAGACGGACCAGATGGCTGTGAGGGAGCCCTTGGTGATTGGATCACTGTAGCGTCCATACCATGTCTGATTGATGAAGTTTTCAATGACCTACCATGAGAAAAACAGACTCCCTTCAGTCACATTATTTTAATTATTTTATTTTTATTCAACCTTTATTTAATCAGAAAAAAAACTTGTTGAGATTAGAAATTTCAAATCAACCAAGACAGCAGCAGCAAAAGTAACAGACAATAGAGATTTCATCTATACATCCACACTAAAAATGTCTAAAAATACATAAGACTCAGTTCTAAAACCATACATAAATCACTGAACTAAGAATATATACAGTATATAAAAACACCATCAATAATTTAAAAGGTACTAAAAGTGTACAACAATGTTCCTTAAAAGCATCTCAAGGCAGAACCTGTTTCAATCAATTAGAAAAACAATTACATCTGTATTTGTCCCATTCATTTAGAATAACTTTGAATGTATTTAGAGACCAGCTCCTTCAGTTTTATTTCCTTTTATAAATTGTTCCAGACAGTGGGAGGATTATAAGACATAATTAAATGACTGAATGATTATTTGAGTTTAATATGGTTTTCCATACAAGAAATCTGTTACCGTGTTAAAAAAAAAATCAAATCTCTAAATATGCCTATACAGTACATATACACAGTATGTATTTCTTTCAGGTTTATTTACCTGGCACTAGATGTTTCTTAGTTACCTAAAGTCACCTTATGTAAGTCCTAGACCAGCATTAGGTTTGATGGTTTAATAAAGTTGTAATGAACACACAAATACATTTCTCAGTTTCAGATCCAATCTGTATATGTGTGAAGTATGAACAGCGTTAAAAACAAAAGTTTAATGGGAAAAAAAAACAAACAGCAACTATAAACCAAAGCGGCTGTATTTAGTGTGGCCTCCTTTTGCACTTAACATGTTTTTAACCCTAAAGCTAAATGCTAGACTGTTTTCATGTATATGTACAGGTTTTTGTTTCGTTTTCTTATAATCTGTTTCTTATAATCTGTTTCAATTGTAAAAACTAAGTAGGATTACTTTGTTTTGTTGCATATTCAAACTAAACTAAACTAAACTAAACTAAACCAAACCCTTTTGTTCAGACAATATGAGATTTATTGCATTCATTTTCTGTTTTGTTTTTCTTTTTTTTACACCAGGTTTCATTCAATACATGTCAGATGTTTCTAACTGTTTGTGCTGCTTCTTGTCATGGGGTCAGAGGTCACACTAAATAGTGACTTGAATCTTTAGAACACATTTAGTTCCATTTTTTTGTGCATCTTTTAAGGCTGTGCACACATTTCCTGTCTTCAGTTACTGTATCTGAAAAAAAGAGAATAAGAAATAAATATGTCTGCTCACTTCAACCCTGCAAAAACAACAAAGCTAAAAGTGGCTGCAGAGTTTTGCAGAGTACTGTACTTCGGGTATTTTCTGTATTTATCTGAGATAAACAAGAAAGATGGGGGAGAAAGAGACTGGGTTGACAAGCAGAAAAAGTTCTTGGGCTGGGAACTGAACCCAGGTCACCGCGATAAGGCCATGGGTCATGTGGGACACACTGTACCAGAGGAGCCAAAGGGAGACCATGAAAGTCCCCTTTTTTTACGACAGCTTATTTATAGCGCTGCCATTTTTTCCAGGGAGGAGGGAGGGGAGTAATGTTGTTTATCTGCTCTTTCTGCTCCTATTATAAAATCATACACATTTTAATATTGGAATGACTTCACTATAAACCAAGACTCAACGAGTAATCAAAATGAGGTGTATTACCCATCGTATACAACAGCTGTATTTAAATTACCGAGACACTACTGTCACTTACGTAAATGAAAGCGTGAACTTTACACAGATATTTTTCACCGGGATCATTATTACAGATCATCATGATAAAGGCGTCATTACTGCTGCAAAAACCCTCATGGACCAGATCTAGGGATGTAACGATTACCGGTGTAACGATAAACTGCGGTAAAATTGCCAAAGGTTAGTATTGCCGTTTAAATTCTAATTATCATGATAACTGTGTTTGATTACCGCACTTTTCCAGAAAAAACGCCTATGTGCTACTATACGTCTATATGCTTTTATGTCAAATATTTGAGTATAGTTTTAATTTATTAATATCTTGTATTAATATTAATATTTGGAACCAATATTCACTTTTACAGTCTTTGAAAAGGTTTGTTAAGCATTTTTGTGCTATTTATGCAATAAATTATATACATTTTTCAAATCAGATTTTTTTTTTGTGTATGTGTGTGCGTGTGTTTTCTGGCCTTTTATGTTTTTATAGTAGGTTAAAGTGAAAAAAGTAATAGACAGATGATATAAATGAAGTTGTGCTGGAAAGAAAAAAAGTTACCAAACATGGGTATAGTAAACATTTGTTTATATAGTAAATAAAGGCAAATTAAAGCAAATTTAAGCAAATTAAATAAAAGCAAATTTGTTCAGCACGAAAGGGAACCAGACTACCATTCTGCTGTTAGGATGCTGGACAAGACGAGTAGAAAAAAAAAAAAGTAGTGTGAGATACTCCCTGGTAAAATGCCCAAATGAAAGAGGATACACAAGCAAATGTGTCAGAAAAATGGGCAATGATGACTGGGAGTACAGTTGGTGTCGGCTGCTGCCTTAAAATCAAAAGTACTGAAAAACAGCCAAAATAGGCTCAGACCACTAAGGGTTAATATTTGAATGTTTCTGTCAACAGAAAGTGCATGGTGCCAATTATTATTATTTGTTTTTTGTTGTTGTTTTTTTTTTTTTTTTTCAAAATACAACTTGGTTAAATTATTTCAGTGTGTGTATAAGTACTTTTTGAACATTTTGAGCACAATTTCAACAATACCGTGATAATAATGATAACCATGATAATTTTGGTCACAATAACCATGATATGAAATTTTCTTATTGTTACATCCCAAACCAGATCACGTGCTTTGTGTTTTCCTCTTGTGAACACATGGTGGAGGCGTTGTTGTGGTTGTGTGTCCAGCTGATGGCAGCACTCCCTAAATCTAAACCTCAAGCTTCCTAGCAACCAGGAGGTTCAGCAGTAAGTGTCGAGTGTCTGTTCCTCCCTCCGTCCCCAGTTGCTCTGTTGATAAACACACTCGGGTGAACCAGTGACGGGGTTAAGTAATAAATTAGCATCTGTTAAAGTGAGTGTGCTTGCGTCTCAGAGGGACCTCTCATATGATTCACAAAGGTCATCACCCTGTCTGCAACTGTGTGACTTCATCACTACGTGTCTGACCCATATAAGACCTTCTACGTTACCGAAAGTCAGCTGCAGCTCTGTCATGTGCCTCGGCGATAGTGTAACAGGCCCAAAATGTGTTAGGAAACACACGGCACCTGACCAAGGATCATATCTCATAACGTGACGGGCTTGTGGAATAAAGTACGACTCAGCACTGTTTGTTGTTTGGTGAGGGTTTTCCTTTAGAGGGGGGCTACTTATAGACCAGGCACTTTGGCCTGGATCATTATTAATACATCTTAACGCTCAGAAGACCTGCTTTAGTGATATCATAGAGCAGTGGTTCCCAACCTTTTTTGGCTCATGAACCCATTTTAATGTCACAAATTTCTGGTGACCCCAGACATTCAAAACGAAAAAATTTTTTTTTGCTAAAATTAATTTGTTTTTGATCATGTAATAGTTTGCTATATTATGTTGCAAATAAACATTATTTTTAGATGACATTTAACCTAAATAATGTATATTATTATGGACAGAGGCCAGCTTGTATTTACAAGGCTGACAATTAATACTGAACAAACAATAACTCAAACTATGAATTATGAAAGAGTTGCAGCATCTTTAACCGGCCACACTGAACATTTGAAAGATAAACAGAACCACAGTGCTTCAGTTTCAGCTTCACAGTTTGTCATGTCTTTTATGTATTAGGATTGTCTTTGTCAACTCACCATATATTTTTTATTAGTAAGTTTTTAATTTTTATTTTCATCAATTACTAGAAATTTCAGGCGACCCCATTTGAATTCCAGGCGACCCAACGTGGGGTCCCGACCCAAAGGTTGAAAAACACTGCCTTAAGTAATGAACTTACGTCATATAGCATCTAAACAGTTGAGCAGTAGAAATGTGGTTCTCAACCTTTTTTGGCTTGTGACCCCATTTTAACATCACACACTTCTGGCGACCCCAGACATTCAAAACAGAGACTTTTTTTTTCACTGAAATTAATTTGTTTTTGATCATGTAATAGTTTGCCATACTATGTAGCAAATAAATGTTAATTTTAGATGACATTTAGTCTATATCATGTATATTATTATGGACGGAGGCAGTAAAGCCAGGTGTAGATTACCGCACAAAGTGAGAAATGGATTTTCCTTGGTCAGCATATGTACAGTCAGTCCAGCTTGTATTGACAATTAATACTGAACAAACAATAACTCAAACTATGAATTATGAAAGAGCTGCAGCATCTGAAACTGACCACAATGAACATTTGACAGATAAACAGAACCACAGTGCTTCAGTTTCAGCTTCAGAGTTTGTCATGTCTTTTATGTATTGTGATTGTCTCTCTCAACTCACCATATATTTTTTATTGGTAAGTTGTTTGGTTTTTTTTTTTAAATCAATTACTAGACTGTACCCCCGAACCTTCATCCCATGAGAAAACCTGCTCTGAAAACCCGCTTTATTTAGTCGGCTTAAAAATACGACACAGGTTTGTTAACAGACAACATGAATATATGGAATTTTGATTTAGTCATTTCAGAATTTTAAGTGAAATATATGCTTTTATTGGTACGTAGATGAGCAAATGAATTCATGCTGAAAAGCTACGTGATTGTTTCATACTCTCACTGTTGCTACTTTCTGAAATCCTGCTGTTGAAACCACCAGGTGGCTTTAGCTACAAATGAAACAGGCTTTTTATTCATGGTGTCAGACTGGAGGCTGTCAAGGTGAGCGTTGTATTCAGCATGCAGAATATAAAACACAAAAAAAAAAAAACACTGCAGAGGCTCTTAACAAGGCACAAAGTACTACATTTGCTTCTTTTTAAAAGTTTTTCTTATTTTAGGTACAGAAAAGTGATATGATACTCTGCAAAAGTCTTTTTTGCAGGATAATACGAGCAGACATATTCATTTCTTATTCTCTTTTCTTCATATACAACAAGATACAAAATATGTGCACAGCCTTAAAACATGCACAAAAACCAGAACTAAATTGTTCTAAAGGTTAAGGTGACTATTTCTTGCGACCCCTGACCCCATGACAAGAAGCAGCACAAACAGAAACATCTGAAATATGTTGTGTGAAAGATGATATAAAACATCAAAAAATTAAAGCAATAAATCTCAAATTGTCTGAACGAAAGGGTCAAAGACATGTTAAGTGCGAAGGGTTTTCATGCTGAAAATACTTCCTAGAAGAAGCTTTTCCCTGTAACATTATTTTTTTCCCTGCTTTACATACTTCCCATGAATCCAGATTGTATCTTAATCCAGCGACTAAGACAGGCATATGTTTGTTATAATTTTACTAAACCAACAAACCTCATGTTGGTTTAGGACTTTGACCCAGTACTGTTACATGCAGTATTTCTTGAGAACCTTATGTTGTCAAAAAAAGAACTTTACTAGAAGAAAATGAAAGAAGCAAAAAAAAAACCAAAACACTTTTATCAACAGGAAAAAAACTCACAAAAAAAGGAAAACCGATGCTTATCTAAAATGACAGACTTTCCATAGAAGGATAGTACTTTCCGTGTGAAACAGCCACAAATGCAGGAGGAGAATAGGACAGCGACTCACAGCGAAGCCCTTGAAAGAGCGTATCTAATCACAGACGCTCTTCGACAGAACAAGGACTGTGTCATAGGCAGCACCAGCATCACTGCAGCCCTGTGAGGGGGCGGGGGATAATCTAAAGTACTGTTGCTATATAAAAGTTGTATTTGTACAATAATAGCCCCTTAACTGGTCATTAAGTAGTAAAGGATTTAGGCGTTGTATTAAGTAACTGTTCTTGTGTACAATCGTTTCTTAACTGCCCACACGTGTATTTTACGTGTGTGTGTGTGATTTAACCAAGAGGGCAGGTTCGCACTAGCTCAGAATGTAACAATCCACACATTCACCACCTCCCTCTCAATCTGCAGCCCCTCACTCAGCCACTCACAAGGCACTCGACGGCTCCCCAGCTGAGCTCCTCCGAGCCAAACACGTGCTGTTTTCAGAAATCTCCACTATGTTGACAACTGTGCAACATAGAGGATTAAATCTAATGTAATTGCAGCTAGAGTATAGTACCTTCTACTGCAGTGTTTTTCAACCCTGGGGTCGGGAAACCACATGGGGTTGCCTGGAATTCAAATGGGGTCACCTAGTAATAGATAAAAATAATAGTAATAACTTACTAATAAAAAATATATGGTGAGTTGAGAGAGACAATCACAATACATAAAAGACATGACAAACTGTGAAGCTGAAACTGCAGCACTGTGGTTCTGTTTATCTGTCAAATGTTCATTGTGGTCAGTTTCAGATGCTGCAGCTCTTTCATAATTCATAGTTTGAGTTCTTGTTTGTTCAGTATTAATTGTCAGCCTTGTAAATCCAAGTTGGACTGACTGTACATATCCTGACCAAGGAAAATAAAATTCTCACTTTGTGCAGTAATCTACACCTGGCTTTTCTGCCTCCGTCCATAATAATATACATTATATAGACTAAATGTGTCTAAAATTGCAACATAGTATAGGAAACTACTATATGATCAAAAACAAATTAATTTTAGCCAAAAAAAAAAAAAAAGTCTCTGTTTTGAATGTCTGGGGTTGCCAGAAATGTGTGATGTTAAAATGGGGTCATGGGCCAAAAAAGGTTGAGAACCACTGTTCTACTGCTAAAGTGTTTAGATGCTATATGATGTACTGAAAGTTTCTCATCATTTTATACCAAAGTTCATTACTTAAGGCAGTGTTTTTCAACCTTGGGGTCGGGACCCCATGTGGGGTCGCCTGGAATTTAAATGGGGTCGCCTGAAATTTCTAGTAATTGATAAAAATAAAAATTAAAAACTTACTAATAAAAAATATATGGTGAGTTGACAGAGACAATCCTAATGCATAAAAGACATGACAAACTGTAAAGCTGAAACTGCAGCACTGTGGTTCTGTTTATCTTTCAAATGTTCATTGTGGTCGGTTTCAGATGCTGCAGCTCTTTCATAATTCATAGTTTGAGTTCTTGTTTGTTCAGTATTAATTGTCAGCCTTGTAAATCCAAGCTGGACTGACTGTACATATCCTGACCAAGGAAAGTCAAATTCTCACTTTGTGCAGTAATCTACACCTGGCTTTTCCACCTCCATCCATAATAATATACATTATATAGCCTTAATGTCATCTAAAATTAATGTTTATTTGCAACATAGTATAGGAAACTATTACATGATCAAAAACAAATCAATTTTAGCAAAAAAAAAGTCTCTGTTGAATGTCTGGGGTTGCCAGAAATTTGTGATGTTAAAATGGGGTCATGGGCCAAAAAAGGTTGGGAACCACTGACCTAAGGAGAAGATGTCATACTTTTCAAGTTATGAAACTGTTGTGATTGTATGAAAGTGCCAAATGAGCTCAACAATAAAAAGTAAAAAAAAAAAAAAAAAAAAAAAAAAAAAAGAGTTACAGAAAAGTAAAAAAAAAAAAAATAAAAAGAAATAGAAAAACTAAAACTGGTTTCTGTATCAACTGTTTTATACAATGCCATGAGTGTTGGTTATATGGTTACAATTTTTAGTTACAGTATAGTAGTACATAGTTGTAGAATTTTTTGTTTTTTGTATGTCATGAAAGAAATATCTTAAATGTCAGAAATTCCCCTAAAAACATCTTCCTCTAATGATTCAAAAGGAAAGCACAAGTGGTGTTTAACTCTTCTCTCTGCTCTGTCTATTTGATGTGGATCTTAAATATCTGAAGTGAAATACAGTTGACCACAAGATTTAATACTGCCCCCCCGCCACCCTTTGATGAAACTGATAGAAAGCTCCTCTCATTCACAAACAGGCCTTCAGATAAAATGATGATAGTGGGAGAGCGTTGCAGATAAATTTCACTGTACAATAACTACAGCTGCAGATCACGGTGACACACATCTCCCAGCTGACCTTGGGTAAATATAAAGAGCTGTTGGAGGAGTGTACTTTTGTCTGGTGACACACCTGTGACCTGTGGACACGCAGCTGTGTAGCCGCAGGGTGTGTTCAGACCCACACGGAGTGGGCAGACAGAGCTTATTTAACGCAGAGAAGACAGTCCCCAGGAAATGAAGTTCTCTTGTTTGCTAATAAAACCTACTGTAGGTTTAGCTCAGAGGGGGCACAAAAACATCTTTTCCTTTACTTTTCATAGTTAACAAATCCATCCTCATGGTTTGTTTAATTTCCTTTACATTTCCTTCTCCAGCTTTTCCCAGCCAGGCCTCAGGTCCATTTTTGGGCATGGACATGCTCTTTAACACAGGGATTGCACAGTCTGATATCTTTGAATGCAGCTATTATTATCTTCCTCCATAGCCCATCCCATCCCTTTTGTCCAGTCCCCAAGGAAACTAACAAACACTAGAACCAGATTGTATGAATAAATGATATAACTCACAAACTCCAAACCTATAAATACAGAACCCTATACCCCTTTACTAACATTTGAGATCTGGTTGAAAGCCTGTTCCTGTTTTGGCAGCCAAACAGCTGGCTGAGAGCCAACTGTTTGGCTGCCAAAACAGCTGAGGCATAAGAACTGGTTCCAGATCTACACCAAAACTTTGCTGTTTTAGAACCAGGAAGTACTTACGTCAGGTCCTGGAGTAGGATTTTCATGTCCAACAAGATCAACCACGTTTTTCTAGATTTAGTTTCATGTCTGGTCTGTCTAATCCACAGAAGGAAATTCAACTCACTGCTGTTGTGCTCGACGTTTTGCAGGAAACTGATAAATATGTCTCTCTGGTGACTGTCTACATCAGGGGTGTCAAAATCATTTGAGTTAGGGGCCACACAAAGCCTAATATGATCTAAAGTGGGCCGGACCAGTGAAATAATATAAATAATAGTAGAAGAACTTATAAATAATGTCAACTCAACTCTGTCTTCTCTATGTTTTTGAGTGGATAAAGTCAAATTCTGTAATGAAAATTTTTACATCTACAAACTGTACTTGAACATAACACGAACAAATATGAGTAACCTGAAAATTATTTTAAAAAATAAGTGCAATTTTAATAATATTGTACCTAGTTTGACATTTAAACATCACAACTAAGACTTAAATAAATAAATAAATAAATAAATAAATAGATAGAACAAAAAATAATAAAATAAAAAATAAATAAATAATAATAATAATAAAAAATTAAACATCACAACTTACAGATCACAGTGGATCTACAAATACACAAAACATTTAATAATAGGCAGAATATTTTGTAAAATTAGACAAACTACTCTTAAGACGTTTCAGGTTGTTCATATTTGTTCAGGTTATTCACGTTTTTTATAAAAGGCTAGTCTGTCAATGTAAGCAATTTTGTGTAATTTTGCTTCTTTTAAACTAAAACAAAAACAAAAATTTGCAGTTTTCATCATTTATAACTTGTTATGATAGTATGTTACTCGTCTGATCCACTTTAGATTAAATTAACCTAAAATAATTTTAACATTCTTGATAAATAATATCTTCAGTGTAATTTTTGCATTTCACAAATTCATCCCATGGGCCGGATTGAACATTTTAGGCCGGATTTGGCCCCTGGGCCGCATGTTTGTCATCTGTGGTGTACATTATAGAAATGCCACCCATATCTTAGAAAGTCTGCAAATTGGGGTTCTTCAGCCCCTTGAGTAATGTCGATCTGCTGTCTGGATATGTTTTAATGGTATTGCACTACGCATCTAATTCTGTAACTGTATGTATATTTATGTTCTTCATTTTTATTTATTTATGCATTTACTTTCTCCTCTTTGTAAACCTTAATACATGAGATGTGGAACTGGGGTTACTATAGTTCATATTGTATGTCTATGTTCACTTTGTATCTATGTACTGTGATTCCAATATTCAAAACTCAAATACATATATGTTTAAAAAAAAAAAAAACGAGTCTGCAAATTAGACCAACTCAGAACCTTCACAAATAGTTACAAACAGTGGTATAAAGGGGCTATAACAGACCTTTAAACTTATAACTGGAACATGACTGTACAGTGAAAACTCACATTCTGAGGGGCATTGATGACACCAGTGTTGTAGCCAAACTGCAGAGAACCGATGACAGCTGCTCCGACGCTCAGCAGCAATGGGAACGTTATTTGCTGCGAAGAAACACAAAGTCAGAGACAGTGTTGTCAGTGAAGAAATCAGTTTGACACGTTTCATGTAATGACTTGACAACATGAACACAGGATATAAACAGCCAACAGGGTTGTGAAACATGTATTATCTGCCCGTTCTGACATAAACCTGATATCTTGCATGTGTACATCAGTTTCCGAGATGAAAATTAAACATTTTTTAAACAAAGTCTCAACTGACTTAATGTAACAACTCATCCTTTTCAGACTCATTGGGAAATTTCAGATTTATCTAAATGTCAGTGGTTGTCAGAGTTGAATTACATTCTTTCTGATAACATAATGAAAGCACTGTTACATTACTACTATCACTGTCAAAAGGCTGCATTATCAGATCTCTTCACACCTTGCTTTAACCCTTTCATGCATACTGGTCACTACGGTGGATAGCTATTCTACAGCTGTTCTCTTGTATATTCATGGATTTTGTTGTTCTTTTTGGTTTTTTGGGGTTTTTTTTTGTTTGTTTGTTTTTTTACACGTCTTTATTAAAGTTTTAAGACACTACATATCTTTTCTGACATGAATTGGTAACATTATGTAGACCTCTCCTGAGCATAAACCCCCAGAATCATAAGTCCTCCCCATAGTTTTCACACAATTTATCAGTAAATACATATTTCTGTGCGTCAAAAATTAAACACATGGTGTCCAGTTGAGTGGACATTTTTGCAACTTCATGAAAAATTGGTTCATAAGAATTTTTTTTTCATTATTGTTTTTTATGTATTTATTTTTTATATATATATATTTTTTATTATTTTTATTATATTTATTTATTTATTATTTATTTTTCAGAAGAAAATTTTCAATCACATTGTTTTTTTCATGCCTAAAGGGAATAAAAACACTCAGGAAAATTTTTTTATTAAGGTTCTCATAATTCGTGCATGAAAGGGTTAATATACCTTATCACAGGTGAAGTATTCATCTCCAGACAAACAGAGAAGAGAAGGAAGTGAACTTTTCCTTGAAACTCTTACTGGAAACAGCAGATCAAATTTGAACAAAGTCTCTGGTTTAATTTCCTACTGACTCCATTTTACACCTACATGAGTCCAGGTCTGAGAGGGCGGCAGACTGTTCTCACCGAGGTCAGAGGACCAGGATGTTTGGATCTGGTCCAGGTTTAACAGTGGTCTCTGCGTGTTATTGTCTGTGCTCCTGTCCATGTTATTACAGAGTTCATTTGTTGGCTAATCTCAATAGAGCCCAGTAGATTACAAGAGATTTTTCTCATACCTTGAAGTTAATAAAGTAGAGAGTACGTCGCTGTCCATTTCCTGCTCTATGGAAAAGCCTTAAGCTACGATTTACCTTTTCACTGATGTCTACACAAACAGCACTGTCTATATGATTCGTCTCTGCGTACCATCCTTTCAGCACGTACCGACTTAAAAATAAAACCTCCAGATAAAACAGAAGTCTAAACCGCACTGAAGTTCAAGTTTCAAATTGTTTTGAATTTTTTATAATTCAGTTGTGGCTCTTCAATGTCAGACAATCAGGCTGCCATGTTTGCATGTCGAACGTGACTTAAGCCCCAAAACAATCCTGTGCTACAGTGAATCACCAGTTACTGTAGGTGTCTCATGTTATGGCAACAGGAGAACAGAGCACAAGGACAGATGTAATCTGGCAGTGGCTTCACCTCCTTTACCTCATGTAGATAGACAAAATCTGAGAATAATAATGAAGAAATACTGCTGTTACAGGGACCAAACCACTATAAACCAAGGTTATAATAGTTTTGGATTTTTCATTATAGTTTAGTTTTATTTAGTTTTGACCTTTTGTTCTCTAATTCAGTTAGTTTTAATTCGTTTTTAGAGCAGGTTTGCTAGTTTTTATTAGTTTGCGTTTTCTTCTAAATGCTTAGTTTTAGTTCAGTTTTACTTTTTCATGTCTTCGCTGTCGTATTCAAATAAATCCCAAACAGGACTCTGCTGTTTTCTCCTAGCTTTAGTCTCCATTTTGCCATGTAGAGTGGGGACGAGAAGTCAACTCTAAACGACAAGTGATGAGAAGTACGGACCGTGAAGTGCCGTACGGTGCCGCTAGCTAAATTTGTTCAAACAAAATAAATCCATTTCAAATCAATCCGACATTTACAAAGACGAAAACTATGGAAATTTTATCCATAATTTTTATACGTTTGGTTAATTTTGTAAACACACAATACAGTTTCAGTTAGTTGTTTTTTTCTTTTAATTATAGTTTTTATTTATTTCAGTTAACGAAAATGTTTTTTCAATTCCAGTTTTGGTCATTTCGTTAGGTTTCGTTAACGATAATAACCTTGCTATCAACATGGTTACTTTTCTAATCTAAGCTTTAAAAAAAAAAAACAAAAAAAAAAACCCACAACAATACCAGATTCCCCAGAAACATCAAACCACACAAAAGCAGTTTCCTCCTGAGGATACGTCCTTGACCGAGACATTCAAGTTCCTCTGGAGAACTATGTCACCTTTGGCTGACAATGTGATATCCTCTTATATAACAGCCACTGGAGCTTTTATTTGTCTGCACTTTTTTTTTTTTCAAAGAAAGACAACGACACAATAAACCCGAGTCCAACTGTAACTAAGACCTTCAGACTTATTCTCAGGGTTTTTTATTAAAACTTCTAAAGCAACCCCACAAGGTTTTATTAAAATTAAACTACCTGAAAGGACTGATCATTTGTTCTGCAATATTACCAAACTGCTGGAGGCTACTGTTACAAAAGTAATATTCCCAGTGACAGAGGTGGATTTAGTCAAGTCTACATCTTTTTTTTTTTTTGGTGGTGGTGATGGTGGTGGTGGGAGGGGTGGTGGTGTAAAAAATTCCTCTACTGTCTGATGAAGAAGCAGAAGAGCTGGAAGAAAAAAATGGACGCATGTGTTTTCAGAGACGATCACTCGAGCATGTTCAATCTGTGGTCTAACTGACACGCCCACATTTTAGAACCAATACGTTTCTTGTGAGGCGGGTCATCAAGTCCATGAGAGGACTGTTTTGCTGCAGTATATAAACACAGGCACTTTTCAGCGTTCTTGGGTGGGTGGGTCAAGGGGGGCTCTTAAAGGAGCCGCATTAATATCACCACTGTCAATGTCAACTAAGAACAAAAAGCTGCAGGAGGTTTCAGTGTACGACCAGCTGCTTTTTTAGGACAAACGTGATGTTCCTATTTGTCCCTTCGGGCAAAAAGTCCGGAGTGGGGCTTGTGTTTGAGTGTAACCCCCTCTGGGGAATAGCTGGAGTTACACACCCAGGGTTTCAAGTGTTACAATCCAGCTGCAAACAGTTGTTGAGGTGAAAAAGACTGTATGTGTTCACCTGAAATCAAACACTTCTCTGTGACATCTTTACCTTTAACCTACATACCATGAGCCTTTGTAGACACATACTTTTCAATCCAATAAGTTTTAAACCAACTGACACAAATCATCATGTACATTAGTGTTTCCAAAAAATCAACTCAAATGCAATAATGATACATCTTAACGTGCGCTAGTCTTCCCAGGTGACTGTCAGTCCTACCTTAAATGCCTAAAAATTAGATAATAGTACTTGTAAATCTCTTGGTACATGGACGTAAGCAGTAGTACAACACATAACTTCCTCCTAGGGAAACAATGAGGTCACACCCACTACAACTATTTCATGATCATAGGTTTGAAGTCACCAGCAGTGTTTGGTGACCAGACCTGCTCTCCACCTACGACTGCAGCTCTCGCTTGTGTTTACATTTCTAAATGGGGTTTTTGTGTGTGTTTACTTATAGATGTTGGCTAAGCTAGCTGTTCACAAGCAGCTGGCATCACATCGCATACCACGCACAAATCTATGGTACATGTAGCTTTAAGTGTGCAGAGAGCAGTGGGTGTTCACTCTGCAGTGACAGAACTTTAAGACCTGATAACAAACGCAGAAAGACTCAACAACTTACTGACATCTTAGTCTTATGATGACTTTCTCTTTGCAGAACAGATCTCTAGAACTTTTTGGATAACAGGTTGTATATGTATACTATAGAAAATATCTGTTAACAGTCTTCTGGTTATTTTTGACTATTAATACATTTAATCCTTAGTTTATAAAACATCAAAAACTTGAAAAAAGTCTCTTAAATATCCCACTATGATGCATTTAAATGTTGTTTTTTCATTTGCATAAGATCTACTCCCATTTTTAGAGTTACAGCCAGTTAAAAACCTTTGCGTTTATCCTTAAATTTGACTATTATTGTAATTTATTGTTGTAACTCTGATACTGAGACATATTAGAAGAGTGACTCAGCAGGATATAATTAGCTAGTCAAAAAACGAGAAGTCACTACTGTTCAGCTTATATGAAATTTTCGTGTTTTCTCTAGTTAACCATTAACTTATTGACATTAAAAATGAAAAATAATCTGTGTGGATGTGGCTGTGTCTACAGTCACAGAAAAAATTATTATTATTATTATTATTATTATTATTATTATTATTATCATTATTATAATTAGGCATTCCATATTTTCTTTTCTCTCTGTTTTAGTCACATGAGTTAGCACCCACAGCAGTACTTGATAGCATAACCATTGTTTTTGATGACTTTTGATGGTCTAATAATTGTTTCCGCGACTACAAGCTGTTACTGTGGCCAAAACCAAAAGCCAAAAGACATGGGCATTCAGTTGGACACTGAAACTGTGTCCTGTAGTCCTGAGATTTTTTTTCTTTTACTAGACACATAAAAACAACTATGCCTTGATGTTAAAAATTCTCCTTTTACATGTCCCAAAATGTTTATTAAACATCTGTGATATATGGTATTAGCAGGAACTCATAATTTCCCCTTCTCTCCTCCCTTCATGTAAATACCTCAATATGTCATGTAAATGTGTCCTGTTTGCATGTGGGGAGAAGGACATGTGATGTAGAAGGAAATGCAGGACTCATTTCTGTTGAGTCACTGCTTGAACCGATTGTGACTTGGTGAGTAAACAGCGACAGCAGCCTCGGACATAAAGCATATCACCCTGGTAAATTAACACTATAGAAAATAAACATTGTGGCAAACATTTACACACCAGTCTGGTAAACAGGCACTGTGAACTATAGTGAAGTGTATTCAAACCAGTTCAGGAGCACTTTTCTCCAGTTTAGGATTTAGTACTGACATAAAATTAAAACTTATAAACTACTACTACTATTTATTAAAATAAAATTACAAATGCTTAAAAGGTATAAAAAATATAACCAGGGTTAGGATCTGTCAGCTATAAAATTCTGACACATACACACTTATAACAGGATTGTGCCTTTGAAAAAAAAAAAAAAAAAGGTAATAAAAACTTTTTGCCATGTTTATTTTTACTTTCTTCTTACGTGACTCAAAAATGAGTGTCAACAGGAAAACCACATAGGCTCCACCCACCATTTCTACAGAAAGTGAAGTAGATAACCTATAATTATTATTAGACATACTGTATGTGACGACATTATCACAATTGTGTTTCTGAAAATGCAGTTCCATATTTTAAACAATCCCACAGAAAATGTAGTAGGAAGTAGAGTTGTAATGGCATGAAACTGTCAAAGCATAATAATGGCCTTAGACAAGATTATGTTTTCATGGTATATGATATTACACATTAGCCTATTGAAATGTCCCTTAAACTTATGAAAGTAGAAAGGTTTACTTGGTTAAAGTAATGCTTATAATTAATAATCAAAATTGAAAAGCAATGAGTTTTGTTATATAATTATGTACAGAAAGTGGCGCTTTTCAAAAAACAACATAAATCAGTAAAATATGTAAAACTGTACTGCAGGTGTGAATGTGATGCAATTCGACAGGTCTGACAGGCAGTAAAGAAGGAAAATATCTGTACATGAGATTCTCCAAAAGGCTGCATTTTTTTGTCAGTGCCATAGAAAAGGTGAAACAAGACCATAACCCTAGTAGACTTGGTAAGTAAGACTGTTGTAACCATCAACAGTAGAGGAGCGGCTGCTTTTTCTCCTCTTTATATGTTTAAAATACCTCTTAAACTTGTTTGCTTCTACGAACTCATGACACTTTTCCTGTGAGTAATAATCTTGTAGCGTTTTGACTATAACCCTACATAGTCAGTGACTCATCGGCTCCACACTCATGAAGAGTTTCCTTTGATTAACCTCAGACAACCGGTAAAGTTAAGGAGAAGCAGAAACAGTCAAGTTAATTTGGTTGTGTTTCCTCTTTGCCGAACCAGAATCTCTGTGAATGCCTACGCAGCTACCATCACGTCCGTGCATACGTCACCTCTTCAGTCTCAGTTTACACAGCTGGGGGGAATCCAATATGTGCCTTGTCCTCATCTCCTCCCATCTCAGCTCTGTTCCAGTCAAAGCCTCCTTATCCTGACCTAATCTGTTTTAAATACTTTTCTAGGCTCAATGACTTATTATAGGAATAAATAACTGATGTAGCTCAAAGTAAGAGACGAAAATATGACTAATGTTAGCCCGTTTGTGCTGCATGTGATGGGATGCTATCTGACTTTGTTTATTCCCTGATGTCCCTAAAAGACTGAAATTAATATTTTTGTGCAGCCTCTCCATTTATAATATAATTTAGAAGAAATTACCTCGTATCATAAAATCCAAAAAGTTCATCCTGATTCTGTATGGTTCTTATTCAAAAATTGACAGAGCACGGTCAGAAGTGAGAGCAAACATTTAGCGGTCTAACATCATATTTCACAACCTTGCATCACTTCTTATTTTTAAACCTAATCTTAATTGAGAAGTGAAATCAAAAGGGGCTGTTTTATACATAATGTACAAACCATTTCACCTAATGAGGCAGGGATCAGGATTTTGTGCACAAAATAATCTAGTCTCTCAGGAAAGTGAATTAAACATCCACTCTATGGCTTGCCTGTTCAATTCAATTAAATTCCTCCTAGATCTTTAATCCCAACTTTTTCAGCAAAGCCTCATTATGCCTCATTAAAACACGGCTGACAGTTACACTGTAAGACGTACCGAAGGGAGCGGATGAAAGTAAATCTACTGGACAGCCTTAAGGAAGGCGTAAGGAGTTGTCAGATGGTTGACATGGAAAGAACTGAGATGAATTTAAGCCTCTGCAATTAAGTTTGTACAATGTATGTCTGGTATTTGCTCCAGGACTTCAATCACAATAGGTTGAGCTGTCAAGCCTGTTCGAAACTGAGTGTTTAGAAGCTGTTAAATTTAAAGGAGGTGGGGTCAACTGTATGCTTGACCTTGAATTACCATTATTTCATGGAAACAAGTTGTTAGTAGTGGGTTTTCAGGTTTAAACAAAGCAGATTTGAGCTCCTTAAGAGGGTTTACAATGTGACGTTAGGTGTCATTAATGTTATGTTTTGATGGAAATGCAGTGTCACGTGGATCAACAGCTACAGTGTAATTTAAATATAGCTGCTCTGAAGGAATTTGATTGAACCTTAGGATAAAACGGTGGAGCGTTATGCATCTACCTATAACAACTACCCTGGTCGATTGCTTGAGATCAACAGCACCACACCTTAATGAAACAATGGAGGCCTTGGCACAATGGGAAGTCTTCAGTGTCTTTAAACATTAACAAATCTGTGAATCATTGATAGTTCGCAGGAAGTCAAATTGTGTTTCTTCCACTTTCTGCAGAATCTAAGCCTCCCCTGAGCACTGACATCAGTTGCTGACGTGCTCAACTTCATCTGCAAATACTTCAGCAACACTAAGCACAAGCCAGGTATGTAAATCCAGATCACAAGATGTTTAATTAGGCAGTGTTTAAAAACTGTTTAGCCACAGACAAGCTAAAACCACTCAAAACAAGTGGAAGCAACAAAACACAAAGAGCCATGAAAGAAACATCCTAGAATGTGAGGGCTGGAGGCTTTAATGCCCTGGGGTTGTCTACTGCGTATTCCCCTGGTAGGCTCTGGCTCTGTTTGGATATCAGCTGTATGGATGCCACAGTGGAAACTGGGACTAGAGGGAACTATTCTCATCACGTCCACAACAAACCCGTCCAGCTGAAGGGCCATGACAGAACAACATGCAGGGTGAAAGCAGTGTGTACACAGACCAAACAGCTAGGAAAACATTTTCTAACCACAGTGTCAGACTAGTCTCAACTGCTGGGCTTAAATGGTTTTAAAGTGATGAGAAACTGGGCTGAGGAAGACCTGTTTAGCCTACGTGCCTCACTGTGCTGAGTATATGGTCACAACCACACCAGTAGACAGAGACAGCATTATCACAGATGATAAGTCATGCCCTATACTTTATGAACAATGAACATTAAAATCTATAACCAAGACACGGTGTAAAACATTTGTTATCTTTATAACAACCACTTTATAGACTCAACTACTTTTAGCTTCTGTTTCGGTATTTTGCAAGCATTAACACATGCTGCATAATAACTCCTCTGATAGAACAGTAGATGGTACTTCAGCTCTTCCTGTGAAACATCCATAACCTTATATGGGATAAACTTGAGCTGCAACATTAGCCCTAAATCAGTCATATTCTCATAATTGATATGGATATTTATATGGCTTTGTGACTCATGACATGTGATGATAGTGGCTGTCCTTTTTCGTGTCTGAAAGAAAATTTAATATCTTTCCATCTTGAACTTCACACGATGAATGTACAGATAAATATGATGATTTAACTTTTTGCCATCAGCAAAATAATTGGCAGCTCAGTCAATAATGAAAGTAATGATGACAAGCAGCTGTGATATTCTATAAGGCAGTCGAAATAATAGAAAGAAAACACAGTTGCTGCTGGCTAATGGCTGGAAACACTGCAGAATAATGCATTTATGAGTGATGGGTTTCTACTTGCTATTTTTTACTTATGTTTATAGTAGGTTTTATATGATGTACAGATTGGATGGCACTCTTAAATTCTGTTGTACATGTTACAATGACAATAAAGATATTTTATTTTATTCTATTTACAGGTAGGGGTGTAAGAAAATATCGGTTCTGCAATATATCGCGATATTTCATTTCACAATACTGTATCGATATCAAGAAGTACTGTATCGATATTTTTAGGTATTTATTCAGATGCAGATTTTGTGGAGGTTCATTTTTGTTTTTTTCTTTTTCTTTTTTGTTTACATTTTATAATTCAACACTCTTTTATTAAATAATGTTAGTTCTTTTATTGGGATTGTAATGTTCTGGTGTTAGTTCTGAACTAATAGAATACGAACATTTGAAAAAGATCTTAAACTGTAATGTCTGTAAAACATTATTTCAGTTTGAACACTGGAACATTTTGTGACATAGCATTAGATCCTGTTTTGATCAAATAAAAATGTGTTTAGTATTTTTGCATATTTCTGGTGTAATTCAATTCTTCAAGGAAATAATCATAATTTTTTTTTTTTTTAAAAAGCGAAAAAATTGCCTTTTTAACAGTATCGTGATATATTGTGATATATTGTATCGTAATCCTAGTATTGTGATTTGTATCATAACACCAGATTCTTGCCAATACACAGCCCTATTTAGATGTACATGGGTCATTTATATATTTCATGTTGGGGTTTGAAGTGATGGGTTAACAGGTTAAAACACTCAATGTATAATAATACGAAAAATAATACTAACAAAGTGACAGCAAACCCCCTTCAGCCCATTACCAGTGCCCTTAAACCAGACTGTTTTGTAATGTTAGCTTGACATTTTTAACCCTAACACTTAATACACTTAGTAAATACCTTTGTAATGCATTTATGAGTGATGGGTTTCTGGTTGTTATTTTTTACTTATGTTTATAGTAGGTTTTATATGATGTACAGATTGGATGGCACTTTTAACCCTTTCATGCATAGGCCACTCCAGTGGACAGTTATTCTCCAGCTGTTCTCTTGTATATTCATGGGTTTTGATGTTTTAGTTCCATATCAGCCAACGCAGTGGACACTTATGCACCATCCCATACAATGACATTCAGACCATTACTGTAACTTTACTGTTCTTGATAAAACTGATCTGCACTAACATGTTTAAGTGTAAATCAATTGTTATTTGTAAGCCAAGAAGTTTTTTTTTTTTTGCATATTATCTCCATGAAGTGAGTATTACTAGCATTAGAATATGTTAAAATGTGAAAAGAAATCAGATTAGCAGCATTAAAAATGTTTTTATGTATTGTTTTCATATCACTTTCTGATATTGGGTTTTAAACATATGTTTCTTTACTTCACAAATTAAATGCATGGATATTTTTGTAATTCCACAGGAAAAAAAAAACTTGATCGCATTGTTTTTTTCATGCCTAAGGAGGCATAAAAACACTGAAGAAAAAAATCTTGACTAAGGTTCTCACAATTCATGCATGAAAGTGTTAAATTCTGTTTTACATGTTACAATGACAATAAAGATATTTTATTTGATTTTATTCTATTTATATGTACATGGGTTGTTTATATACTTCATATTGTGGTTTGAAGTGATGGGTAAACAGAATAAAACACTCAATGTATAATAATAAGAAAAATAATACTAACAAAGTGACAGCAAACCCCCTGCAGCCCATTACCAGTGCCCTTAAACCAGACTGTTTTGTAATGTTAGCTTGACATTTTTAAGGACCCTAACACTTAATACACTTAGGAAAGACCTTTGGGGGTAGCCAAGAATAGCTCGTGTATCTGGTCACGTAGGCTACCCACTTACACGGAGAGACCCCTTTAAACACAGGCTTCATATGCATAATGCATCTGCATCCGCAAACACACATGCAATGAGCGGATTAGGGAGCGACACCGTGGGAACAAAAACACAACAATAAAATAAGCTAGCTAACACTTTTAACATCTAGGAAAAGGCTTTAGTGATACTATGAGTTTATATCAAGATTTAGCCTAATAGAGGAGACACTTATTGGACTGGTTAATAAATGCGATAAGGTTTATAAATTAGCCTCTGAAGGTGTTTTACATACAGAAATATATTTAATAATTAGTGCGTGATAACGATGTAGCCCCTCTCGCGCCCTGTACAGTATTGGTGTGCATGACAACCATGTGGAAGTGGCTGATGGGTAAATTTTACCCTGAACTCGGTGAACTCCTTCACTGTTAGAACACACTGACAGCAGACCGGAGTTAAAACCGGCTCTGAAAACAAACAGGTCTGACTTGGTTTTAGATGAGAGACACGTTACGGCGAATTCTTACCTTTCCCGAGTCCATGGCGGCGCTTCGTGACGGAATATATCTTCTTTTTTGTCTTGTCTTTTGTCTTTTGTCAAAGTTGGCGGCGGTGGACAGACAGACTTCCTCTCACTCAGAACACAGACATTATGTTGAAGCTGCTTCTGAAATGACTCAAAACGTCGCTGGTAAGTTTTATAAGGAAAAAAAAAAGCTATATACAAAAAAGTAAAAAAAAAGTATGTTTTGTTTTTGTCGGGAGTCGCCCGGTAGTTCAGTTTTCAGTTTGTTGCCAGTTCAGTCGCTATCCTTCTTTTTCAGACGTCCTGCAGCTTTAGTTCACCTCTTCATGGATGTCCGGAGTCTTCCAGGATGTTTGGCTGCTGGATACTACCTCCTGCTTTACACAAACCTCTGTTTAAGGACAGCCAGAAGCCGGTTACGTTGAATATATTTCTCAAGCTGACGCAATTTTTTGGGGGTGTGTCCGTCCCAGAGGCCCATCCTCCCAGCCAGCCAATGGTCGGGCTCCCCATCACACACTGGGCTGTTGTGTGCAGCACCACGGTGCACTTTAAAAATGAAGACCTGCTCAGCAAGTGGAAGTGTGAGTGGATACTCGTACTTGGTTAATTAATAGTTTTTCTTGTCTCAACTTTAGGAGTTATTCAGCATTTTTCTTGCACAAAGCAACACTTTAAAACAGGGGTGTCAAACACATTTTAGTTCAGGGGCCACATTCAGCTCAATTTGATCTGAAGTGGGCCGAACCAGTAAAATAATAACATAATATATAAATCAGGTCAACTCCAAACTTTTACTTGTTTTAGAGAGAAAAAAGTAAATTTATGTTATGAAAAGGTTTACATCTACAAATGATCCTTTCAAAAGATGTGAATTACATGAACAAACTGAAAAAATATGTGTAATTTTAACAATATTCTGCCTCAGTTTAACATTTACACATGTACATCATGACTTACAGATCACAGTGGATCTACAACAGTGGCAGCTGCTCGTCTTTCAGAGAGGGGAGCTCATTGTCGGCTTACATCAAAAAAAAAGTCAAGTTATTTAAACATAAATTCGTCCCTCCGTTCCTTTTTAAGAAAATGGTCAGTGACCTTATCGTACCAACTAAACAAGAAAACGTTGAAATTATGTTAAATTGAGACAAGGAAGTACAATGAGTGTGTTTTATATACAGTGCAAGAAATGAACAAGTAATTTCGTAGTGGTTTCTCTCTCCATTTCACAAGCAGAATGCGCGACGGTATTAAACTGAACTCTGTCAAGTGAAGGAGTAGATCTCAAAATAGCTGTCAGTCAAACGGGATTCAGCCTTTTGACTGATCCTCCAATCAGCACGTGGAAGCCCGGCATTCAGCCCAACCAAGGTTCACCCACAGCGCCATTCACCCCCAGAGATGCTGAGCGTCCGGGGGCGGGACAACATTGTGGCATTTATCCAATTACCGTCCAGTTTTGAGGCAATGAAAAAAAAACTGTTCCATGAAGTCTCATTGAGGTGCATGGACGCTGAGCGTCTACGGGCAAATGCATTGGCCATAGATCGTATGACAAAACAGCGCAACAGGAATGTATGAGAAGTGAACAACATCGAGTCCGTTGATTTATGATAAAGCTGATTTTGAACGAACTCGTATTTATTGTGGTGTATTTATTTACAGTACACTCGTAGCCAAAAGTTTTGGAAATGACTCAAATGTTTTGGATTATTTGCTTAAATGTCATGTATTTGTCATTAGATTTATTTGAAACATTTATTATGCTTCTAAATGTTTTTCAAAGTACCTTAGAAACATGTTGAAATTAAAAAAAAAACAAACAAAAAAAACCTTTTGGTTACGAGTGTAGTGGTAGAGGTACTCCAATCTTGAACTTGCAAGGAAGTATATCAGTCCCACAGCATACAAATGGTCTGTTTGTAACAACTGATGCTTCATTGTTTATTGATTATCTACATTTTATTGTAATAATGAGAACATGCAAAGAAATAAAGCTGTTAAACAAAAGTTATTGATTAAAAAGTACTTCTCACTGTCCTACAAGCATTATATTATATATGTGCATATTTTTCTGTTTTGTTACAACAGACATTGGCTATGAAATTGAAACTGACAGTATAAAATCATATGATTTTTGCAATAAAGTTTTTGTTCCTGTTCAGAAAGTGCCTATGGAAGCAGTAAGTAAATACCAGTCAAAATGATTATGAAAGTGTTACAAAAATCACACAAATATTCATTAAAAATTGCTTGTTCTGTTAACAAGCTACAGTGGTCTATTGTAGTCAGAGATCAGAATGGATGACCTAGACTTTTATTTACATGTGTTTCTAGGTTTAATCCAGTGAATTGTGCACAAATAGTTTGAATGAAGTGATCCAGAACTTCTTATGTAATCTTAACTGTATTTGTAATGTTGCTTCCTTCTATTGTTGTTCTACACCATGCTGTCCCAGGTGACAAATTCCGAGGTTGCACAATGTAGTTTTTTGTGTAATTTTCAGTTTTTATTTGACATATTTACAACAGATTGTGATAATTGTATTCAACTTGCTATTTTATAACTATTTAGATTCTTGCTTGTTGATGAGTATGCGGTCAGTCCCATCCTCTTTCAGCAATGAGTTATTCAATGCATCTGTACACTGGGTTATCTAATGATCTTTCAGCTGTTGTACAATATGTCTGCCCTCTGTTCAACTCCTATGCTGTGATCTGAGGTGTTTGTTTTCAGAGGTTTGCAAAATGTATTTTTAAAAGGAAAACGTGTGGGTCATTTGTTTGAGATAGAGGAAAGCTGTCTGCTCAGAGTTGATGTGAAAAAACTAAGAAAACATGTAAAAGCAACAAAAGTGAAATGCATTTGTTTACACAGTGTTTGGAAAGGAGAAAAGAGAGGGGGCAATGGGTATGATGTGTAAAGAACTGTTCCCATTTCATTTATCCTCTGCCTTTGAAATTTTGGAAAAACATGAACTTGGAAACACTGAGGAAAACAGACAAACTAACAAACAACAAAAGGCCTAAAAACTTTTAGGTTGCGCTGCAGTGAGTTGTCACAACAATGTTTCCAAGAGCCACTGATATTATGTCCACAGAATTTACAATTTTGCATAAATACAGCTTAAGATTCTTGACTTAATTACTTTGAAAATTATGAAGTACAAACAGATTACTTTACTCAAATATATAGCGGCTAAAATTTACTTAGGGGGTCAAATGAGTGGCCATTTTTGTAAAAAAAAAAAAAAAAAAGTTGTAAGAAATCCATAGAACTGTGTTGAAATAATGCTAATACAGTTGTGCACAGACTACTGATATTATTTGACAGTGGAAGCTATTTTTTCAGAAATAATGGATTTTGAATAGCACGTGTATGTGAAAACTTTTGCTAGTGGACGGACGTGACATTACCCATGATGATCTGGTCATTACCAGTACTTTATTAGTAACAAACTTATATACTTACTATTGCTAATTCTCCTCTTATTCATAAATGTTAGTATCGTGGATCTAAAACAATAACAGCTGACACAAAAACACTAAATGTGTCAGTGGACGGATGTGACATGGTTGTTACAGATCCCATCATACTGATGCTCGGCAGCCATGTCACCGTTTCCACAAATGATCCCTGTGCAAAAACTAGAATCAGAATTATTTATGGTATAGTTTATCATCATACTAAAGAGTAAATAACAATATAGAATTGTTATTTCTTTATAAAAATGCTTATTATTAGAAAACTGTTGATTTAAAAAGTGTCGTGTGACATTCTTAATGTATGTATTGGCGTAACATAAGCAGGATGGATCAGCACCATACTCCATATTGCAACCTGTAGAAATAAAACGTGATATGTAGTATATAGTCTTGTAAGAAAAACTGTGGAATCTAAAAGAATAGAATATTTGTTTTTCAGGTAAATTCAGTTAAAATATAACTTGGCCATTTGTGACATGAAAATATAGCATTAATTGTGATGAAATTGGACATTTTTGACCTGAAAACATAGTTCATATGACCATCAACATGTTGCAAGAGAACTGAAATCCTGTAAATTTGCATAACTTGCATTTACCAACACAAAGTTCCTTTGGGGATTCAGTTATATTGATTTCTTATGCACAAAGACAGAAATAAGACCTCTAAGCAAATTTTAGCCGACAGACTAAATCAACTCAGTAAAGCTTAAATGATAAAATGCTGAAATTAAGACTCTGTTGGCTTTTAAATTTCCTTCAAGTGTACAGTGTTACTAGTGATGTGTCATTCATAAAAGACTCCCACTGAGTAAGAGCCGACTCCTCATTTTCTTGTCCTTTCACTCCTCAGCTCTCACTCTCAGAGGCTCATCTCTGTTCATGACAGAACTTGGTTTCTTTAAGGCAGCATAGTGGACATGGGGCCAAGATGAGATTTTATCTTGAGGAACCCCTCATCCAACGAGCAGAAGAGTCACCGTGGCTGGTGTCAGTCTTCCCCTGTCTGGTGAAGGTGATGGAGGGGAGACTGTGTATTCTGGAAACATCTGTTCTTTCTGAGAGAATCTTCTTGAAAATAGCAGATACAGATAGAAAGAATCATATCAGCCCATCCAAGCTGAGACATCTGATTTTTATTACCTCCACCAAGGAACGGCGGAGGTTATGTTTTCGTCAAAGTTTGTCTGTTTGTTTGTTTGTTTGTTTGTTTGTCTGTTAGCAAGATAACTCAAAAAATATGGATGGATTTAGATGAAATTTTCAGGAAATGTTAATACTGGCACAAGGAACAAATGATTAAATTTGGGGGGTGATTGGGAGGGGGGGGGGGTGGGGGGGGGGGGGGGGGGGGGGGGGGGGGGGGGGGGGGACTGATCTGCCACAGCGGCGGTCTGCACTCTCCAAGTGCTTTACTAGTTCTCAACAGTAACCCACAGTGAGGACATTCATACTGTTTGTTTACTGAGCTTGGTTCTGTTTGCTTTTGTTTCTTTGGTTTTTTGTTTGCAGTATTTGTTCATTTGTTTTTGTGTATTTAAAAGATTTATTAAAATATTAAACAAAAGTTAAGAATTATTTTGTGACAGAAATGCACAAAATGAAGTAATTGTAAGGCTTCTTATAAAAACACTGAAGGCAAAAGGGTTTATCTACACACAAAGCATTTGCCAATTTAGGCTAAAATATGAGCCAACAAATGATACTAAACTAGAAAAGTATTCAGAGAGCACAGACCTCCCCCAAGACAGATCAGCCCCCCCCCCCATCATCACTAAAATGTAATCATTTGTTCCTTGTGCCAGAATCAACATTTCCTGAAAATTTCCTCCAAATCCATCCATAACTGTTTGAGTTATCTTGCTAATAGACAGACAAACAAACAAAAAAAGCCACCCCCACCCCCCGATCACCACCAAAATTTAATCATTTGCTCCTTGTGCCAGTATCAACATTTCCTGACAATTTCATGAAAATCCATCCATAACTTTTTGAGTTATCTTGCTAACAGACAGACAAACCAAGATGAAAACATAACCTCCGCCATTTCACTTGGCGGAGGTAATTAAGAGCCGTTTGGGAGCTCTCTGAAAAGAACCGAGCTTTGCATCACTATGTGCTACTTGGATACAAGTGTAAATGAGCACTGAAACTCATTGTGATGCTATCACTCAGACTACTTCCTGAGGTGGTCTGGGGTCATAGATGTGTAAAGAGAACTGGATAATCCACGTAGCTGCTTCTATCTTCTTGTGATCACTTCAGCTATTGCAGCAAAATAATCTTTTTTGGATGAAAAAACATATTCCCCATAAAGTGTTTTGAAAAAAGAAATAAATGAGGCATTTAGTAAGCTGATAACAGACTAAATATGAGGCTTGATGTGTGTTTTATATGTCTTCAGAACATCCAGAAAAAGGATTTTAAAGTCTATGACACCTAGAACTTTGAATGCAGCGACAAGGTCTTTGCAAAATAGTGTCAGGAGAGAAATTGCTTTGGCAGAAGAGTGAACTGTGGTAATAAAATGACTAAATTCCTGCAAAAGAAAATATCACATGAAAAGATGTGTGTCTTTGTTGAAACCTGTGATTTTCAGCATGTAGTT
Source organism: Sphaeramia orbicularis (assembly GCF_902148855.1). Taxonomy (NCBI): domain Eukaryota; kingdom Metazoa; phylum Chordata; class Actinopteri; order Kurtiformes; family Apogonidae; genus Sphaeramia; species Sphaeramia orbicularis. The sequence continues at coordinate 53,555,016 of NC_043961.1, read as the reverse complement.
GCAGCTTGGAGGCTGTATTTGTCTCTAGTGGGAAAGAGAATGGTAACATGCAGATAGTTGATAGTTCTATGTCTGTCTCGGTTACTTATTGTAGCACAGTAAATGAGTTCGACTGCTTTTGCCCAATCGGTTTGTTATCAGTGGCTTGTGAAAAGAAAAGGTCTATTTGAGAGAAAGGAGAGAGGTCCAATCAGAGTTTGTGGTAAAAAAAAAAAAAAAAAAAATTACAAAATATGTAAAAGCAACACAAGGGGTGCACGTGTTTGCACAGTGAAAAAAGTTCTCATTTAACCTCTGCCTTTGAAATCATAGGAAAATAATAAAAGGGAGACACGGCGAAAAAATGGACAGACAGCACAAGGTGCAACAGGTTTTAATCTGTGCTTTGACAACTACGATAGTACTCTGAATGTGACAGGTGAACTGAGCAGTTTCCCACTTACAGATGTGGAATATGCTAATACAGTTGTATAAGGACTCTTTTAACATGTACAAAGCACTTTCAGATCATGCATCTCATTCAGGGAATTTAGCATAGATGCACCAGAAAAACTGTGACAGAAAAGGAAAATATATCCTGCTTTATATATAATTATAGCAGGTGACGGTTTCAGTGGCGGCAGGTGAAATTATTTTTTAGAGGAGTTTTCGGATACACTATAACAACATTTCACGACCAGGATATGATAAAGCCGAAAAAGTGTGGGCATCTTTGGTTTAGACGATCTTATGTGACATTACATTTCTGAGGAAGGCCTCGATTCTTGTTTTCTCCTGTGGGTGATGCTTGGGTACAAACTTGTGCACGCCGAGGCTCGCCTATCTCTTGTATTGGAGGGGGTTCTACTGCACACGCACCATTTATAACGAGAGCCTACTGTATATGGTAAAAGGAGAGACTTCAGGTGCAGATTTTTGCGCCCCAAACAGGAAACAGGTCTCTTGACTGCTTACTAAATGACCAAAAACATTTTTAAACTACACTTGAATGCAGATTATACACGATACTCATGGGCTGTATCATGTATAGCTCATTTATTTAAATATTTATGTTTTTGTAAAATTATTACCTCCGCCAAGGAGGTTATGGTTTCATCGGGGTTTGTATCTGTTTTTTGTTTGTCTGTCAGCAAGATAACTCAAAAAGTTATGGAAGGATTTTGATGAAATTTTCAGGAAATGTTGAGACTGTCACAAGGAACAAATGATTACTTTTTGGCTGTGATCGGGGGGGCAGGTGGGGCAGTGCCCTAGCACCCTTTATTGATGAGCCACCCCTGGACAGTTTGCTAATGCTTGTAAAAATGTAGAGGAACACCGATGACCTCAACAGCCTGTAAAATATATTTACCTCCGCCAAGGAATGGTGGAGGTTAAGTTTTCATTTGTGTTTGAAAACAGCTGAAAAAGTTATGGATGGATTTTGTTGAAATTTTCAGGAAATGTTGATACTGGCACAAGGAACAAATTATTAAATTATGGTGGTGATTGGGGGAGGGGGGTGTTTTTCTGTCTGTTAGCAAGATAATTCAAAAAGTTATGGAAGGTTTTGATGAAATTTTCAGGAAATGTTGATACTGGCACAAGGAACAAATGATTGGGGGGGGGGGGGGGGGGGGGGGGGGGGGTGATCTGCCTTGGCGGAGGTCTGAGCTCTTCTAGTTTTTACCTCCACCAAGTGAAACGGCAGAGATTATGTTTTCATCGCAGTTTGTCTGTCAAGAAGTTATGGACAGATTTGGATGAAATTTTCAGGAAAAGTTGATGCTAGCACAAGGAACAAATTATTCAATTTTGGTGGTGACTGGGGGGGGCTGATCTGCCTTGGCGGAGGTCTGAGCTCTTCTAGTTTTTACCTCCACCAAGTGAAACGGCAGAGATTATGTTTTCATCGCAGTTTGTCTGTCAAGAAGTTATGGACAGATTTGGATGAAATTTTCAGGAAAAGTTGATGCTAGCACAAGGAACAAATTATTCAATTTTGGTGGTGACTGGGGGGGGCTGATCTGCCTTGGCGGAGGTCTGAGCTCTTCTAGTTTTTACCTCCACCAAGTGAAACGGCAGAGATTATGTTTTCATCGCAGTTTGTCTGTCAAGAAGTTATGGACAGATTTGGATGAAATTTTCAGGAAAAGTTGATGCTAGCACAAGGAACAAATTATTCAATTTTGGTGGTGACTGGGGGGGGCTGATCTGCCTTGGCGGAGGTCTGCGCTCTCTGAGTGCTTTTCTAGTTATTTATGATATTGAATGAACTGTTACTGGTGCAGAAGTGACATAGGCATTTACAAAATGTGAGCATTAGTGGTCCGCTGGACACCATAAAGACGTATCGACACAGGTGCTAACGAAAATGTGTCTTCGCTGTCAACTTGTGTTCGGATCGGCCAAGTCACATTTTAAAGCCATGTGTAATCCAGGTCTGACAAACACATTTCCCACCGCTTCCTCTCGCTCTGCAGGGAGCCACTATATCCAACACATACATGAATGGACATCGTCTATGACACACGATGTACGTAGCATTTGTTGCAGGTGTTGGCGTGGCATCCGCTCGGAGCACACTGAAATGAAAAGAAAATAATCATGATGGCAGTGGCGGAAGAACGCCTGCATTCATACAGCAGCAACGAGGGGACAACGGAGGAAAATGCGACAGTTTGTTTATTTTTGGTTTTAACACGCAAATCCTTTGAAAACCTAATGAAAACAATAACAGACATTGCTTGAGACAAAGACTTGGGCGACTGTTCAGAAAGGTGGTATTGTGCACTGAATCAAACGCTCAGGATGCCAGTCACAAGGAGTCTAAGTGTTTTCCTGTTTGGACAGAGCCAATCCTGCAAAAACTAACTGTTTTCCAAAGAATTTGCTTTACACATAACTAATTTGGAACCTGCCTTTATAGTTTTGCTGGAAATATTAGCATGGGTTTTTGTCAGAATAGTTACAAAAGTCGTGCATGTCGTACATGGTCATGGAATAATCTTCAAAAAACTGTAAAACTACACATTCATTTGTATTAATGATTTTAAAAGTATCATGGAAAACGCAGTGAAGAAGGAATGTCACTGTTGTTCTTGATGCCATTATGGTTGAATAGTTATTGTGTTTTATTGTTCATTGTGTATCATTTGTGTGTTTTATGTTTTTTGGACTTTGTATGGCTGCTCCCTTGGCTAGGTCTCCTTTGTAAAAGAGATTCCGAATCTCAATGGGACTTCCTGGTTAAAGAAAAGTAAAATAAAAATAAATAAATAAGACAAGGTTCAAGGTTTTGAGTTGCATTTTAGTGACATTAAGGGCAAAAATTCAGGTTCTTGGTTATGGAGTGAAAATATATGAGTTTAGGGTCAAATTTTCTCAGGAATCTGAATCTGAAATCATTTCTGCCAAATCTTTTGTGGTTTTCAAATCACTGAGCCTTTATTGACACAAGGTTGAAACAAAAAAACATGAAATGTGGCCTATGCACTACCTGATTTAACCATTTAATTTCTGTCAAAAATCAAACATAACATGCTTTCTTCTCTTCATCCATGAGCTTTGAATCCTCCCCAGGAGGCCTTCCGTCCTCCACCCCTGGATGGCTTTAGTCTTGACATCTTAGCTCTATTCAGTCAGTCTGAAATAAAAAAAAAATATATATATATATATCAATGAGGCATTACTCCATAACATGTGTAAGAGTTGTTTTATTACTTTAACTATAAATTGATCTATAGAAACCTTCCTAAAGTGATTCTGGCGGGTTAAATTGGTTTCATCATTGACAGAGCAAGTCAAAATCTAAAAAAATTGGTGGGCAGTTTCAAAAACGAATATGAAAATTTGGTTGTTAAAAAAAAAACTTGATCTCACTTTAGGAAAGTAAATGGGCCTAAATAATATAAACTAACTGTAGCCCATGTAGGTGGGCAGAATTGGTTAAATTTTGGAGGCTAGATATTGAAAGTTGAATAAATGTAAGTTTTTTTTACAATGGTATGTGTAACATCTCTGTCTTTTTGTTCTGCTGTTTCTCTTTCTTTCTCTTTTTTCCCCTCACTCTCAGCCACACCTCCTCATCAGTTCATTCCCCTCACCTGTGAGCACACCTGGGCTCATTAGGTAGAGGGTTTATATTCACCTCTCCCTCCTTTGTTCTTTGCCAGATTGTCTTCTACCTGTGAGAAACTTTCCAGCATTACACCTACCTGATTCTTCGTGTCTGATCTCGTTCGTCCCTGACCCGCTCTGCTACCTGTCGTCTGATCCCTGCCTGTCTCGTCAGCCTGGTTCTGCCTTTTCGTCCGTTTCCCTGGTGCTCGACCTGCCCTTTGTCCCTGACCACGTCTCTCTGCCTGCCGTCTGGTTTCGACCTGTTTCTGCCTCGGACCCTGTCTTCTGTCTCAGCCCCTCTGGACTCTACGGACTCCCCGGTTACTGGACTATCTGCCTGTCCCCGACGCCCCCCTTTGCCTTACCCCTGTCGGATTACTGAGACTGAGTTTGTAACTGTGTCTAAAACTGTAACTGTTATATTGAACTCCTGTTGCTTCAACAAAGCCTCAGTAAAGGTTTTCAAACTCATACCTTTGTGTCGGTCTGCTTCTGGGTTCCGGTTGTATTTGTTACAGGTATGTATTTTTTTCACAAACTAAAAACTGATGGGGGTAGGGTTAGTAAAAGTAATGATTTGACTTATCTAATATTAGAATATACTTAATTGTTGGGTAATGCTTTATTCACAACAGAAAAAGAAAGAGAATGGTGTATAATACATACAGATTTATGATAATATCAACTCTACATAAAGAATTATAAGTCCAATTCTTACCTAGAAGCCAAAAAATCCAAACAAAATAGTCCCAGGACGTCTTCTGAGGAACTGGCTGGTATGACATCATTGACTTTGAACTGAAATCACTGAAACTGATACTCATTCAAAAGGCCAGACCATAAACTCTTCTAAGGTTAAAAGGAAGCAAGTTCAATGAAAATTAGCAAGCAGCAACAGGATTAATATTGGTTTTCAAATTATTTGTCACTAAAAAAAGGGTAATTTTTTCCCACTTTTCAGCAAAAATCATGCAAAAAGTCACACACGGACAAGTGATACACATTTTTTAATGTTATATTCTGAAACTACACAATTTTTCCAATAAATTCAACACAAGACACTGCATGAAAGATATACATTTATTCCACAATATTTTTTTCACAATAATGAATGAATGAATGAATGAATGAATGAAATCTTTATTTCGAACATGTACGTAGACAGTGAAAAAAAGAAAAATCAACCAGTAAAATATAAGTACTGGTACATAAATGATTGATAAGCAAAGAAACCACAAAAAATAAATAAATAATAATAGTAATAAATAATAATAATAATAATAATAATAATAATAATAATAATAAAACAAAGGAAATGGAATTATACATGCTAGAAAAGGAGTAGGAAGAAGTAAAAACTTATGTGCTCCTACCCCCAATTTCTATTCCTTATGTTTACTATATAGCAATTATTATTTTGTATGAATATCAAAATAATAATAATATTAATAATAACAACAACAACAGTAATAGTAGTAGTATAACAATATCACACATTCCTTTTCCTATATACACTAATATGATAATACCCATTTACTACTTATCCTACCAGATATGAATAAAAACTAAAAAAACAAAACAAACAAAACACATATACATATATAACATGAATACTTGTAATATCCTATATTGTCCTATATAGTAATGTAGTAATAATATACTCATATATCCATATTTAAAATAGATACTAACAGCACATATGTGGCCAAGCCCCACTATGAAAAACAACTGGATTCCCTCCCTCAGGCCCTTTCCTCTCTGTATTTTGTAAAAATCATTTGTTTGTATTTGTTTTTAAACTGTTTGATGTTCGGACATTGTTTCAGCTCCACACTCAGTCTGTTCCGTAGTCTTACACCATTATTTGATAAATAGAATCTTTTCTTCGTGGTTCGACATCTTTGTATCTTAAAATTTGTCATTTCCCTTAATTTATACCCTCCCTCTCTTTCCTGAAACATTTTGCTTAATGTCACAATAATGCTACTCTCAGTTTCAACCTTGTCATAAATAAAAAGGAGCCAAGTGAGAAATAAAGTTATCTGAATCCGAAGTGTGATCAGAAAGTCCTACAGCAGTGACAAATGTAACCATGGTCTTTCTTTGTCGTTTCTATGTTAATTTCCAAGTCTCAAATTCATTTTTACCAGGCCACTTCATCTATTGAATTTGACTTGTACAATGGAGGCTCCAAAATACTTGACAATGCCTCGTCCTGCACGTGGGTCAAGTGGCAGCTCAAATTCTGTGACCTACAAAAGCGAGCCCTGGACTCAGTCTGTGCCCTCATGCACGTAGGCTGCCAGCCATGTAATTTTCCCAAGTCAGGGACCATCACCAGCTTTTGTGTCGTTAATACTCTTCTCAGAACAAGCTTTCATTGCTGTGGGAGCTCCTGACTTTCTCAGCTTAAAATGATGCATCTGTTTCCACACTGCTGCCCATGAAATTAGAATAAAACATTTTTACCGTTTCTCATGAAATGATTGTGAAAGTGTGACTTATTATTGATAAATAAACTGTAACTGGGACTCAGTATGATGTGTATAAATAGGAATAAAAAGACAAATGTGTCTGAAAACATTAGTCCAACTTTAACAGTGTATTCATTACAAACACTACTAAAAAATACACCCATCATGTGCCCTTTCGTCCTCATGCCATACCTTCATTGAGTCACACTTTAATTGGCAATATTACTGTATGAACATTTTTGTTTGGGGTGTGTGTTCAAAGAGGTGTGTTTGCACATAGCTGGTAACATAGGACATGTGGGCCACAGATGTAACAAAGCGCTGACAGCAAAGAAATAACAACAGATACTGAAAGACATGTTTATGCTTGTTCATAATAACTATACTAGTGTTTTTCAACCTTGGGGTCAGGACCCCAGGTGGGATCGCCTGGAATTCAAGTGGGGTTGCCTGAAATTTGTAGTAATTGCTAAAAAAAAAAAAAAGCAAAAAAACAAACAAAAAAACTTACTAATAAAAAATATATGGTGAGAGAGAGGCAATCCCAATACATAACAGACATGACAAACTGTAAAGCTGAAACTGAAGCCCTGTGGTTCTGTTTATCTGTCAAATGTTCACTGTGGTCGGTTTCAGATGCTGCAGCTCTTTCATAATTCACAGTTTAAGTTCTTGTTTGTTCAGTATTAATTGTCAGCCTTGTAAATCCAAGCTGGACTGACTGTACATATCCTGACCTAGGAAAATCAAATTCTCACTTTGTGCAGTAATCTACACCTGGCTTTTCTGCCTCTGTCCATAATAATATACATTATATAGTCTAAATGTTGTCTAAAATGAACGTTTATTTGCAACATAGTATAGCAAACTATTACATGATCAAAAACAAATTAATTTTAGCAAAAAAGAAAAAGTCTCTGTTTTAAATGTTTGGGGTCTTCAGAAATGTGTGATGTTAAAATGGGGTCATGAGCCTAAAAAGGTTGGGAACCACTGAACTATACTATAAAGAATCAATCTTCACTTCAGTAAAAGAGCAAAACACAAACCTTAATTTACATTTATTATTAACACTAGTCATGTGGAAATGGGCGGCACACGTGTAACCTGTGGGTATGTGTATTCTGGCATAAATTTTATATGACTGGTGAAGGTATTTACAGGTAACAGGTTGTGTATATAAATAAACTTCTTAAACTTGTCCCTCCTATCCACGGAACAATGAACAGATAGAGTGATGGTTGAGTGAGTTCATACTGAACTAGAAGCACTCGGAGAGTGCAGACCTCCGCCAAGGCTGATCAGTGGCCCCCCCTGTGGGCCCCCCCACCCCCGATCACCACCAAAATTTAATCATTTTTTCCTTATCCCATTTCCAACAAACCCTGAAAATTTCATCAAAATCTGTCTATAACTTTTTGAGTTATGTTGCACACTAACGGACAGACAAACAAACAAACAAACCCTGGCAAAAACATAACCTCCTTGGCAGAGGTAATTAAGAGCAAGTGATGACATGAAATATGTACAAACTTCAACATAGTAAATGATTGCTACTTTAAACAAACACTATAAAATGCAACAAAAAAAGAACAAATGAGAAGAATGGGAACTGTAGAGACAACGTCCTTCCATGGTTGCTCTAATTAATGAAACTTTACACTAGAAGCACTCGGAGAGCGCAGACCTCCGCCAAGGCTGATCAGTGCCCCCCCCTGTGGGCCCCCCCCACGCCAAGGAGGTTATGTTTTTGCCAGTTTTGTCTGTTTGTTTGTCTGTCTGTTAGTGTGCAACATAACTCAAAAAGTTATGGACAGATTTTGATGAAATTTTCAGGGTTTGTTGGAAATGCCCCCCCCCCCCCCCCCACCCCCGATCAACACCAAAATTTAGTCATTTCTTCCTTATCCCATTTCCAACTAACCCTGAAAATTTCATCAAAATCTGTCCATAACTTTTTGAGTTATGTTGCACACTAACGGACAGACAAACAAACAAACCCTGGCAAAAACATAACCTCCTTGGCGGAGGTAATTAAGGAAAACAGAATTATGGATTTTGCATGACATTAGATTCTCCCAATCCAATTAAATTCTCCAATTAGATTTTTCTAAATCCTTCCAAATCCTACTCATTGGATCATGCATCATGTATTTAAATCTTTCTGTCAGTCAAGGCTTAAATGAGTAAATATGTTTAGTATGAAGTGAAGGTGACAGATGCTGAAACAAGTCAACTATTCACAGACCATTTACACCACAGGTGTCAAACATGCGGGCCGGGGGCTAAAACCGGCCCGCCAAAGGTTCCATTCCAGCCCGTGGGATGAAAGTGCAAAAATTAACCTGAACAGTCAAGGTTGTCCAAATCATTTTGGTTCAGGTTGCACATACAGAGCAATGTGATCTACAGTAAAAATAACAACACAATAACCCATAAATAATGACAACTACAAATTTTCTATGTGAAAAATTATGTGGAAAAAAATTAAGTGAAAAAAATAAGATTACACTGTGAAAATATTTACATTTAAAAACTATTTTTTCACAATAAAATGCAAATAAATACATAAATAAAAACAAAGATGAACAACTCGAAATGTGCATTTTTAACAATATTCTGCCTGTTACTAAATGTTTTGTGCATTAATGTGTTAATAATAACAGATGGAATATTGTAGACATTGTTCAAATTTTAGTTACAAACTCCAAAATTTTAACAATATTCTGCCTGTTACCAAATGTTTATGTAACATTGTGTGTAATGTACATGTATAAATAATAAGTCGAGGCATAATATTGTTAAAATTGCACAAATTTTTCGAATGAAATTTCTGTTTTTTCAGGTTATTCACATCTTTTTTGTAAAATGTAAATATTTTCATAATTTAACTGGGAGTTTTTTTGTACTAAAACAAAATGAAAAACTTGGATTTGTCATTATTTATAGGTTATTAAATCATTATTTTACTGGTCTGGCCTGCTTCAAATCAAATTGGGCTAAATATGGCCCCTGAACCAAAATGAGTTTGACACCCCTGATTCACATCAACACTCTTGACTTGTTTTTTCTCTTCATTTGCTTACGTTTGTTTCATCATTTCTCACCCTAATCCAATTACATCACTCAGACCTGATATTTACGAATTATAATGATAAAGAATTCAATGTATGAGAGTGGAAATGCAAAAACAGGAAAAGACTCACGGCATACACCTGTCTGGCAGACGTAGTAAAGACACTCCCTAGAGCCTGGGCTGGAGTTTATCAAAAGTAATAATAATAAAAAATGTTTCCTGTTCCGCATAGCCTGGGCTGTGGTCCTACAAAACACAAACGCATCAAAGGTCTTCTTTCATCGTGAGGTCAAAACAGTGCATCACTGGTGCCTCTTGGTCCTACAACTGTTGTTGAATGTCCCATTTTCACAAGAGAAAATCCAGCTTTTTAACATTATATGTATTTTTTATGGAACTAAACACACATTCTAGATCACATAAAAGCTACACACAATAAAAATACCATGTGAATAGCCTTGACAACATTAACCCTTTCATGCATAGCGGTCACTACAGTGGACAGCTATTCTCCAGCTGTTCTTTTGTATATTCATGGGTTTTGTTGTTTTAGTTTCATATCAGCCAACGCAGTGGACGCTCATGCACCATCCCATAATAATACACTGACATTCAGACCATTACTGTCACTTTGCTGTTCTTGATAAACCTGATCTGCAGTAACATGTTTGAGTGTAAATCAATTGCTAATAAAAATTGGGAATATGATAAAATGTGAGAAAACATCGGATTAGCTGCATAAAAATGTATTGATTTGATAGTTTTCACACAGTTTATCACTTTCTGATATTTGCGTTCTGGTGTCCAGCAGAATGGACATTTTTGGAACTCCACGAAAAATTATGAAGGTAGATTTGTTTCTTTATTGCTTTAACCAAAAAAAAAGAAAGAAAGAAAAAAATTCAATAAAAAAAAAAAAAAAAAAAAAAAAAAAATTAAAATTAAAAAAAAAAAAAAATCACTTCAAGAAAAAAACCCTACTCAATCAAAGTTAAAAAGTTGTTTAATGAAATTTTTTGGATCTTAAATATTTTTTGCATTCGTCTTGTTTTGTTACTTTTAATTATATTTCAGATTATTTTATTGAATATTTTACCAGTTAAATCACCCAAAATTGCTTCATTTGACTTTATTTTACTTTAAGTACAAACCAAAAACAAATATTTTCAATTAAAAAAAACAAAAAACAAAAACAAAACAATTTCACTTCACTCAAAAAAAACCCCAACATTTTCAATCAAAGAAAAAAAGTGTTCAAATGCAATTTTTTGGATCTTAAATTTTTTTTTTGCATTCAACCCTTTTTTCTTTGATTGAAAAGTTGGTTGTTTTTTTTTTATATTGCATTTTTTTTTATTTATTTTTTTATTAAAAATATTTTTTTATGGTTAGAGCAATAAAGAAACAAATGTACTTTCAGAAAAAATAGGTTCAATAAAGAAATTCAATTGCACTGTTTTTTCATGCCTAAAGAGGAATAAAAACACTCAGGAATAAAATCTTGGCTAACGTTCTCATAATTCATGCATGAAAGGGTTAAATATTTACAATTTTGAAATCGTGAGCATACATTTAAAGGTACTTCCCTAAATAATAACAAAGTACTTTCCTCAAACAGGCATGAATAACACATAAATAACTTGATAGTAGGTGCTGCAGGACACCGGTATCACATTTCTCTCTCTGAATATCACCAGCATCAAGCTGGGGTCATTTGGGTTCATTTTACCTCTTATGTCACATACAATATGTAAGGCTTTTTGTGTTGAGGCGATTTTGAATACAGGAGCCCTCCGACAAAGCACTGACCTTCCTGTGGACCTTGTTTTCTGTCAGTGGGCGAGACTTATGGATTTGGACTCTTTGTTGGAAGCGTTCCCTCGTCCCATCACCGACATGTCTGGTGGGCCAAGGCCACACTCGGACCTTTAAAACGTAATTTGCTGACGAGGTTTCATGCCAAGCATCGCTTACTGCTGGCTGCTACTGTAAAATAGTGTGTGTGTGTGTGTGTGTGTGTGTGTGTGTGTGTGTGTGGGGGGGTCTACATTTTAATGGAGGGTGAATAGTGTCACCATTACTCCCTGCTGCATTGTTCCTAAAGCCATGGATACAGAAAGGCAGAAGAAATGTTGGCGACTGAGACGAGGAGACAATCGTGAGAGGCATGGTCACTTCATACACAGCAATGTGAACAGTATGAACAGCACTGTGGATCACACTTCAAGTTCCAAGACTAATTTGGATCAGAAATTACTCTGCACTACCAGTCAAAAGTTTGGACTCACCTAGTTTTTTTTTTTTTTTATGGGCTCAGCTGGCTGACAGGCAGCTGTCTGTACCGATAAGGCAGCAGCCGACACCAACTGTATTCCCAGTCATCATTGCCCATTTTTCTGACACCTTTGCTTGTGTATCCTATTTTATTTGGACATTTTATCAGGGAGTATCTCACACTACTTTTTTTTTTTTTTTTTTTTTTTCCTACTTGTCTTGTCCAGCGTCCTAACAGCAGAATGGTAGTCTGATTCCTTTTGGTGCTGAACAAATTTGCTTTGCCAAGGGTAACTTCATAAAGTATATGAAGCGCCCTTTGATATTCTACTAATTATTATGAGTTTTGTTGAACCACATTTTGATGCCGGACCTGACATGGGGGGGGGGGGGGGTGGGGATAGAAGAAGGGGAGTGAACAAGAGAGAAGAAGGTGGCGAAGACCCTCACAAGAAAGCATCAACAATACAAACAGTAACAACCATGGAGACAATTATAATGGTAACAATAACTACAACCAGAACTGAGTAAACTGGGCAGAAGAGAGAGAGAAAAAAACAAAACAAACAAAACTACAAAAAAAAAAACAACAACAACAACAACAATGAAATACATGGTTCTTCTTTATTTCATGACTATTTACATTGTAGATTCTCACTGAAGGCATCAAAACTATGAATGAACACATATGGAATTATGTAAGTTTTAAAAAAGCGCAGCATAACTCAAAGCATGTTTTATATTTTAGATTCTTCAAAATAGCCACATTTTGCTTTTATTTCTGCTTTGCACATTCTTGGCATTCTCTCGATGAGCTTCATGAGGTAGTCACTTGAAATGTTTTCCAAAAGTCTTGAAGGAGGAGCACTTTTTGGCCATCTGTGCTCCATTTCATGCCATTTAAATGAGAAGGTGAGTCCAAACTTTTGACTGGTAGTGTATTCTATTAGTACTCTCTATCATGGCTTTCACCAGGAGGTCAAAGTTCATATTTTCAACATCCATGGGACAGACTGGCAGACAGTTTTCTTCAGACTTTGATGATTCCCAGAGGACGGATGCTACCGCCTTCTGTAAAACCCCTGAACTTTCCTCTAATATTGCACATCTGATGACAAGGCACTTAAAAATGAACCAGAGTGAAATGAACTATCAAAATCCAAACACTAAATAACGGTTCTCTATGCAAGATTTGCATATTTTTGTGTGTTTACACAAAGTTTGTTTGGAGTCTTCATGCATGAAGCTAGACGATCTGTTTACATCTGCTGACAGCATTTCTAAGCTAACAGCATCTAGAGTCGAATCTGTCAACAAGTGTTAGGAAATCAGGTCCAAAACCTCTGAATTGTAGGCAAGTGAGACTGTTACAGTTAAGATTAAGGTCAAGTGACTTTATTATCCCTGTAATTAGGGATGGGAATCATTAAGAATTTAACGATTCTGATTCCATTATCAATATTGCATATTGATCCGATTCCTTATCGATTCTCTTATCAATTCTCATTGAGTGAGAGAATAAAAGAGTACAAATGGGTGTGTTTGCGTTAACTGTCTTTATATTTCCATCTGCACAGAAAATATAACATATACAGTATGTACAAATAATAATAACAGATGACGCCAGGCCCGGTTCGGGGGGGGGGGGGTGTACAATGAAAATGAAACTAAAGATGCTTTACTAATTCCTCTATTGCTGCATTTCGACTACATGGAACCAGTTTGACTTGGCTTGGCTTGTCTCCCGTTGTTGTGCACCTCATTTCCTTTCCCTTCTTACCTTCCGAAACTTGTATTTGAGGAGTTACGACATTTGTTGCCCACACCGGAACCGGAATCAGCCTGGCGTTCACTCTGCTGCTACATTCACAAGCGTCGTTAAGTTGAGTATCAAATATGTGACATTCCTGTAAATGATTCACACGCTGTGGACAAATGTTTGAGCAGATTGGAGGAATTCCACCCTTTTGAAGACATGGAAGCTTTGCAAGTGTTCCAAGTAAGTGGACCTGGTGTCGTCTGTTTAGACCATTTCTGCCTCAACAACATGTTGGCTACGTTCTGACCAAAACAATGCAACGTACATGTGATGTCATCGCGGATGCACAACGAAGGCGGACTCGATAAGCAGAATCATTAAGCAAGCAGGCAAACGATTCCAAGGAATCCAGCTACTGGGAACCGGTTCTCAAAAAGAACCAGTTCCCATCTCTACCTGTAATACAGAAGCCAAGAACAGCCAGGGTTTAACACATTACTTTATGGTCATTATTTTGTGATAACGAATGAATTTATTTTGTTATTTCATAATGGAAGATGCGAGCAAGTACCACATCCTCCACATCGTAGCCGTCAAGTGCAGTGGCTGACTGCTGTACAGAACAGACATTCAATAACAACTTACCGCTAAGTTACTACAGAAGCCAAAAATGGCCGTAGTTGAACATATTGTCTTGTGGTTGTTATCTCATGACAATGAATTAATTAATTTGTTATCTTGAGATAACAGTTTGTTTTGTCAAGATAACAAATTAATTAATTCATTATTTCATAATAGGGAACCATATACAGAAGTCAGATGCTAGCAGGTACCACATCCTCCACATGGCTGCCTTCAACATCTGCTGCTGACACATGCTGTTAAAAGCAGAACACACATCCAACAAGTTACCAGTAAGTTACAGTAAATACAAGTTCCATTAGTTTGTTTACTGCATGTTTAAGGTTCAAGAGGCCATATGTTAGTCTGAACAGATGAGAGTTTGACCAAGTTTCCAACTAACGTCTATCCAGTTCCTTCAGCTAATGTAGTGTTAGCTACTTGCTATTGCTCAAATAATGCTCATGGACACTTCACTGTCAGAATCACAAACGTTATCAAACCAACAGACACCAGTCGGGCTTTTCTGCACTGGCCTATGTAGGCTAATGGTAATCTAGCAGGATATGTTGTGTAACATTTAATCAAATGTTTATTTATTCCCCTAACACACAGGTGTCAAACATGCAGCCCGGGGGCCAAATCCGGCCCTCCAAAGGGTCCAGTCCGGCCCTTGGGATGAATTTGTGAAATGCAAAAATTACACTAAAATATTAACAATCCTTTTAGTTCAGGTTCCACATTCAGACCAATATGATCTAAAGTGGATCAGACCAGTAAAATACTATCATAAAAACATATAAATAATGACAACTCCAAATTTTTCTCTTTGTAAATGTAAATATTTTCATGTATTTACACTAAAACAAAGTAGAATTTCACAAAAAATGTGAATAACCTGAACAAATACGAACAACCTGAAATGTCTTAAGAGACGTAAGAACAATTTTAACAACTTTCTGTCTGTTGTTAAATGTTTTGTGTGTTTGTAGATCCACTGTGATCTGTAAGTTATAACGTACATGTGGAAATGATAAACTGAGTCGGAATATTGTTAAAATTAAACTTGTTTTTTCAGTTTGTTCATGTTATTCACATCTTTTGAAAGGATAGTTTGTAGATGTAAACCTTTTCATAATGTAAATTTACTTTTTTTTGCTCTAAAACAGATAAAAGTTTGGAGTTGACATTATTTATATATTATTATGTTATTATTTTACTGGTTCGGCCCACTGCAGATCAAATTTAGCTGAATGTGGCCCCTGAACTAAAATGAGTTTGACACCCCTGTTCTAATAGTACTTTGTGTCCAATGTGTCATATTTACGTCATGCTTAGTGGTGCAGTACAGTACGTTACAATCTTCAACTCAAAAGCTGATGTGGCTATTAATAAACTGGAACTGTGACAGCCCTTTTGTATTCACACTTAATGAAGGGCCAGCAGTCAAAGGGTGAATGACTTTTTTGCAAGTATGCAAGTATGACTACATTAACTTGTTTTTTTTTTTTAATTTTGCAGATCACCATGGACCAGTTTCCGTCAGCCTCGAGGGACAGGGGCATTCCTGAGGAGAACCTAACACAAATGGCATACACATGTATGTGGGTACGGTTTTTGACTTTACAGATTATTCAAATAAATTATATCTTCACAGCAAAAATTGCATTTACTGATATACAGTGGGAAAATGATGAAATAAAAGCACTTTTAATGCTGCTAGTCTGACGTTTTCTCACATTTTAACATACCTGCATGGAGATTATATGCAAAAAAAAAAAAAACTTTTTGTTTAAAAAAAAAAATTAAAACAAAACTGTTACAGTCTAATAACAATAGCCAATTTTTTTTACACTCAAACATGTTACTGCAGATCTGGTTTATCTAGAACAGCAAAGTTACAGTAATGGTATGAATGTCAGTGTATGGGATGATGCATAAGTGTCCACTGTGTCGGCTGATATGGAACTAAAACAACCAAACCCATGAATATACAAGAGAACACCTGTGAACAGCTGTCCACTGTACACAGCAAAAAATGGAGAGTTGAATCAACTCCCACAGAGTTGATTTTAACTCTTTTTCAGAGTTTATATAGGTCCGCACTTTACAGACTTAAATTAACATTTTCATTGGAGTTAATTATTTAACACTATGCCAGAGTTGCCTTTTTAACTCAGAAACCTGAGTTAACTTGACACTGACTGATTCAACTACCAACACTCACAAGAGTTCATAAATGGTCTGAACTTATATAGCACATTTTCTACATCTTCATGGTGCCCAAAGTGCTTAACAGTTCCTCACATTCACATCAGTGTTTTGCCAAAGGACACTTCGACAGTCGGAGCCAGGATGTGAACCACCGACCTCTTGGTCGTTGGACAACCTGCTCTACCAACTGAGCCACAGCCACCCTTCATAAGCTCACTGATCTGGGTTAAATTAACCCATATGGATTCATTATTTACACTGTCAGAGTTTCTCCTTTAACTCAGAGTTAAATTAACACCATGAAAGTAACAAAAATAACACTCATTTTACTTAATTTTCACTCTGAAAGTAGTGTTAATTTTAATCATAAAAAAAGTGAATCCATTAACAATGACTTAAAATTCAATGTGAACAGAATGATTCAAAGAAAGCTGTTGCATTTTTTTTAGAAAATGTATTTTTCCTCTTTTTTCTCTCTGACAGTGACAGTCTGATAGAAATTGCACAGGTTCACCTCATCTGAAATGCAGGGGCCAGGCAAATTAACACTGGAGAGATGCAAAACAACAGTTATCCTGAGTTAATTTCCACAGGCTTGACTAACTCTTTTCATTAACCCCAACTCTGAGTGACATTTAACTCACAGTGAGTTAAAACTACACTTTGAGAGTGAAAATTGACTCTCAAATGTTTAACCCTGAAATTTCAACTCTCCAATTTTTGCTGTGTAGTGTTATGGAAATTTTACTCTGCTGCTGGTGAATAATGAAATAGAGACTTCTGCCGGCCGACAAGATTTTATTTCTTTGCAAAGAAAGGTCAGTTCTGCGCACAAGCAGCGATTGTGAAAAAAAGACAAAGAGTTTCTCACAAGATCCACCTTTTATAGGGTGAATCACATTTGCAAGTGACACCTCCAGTCTCCTCAAAGGGCCTTTTGATTGAATGATGAACTCAAGGTTTTAACAATCAGTCACCTTTTGTTACCTTGCAAGAAAATTTACACACACAGTAGGGGGATTTGGGTAAAGATATGGGAAAATTAGCATGCAGTGGGGAAGGGTATTCAGGAAAGGATAAGGGAACAAAGAAGGGAATCAGATAAAGAAGTTCAAATTCCATTACACTTGTTTGAGGAATAACTCGTGTGCCCCTCTCAATCAATGCATTGTAACCTACACAACACACTTAACCCTTTCATGCATGAATTGTGAGAGCCGTAATCAAGATTTTTTTTCCTGAGTGTTTTTATTCCTCGAGGCATTAAAAAATCAATGCGACAGAAGTTGTTTTTATGAACCCATTTTTCATGGAGTTGCAAAAATGTCCACTCAGCTGGACACCATGCTTTAAATTTTTGAAGCAAAGAAACGTATTTACTGATAAACTGTGTGAAAACTATGAAATGAAAACATTTTTAATGCAGATAATCTGATGTTTTGTCACATTTTAACATACACTAATACTAGTCATTACTCACTTCATGGAGATAAAATGCAAAAAAAAAAAAAGTTTAAAAAAAAACCCTGTTAATTACAGTTTTATAACAATAACTAGCAATTGATTTTCACTCAAACATGTTAGTGCAGATCAGGTTTATCAAGAACACGAGGCCGGTGTTCTGTCGAGTTGAGCTGCTCTGTTGAAGTAAGCTACCAGTAGCTTATATCGACAGCGACGTCTATCGATTGACGCTACCCCGTCAAAACATGCTACCTTACGTTTCGACAAACCTATTTGAAAATGAAATAATGCTTCGACTGTAGAAAAACACCATTATTTACTTATTCATCTGAATATGGGTGGAGGAAGCTCATTTCGACAGGCTTATAACTTCTATCAAATAAAGCTCCCACTACAGGTAACATATTTATACAAGCTTATAACTTCTATTAAATAAAGCTCCTACTATAGAAACACCATAATTTGCGTTATTATCATCTCACTTCAATATTCTACGTCTATCCTTCGTGCGCATGTAGTTGCTTACAGGAATTGTTAACATAGATTTAGTCAGTTAAATGGTTGGCTACCATTATTGGTGTCTGTTGAACTAACTTAAACAATAATCTAAACGCCATTAACACCCACCCAGAACTTCCTTACCCTATTATCGTCTAACGACAATATTCTACATCTATCTTTCGTGCACATAATTGCTTCCATGCTTACTGCTCAAAAGGCACTATTAAAGAAATATATGTACAAAATATGACTCACTTCTACCTGGGGGAGCACAAATCGAGGGGCATTTAAACTGTGAAAATGCTTAGGGGCATGCGCATGCTCAGTAGCGCTAGGTAGCTCAACTCGACAGGTAGGGTGGCTCGACAGGACACCGGAGGTAGGCATGGGCAGGGGTGAGCTCAGCCCACCCAAATGTCCGTCTTGCCCACCCAATCAAAAGTTAAGGGAAAACGTTTATCCAATAGAAAATATAACAGACTACACTACTATTGGGTCTTATTTGCGATTGAATGGGCAGCCCGTCAGTGATTGGTTGTCATTATTGTTTTGCATTTCTTGAGCGCTTCATTCGCTCATACAGCAGTTCATTGTCTGTCGTCCCTTTCCGAGTTGCGGGGAAATAAACGGCCCTCCTTGGTCACTGCTGCACCTTTCAAGGTCGCTGCTGCACCTATAGAGGTCGCTGCTGCACCTATAGAGGTCACTGCTGCACCTATAGAGGTCGCTGCTGCACCTATAGAGGTCACTGCTGCACCTATAGAGGTCGCTGCTGCACCTATAGAGGTCGCTGCTGCACCTATAGAGGTCACTGCTGCACCTATAGAGGTCACTGCTGCACCTATAGAGGTCACTGCTGCACCTATAGAGGTCGCTGCTGCACCTGTTGAGTTTTCTGTTTAATACCGTGATTCTCTCTACTGGAGTTTCACTGTATCTGTGACTTTTTGACCTGCTCTGTCTCTGGGCTCCTGCAGAGCAGTGTGTCTATACAATGACTAAAGCAATGCCAATAAAACACACACACTAGGCAACACAACGCCAGTAAAACACACAGTCTCAGTTGTTGCCCAAGGAAGATACAAAAACCGAGAGAGGGGCAAACGATCTCTGTCATTAAATTATATGAATTATTATAATCATTTTGTCCTGCTGGTTTATATGTTTGTAGTTCTACTGACATTTGAGTCTAAAGTTCAGGGTTTTAGATGGAAAAGGAAAGATTTGTTGTTTTCTTTGTCATTTGTCACTTTTCAGATTGAATTTAAATAAGACTTTTTTGTTTGTAAAATATGAAAAAAATATAATTTATAGGCCTGTAACGGTACACGTACCGAACCGAACCATTTCAGTACACACCAGTTCGGTTCGGTACACAGCTGTACCGAAACGGCACAGTATGATGAGAAAAAGAAAAAGGAACGAAAGACGTTGTTCGATGCAGAACTTTAAATCCGCGCAAGTTCCACACGGACATATGGAACTAGCGCACAATGACTTGAAGTATGAAATAGCTGCTTCCATAAGGTTAAAAAAAACAACAAATATGATGTGAATCTGAGGGGAAGAGACTGAAGACCCTCCACCATCATTACAGTCCTGTTTGGGATCAGTACAGGTTCAGGTGAAAGACAACAATGAGGAAAGAGAAGACGAACGTTGTTTGCTGCCTGTGAACTATGGTAGTTCTAAAACACTGACACTAGCTCTGTCTGTCTCTCTCTCTCACTCACACAAACACATGCTGTATAATAGAGGAATAGAACCCGCGAGTTGGAAGTTGGAAAGGAGTTGAAAGGATGTAAAGTTTCACTTTTGTTTCATGCCAGCGTTCGTTATTACGTTAGTTATGGTCCGAACCCTCACGTATCGTGGGGGTTCAGTTCATACATGCAAAAAAATTCAGATATTTAATTTCAGAGCAAAAAAAAAAAAATCAGATACTTAATTTCAGGGCAAAAAAAAATAAAAATAAAAAAATTCAGATACTTAATTTCAGTGCAAAAAAAATCAGATACTTAATTTCAGTGCAAAAAAAAAATAAACTAGAAGCACTCGGAGAGCGCAGACCTCCGCCAAGGCTGATCAGTGGCCCCCCCTGTGGGCCCCCCCACCCCCAATCACCACCAAAATTTAATCATTTCTTCCTTATCCCATTTCCAACAAACCCTGAAAATTTCATTCAAATCTGTCCATAACTTTTTGAGTTATGTTGTACACTAACGGACAGACAAAAAAACAAACAAACAAACAAACAAACAAAAAACCAGACAAACAAACAAACAAACCCTGGCAAAAACATAACCTCCTTGGCGGAGGTAAAAATCAGATACTTAATTTCAGTGCAAAAAAAAAAAAAAAAATCAGATACTTAATTTCAGTGCAAAAAAAATTTCAGATGCTTAATTTCAGTGCAAAAAAATTCAGATACTTCATTTCAGTGCAAAAAAAAAATCAGATACTTCATTTCAGTGCAAAAAAAATTTCAGATACTTAATTTCAGTGCAAAAAAAAATAAATTCAGATACTTAATTTCAGTGCAAAAAAAAATCAGATACTTCATTTCAGTGCAAAAAAAATTTCAGATACTTAATTTCAGTGCAAAAAAAATAAAAATTCAGATACTTAATTTCAGTGCAAAAAAAATTCAGATACTTATTTTCAGTGCAAAAAATTCAGATACTTAATTTCAGTGCAAAAAAATTTCAGTGCTAGAAATTCAATGGCTTTTATAATTCAGAATCTGATGAGACAGATTTACTTCCATAAAGAAACAACAGGGATTAAAACAAATGAATGGAAAAATAAATAAATTTTAAAAAAAGGAAATTGGGTAAAAAAATAACCATCAGCAAAAATTACAAGTTAAAAGAATTACAATACATGACAAATGAATCAGCTAAAGAAAAATATGGTAAAATTAAGAATTCCAATTGCCCTAGAGAGCTGAAACCTTTTTCTGTATGCTGTTCCAGGTGCACAAAGAATAACCCAGATAAACTGTTTTTACTGTTTATCATATCGCAAGACAGCACTTGTAATATAACATAACCTTTTTATATGAAATGTGCTTCAGTCCATGTCCTATATTTAGGCTCTACATAGCTCCCAGTACCTCCTTTACAACTGCCTGCTGTGTCGGACTCACCAAACCATAAGGCCTGACAGCGTCCTGCAGCAGCACAATGCCAACACGTCTAAAATTGGGACGTCCAATCTCTGCCTATCAGTAGTATCCGATAACCTGGACTCTGTGTGTGCACTAACTTATTCAGTCACACTGGAACATCCAATATGTGTGACTGTTCAAAAGATAAAACCATCCACTGTGTTGTAACATACCTCTGTGGCAACACTAAAAGCTCTATCTACAGATAATAGGGCTGTGCATTCCACTGTAGTCCAACACTAATGAAATATATAAAGAAAAAAAACTAACGATGAAGTAACATCCACATTTTCTTACTAAATTCAAATGATTTGGCTTCATTTTTTTCTCTTTAGATCACTGGTTTCCAACCTTTTTTGGCTCGTGACCCCATTTTAACGTCACAAATTTCTGGCGACCCCAGACATTCAAAACGGAGCCTTTTGTTTTTTGGCTAAAATTAATTTGTTTTTGATTGTGTAATAGTTTGTTATACTATGTTACAAATAAACATTAATTTTAGACAGCAGTTAGACTATATCATGTAAATTTTTATTAGTAAGTTTTATTAGTAAGTTTTAAATTTTTTTAATAAATTATTAGAAATTTTAGGTGACCCCAGACATTCCAAACAGAGACATTTTTTCGTCTAAAATGTATTTGTTTTTGATCATGTGATAGTTTGTTATAATATGTTACAAATAAATGTTAATTTTAGACAACAGTTAGACGATATAATGTAAATTTTTATTAGTAAGTTTTAATTTTTTTTTTAAATAAATTCTTGGAAATTTCCGGTGACCCCAAACATTCAAAACGGAGACATTTTATTTGTTAAAATTAATTTGTTTTTGATCGTGTAATAGTTTGCTATACTATGTTGCAAATAAACGTTAATTTTAGGTAACATTTAGGCTATATAATGTAAATTTTTATTAGTAAGTTTTATGAGTAAGTTTAAATTTTTTTAATAAATTCTTAGAAATTTTTGGCGACCCCAGACATTCAAAGCGGAGACTTTTTTTTGGCTAAAATTAATTTGTTTTTGATCATGTAATAGTTTGATATAATATGTTGCAAATAAACACTAATTTTAGACAACAGTTAGACTATATAATGTAAATTTCTATTAGTAAGTTTTAATTTATTTTTTTTTATAAATTCTTAGAAATTTCTGGCAACCCCAGACATTCAAAACAGAGACATTTTATTTGTTAAAATTAATTTGTTTTTGATTGTGTAATAGTTTGCTATACTATGTTGCAAATAAACGCTAATTTTAGACAACAGTTAGACTATATAATGTAAAGTTTTATTTGTAAGTTTTATTAGTAAGTTTTAATTTTTTTTATGAATTATTAGAAATTTTAGGCAACCCCAGACATTCCAAACAGAGAATTTTTTTTGTCTAAAATGTATTTGTTTTTGATCATGTAATAGTTTGTTATAATATGTTACAAATAAATGTTAATTTTAGACAACAGTTAGACGATATAATGTAAATTTTTATTATTAAGTTTTAATTTTTTTTAAAATAAATTCTTGGAAATTTCTGGTGACCCCAAACATTCAAAACGGAGACATTTTATTTCTTAAAATTAATTTGTTTTTGATTGTGTAATAGTTTGCTATACTATGTTGCAAATAAACGTTAATTTTAGGTAACATTTAGGCTATATAATGTAAATTTTTATTAGTAAGTTTTATGAGTAAGTTTAAATTTTTTAAATAAATTCTTAGAAATTTCTGGCGATCCCAGACATTCAAAACGGAGACTTTTTTTTTGCTAAAATTAATTTGTTTTTGATCATGTAATAGTTTGATATAATATGGTGCAAATAAACGCTAATTTTAGGCAACAGTTAGACTATATAATGTACATTTTTATTAGTAAGTTTTAATTATGTTTTTTTATAAATTCTTAGAAATTTCTGGCGACCCCAAACATTCAAAACAGAGACATTTTATTTGTTAAAATTAATTTGTTTTTGATTGTGTAATAGTTTGCTATACTATGTTGCAAATAAACGTTAATTTTAGGTAACATTTAGGCTATATAATGTATATTTTTATTAGTAAGTTTTATCAGTAAGTTTTATTAATTTTTTTAAAATAAATTATAGAAATTTCAGGCGACCCCAAACATTCAAAACGGAGATATTTTTTTGGTCTAAAATTAATTTGTTTTTGATTGTGTAATAGTTTGCTATAATATGTTGCAAATAAACATTATTTTTAGGCAACATTTAGGCTATATAATGTACATTCTTATTAGTAAGTTTTCTTTTTTTTTTTTTTTTATAAATTCTTAGAAATTTCTGGTGACCCCAGACATTCAAAACGTAGACATCTTATATGTTAAAATTAATGTTTTTGATCATGTGATAGTTTTCTATACTATGTTGCAAATAAATGTTAATTTTAGGCAACATTTAAGCTATATAATGTACATTTTTATTAGTAAGTTTTAATTATGTTTTTTTATAAATTCTTAGAAATTTCTGGCGACCCCAAACATTCAAAACAGAGACATTTTATTTGTTAAAATTAATTTGTTTTTGATTGTGTAATAGTTTGCTATACTATGTTGCAAATAAACGTTAATTTTAGGTAACATTTAGGCTATATAATGTATATTTTTATTAGTAAGTTTTATCAGTAAGTTTTATTAATTTTTTAAAAATAAATTATAGAAATTTCAGGCGACCCCAAACATTCAAAACGGAGATATTTTTTTGGTCTAAAATTAATTTGTTTTTGATCGTGTAATAGTTTGCTATAATATGTTGCAAATAAACATTATTTTTAGGCAACATTTAGGCTATATAATGTACATTCTTATTAGTAAGTTTTCTTTTTTTTTTTTTATAAATTCTTAGAAATTTCTGGTGACCCCAGACATTCAAAACGTAGACATCTTATATGTTAAAATTAATGTTTTTGATCATGTGATAGTTTTCTATACTATGTTGCAAATAAATGTTAATTTTAGGCAACATTTAAGATATATAATGTACATTTTTATTAGTAAGTTTTAATTTTTTATCCATTACTCGAAATTTCAGGTGACCCCATTTGAATTCCAGCCGATCCCATGTGGGGTCCCGAACCCAGGGTTGAAAAACTCTGCTTTAGATGCTACATTAGGTCATGTGGTCCAATGTGGATGTAGGGAATTAGACTATTTGCAAAGATGAAGTGTAAATAATCCCTTTTGACAGGTTGTTGCACTAATGATCACTGATAACCCTTCACCCACTGACCTTTGACCCTGGCCTCAGCTGACAATGTTTGTATGCTTTCAAAGCTTTGACAATACAAATAATAAGAAAAGAGTTTTCCCAAAAAAAAAGCTCTCTCTGATTTAATCCCCCACTCCTCTCTAAGAGCTATACAATTGAACCTCTGTTGTGACCTTCTAAAGCTTTGCCGTATAAATCTGAATCCTTCTCAAGCGCTTATAAATGTGGCCCACGTCCAAGAGGCATTACCCAGTCACCTCAGAGCTGAATCAGCTTCTAACTAATTTTACTTTTCTGAATTCATAACTCACTCGCCTAAGTTCAAACAGGGTTATTCTGATTAGGAGGTTTGAGGGGAAAGAATGAGGGAGGAATGGAGGTTTTTGGTGAAGTCTACCTTGGAAGTTTGTTTTCAAGTTACTGGATTAACACTAAATATGTTACATAACGGAGGTGGAATTTAGACACCCAGGAAAACAATCTAAGCCCATGTTCACCCGCCCATACCACCAACTGTTCAGTGTGTTTATTATAATTTTATGGGTATATATATATTTTATTACAACTAGATAGATAGATAGATAGATAGATAGATAGATAGATAGATAGATAGATAGATAGATAGATAGATAGATAGATAGATAGATAGATAGATAGATAGATAGATAGATAGATAGATAGATACAAAATTATTTCAACTTTAAGAGCAACAGTATAATAATGAATATGAAAATCCTGTTAAAATGTTTTGTTTTTTTTTATGCTGTTTTTATCAGATTTTAATTTGTCTTTGTTTTTATGATGGTTGTATTTTGTTGTTCTTAGCCCGCTTTACACCCTGTGTTATCACTAGTTTTACTTACTTATTTACTTATTTAATCCCTTGTTTTATGTTGTTAAAATTGTGCTTAATTTTCTTTAGACATTTCAGGTTGTTCATATTTGTTCAGGTTATTCACATTTTATTGTTGCAGGATAATTTGTAAATGTAAATATTTTCATCATTAATGTTATTTTTTGCACCAAAACAAAGACAAAAATTTGAAGTTGTCAATTCATGATTTTTTGCTTCATTCAAGATTTTTTTTGCTTAATTCAAGATTTTTTGCTGAATATAATTTTTTTTTTTTTTTTGCTTAATTCAAGATTTTTTTTTTTTTTTTTAAAACTTAATTCAAGATTTTTTTTTTTTACTTAATTCAAGATTTTTTTTTTTTTTTTTTTTTTTTTTTTGTTGTTGCTTAATTCAACATTTTTTCCTTAATTCAAGCTATTTTTTTTGTTTCGCTTAATTCAGTTCAAGACTGGTTTTGGCACTTTGTAAATTCATCCCACGGGCCAGATTGGAACCTTTGGCGGGCTGCATTTGGCCCCCGGGCCACATGTTTGACACCTGTGCTGTCAAGCATTAAGGTTCAAAATGAATGAAAAAATACATCTCACACAGGAATATGGCCAGCTGTAAAGTTCTTAAAGTGCATTATAAATAAAGTTGGTATGGTATGGTATGGTATGGTATGGTAAAATCACTGCACTTTATTGTGGCCAATATTATTTGAGATGCACCAACAGCTCTCTGAGTGATTAAGAAGCATTAGGATTTATTTTCATTAACATTTTTCTTAGACACAGTTTAACACTTCTGTCATTAATTTTGTGGTCAAGGAAAATTGGGACAATTTAAAGTGGGAGCAAAAACATCAACCGTGGAACAACTTGAATGACTTCTACTAAAGCCTTAGTTTATGACATAAACAGCCTAATGCTGATTCTTGGCTGACCTGCTACTTTCTACTTTTGTTAAAAACCATCGCCAAGTTTGTGCTCAGTATTCACTGTTAGGTCATATGACTGACCACTGCAGTGATGAAAGTGAGGAAAGAAAATAAACCCTGAACTTTTCTGAGCATTTCATTCTGCATGCTCTATAGGTGCATTCTGGTGCACGTTGGGAGCAAAAACCTGTAAAGCACAGGTGTCAAACTCATTTTCTACCAGGGTCCACATTCAGCCTGATTTGATCTGCAGTGGGCCGGACCAGTAAAATAATAACATAATAATATATAAATAATGACAACTCCAAATATTTGTGTTTGTTGTAGTGCAAAAAGCCCCATTAAATTATGAAAATACTTTTATAAACTATCCATATAAAAAAAGATGTGAATAACCTGAAAAAACAAAAAATTCTTAAGAAAAATAAGTGTAATTTTAACAGTATTCTGCCTCAACTTATCATTTCTACATGTGCATTATGGATCAGATCTACAAAGACACTAAACACTTAATAACAGGCAGAAAATTGTTAAAATTGTGCTTAATTTTCTTTAGACATTTCAGGTTGTTCCTATTTGTTCAGGCTATTCACATTTTATTGTTGCAGGATAATTTGTAAATGTAAATATTTTCATCATTTAATGTTTTTTTTTTTTTTTTTTGCACAAAGAAAAATTTGAAGTTGTCAGTTCAAGATTTTTTGCTTAATTCAAGAATTTTTGCTTAATTCAAGATTTTTTTTTGCTTAATTCAAGATTTTTTGCTGAATTTAAGATTTTTTTTTTTTAACTTAATTGAAGATTTTTTTTTTGCTTAATTCAATATTTTTTCCTTATTTCAAGCTAATTTTTTTTTTTTTTTTTTTTTTTGCTTAATTCAATTCAAGACTGGTTTTGGGCACTTTGTAAATTCATCCCACGGGCCGGATTGGAACCTTTGGCGGGCCGTATTTGGCCCCCAGGCCAAATGTTTGACACCTGTGCTGTAAAGCATTAAGGTTCAAAATTAATGAAAAAATACTTCTCACACAGGAATATGGTCAAACATTTGATCCAATCTTGATATCTCTACTTAAACATTCTGTTCCACCAATTCTCTCACTGATGTACTTCAAACATTGTCATGGGTCGATTATGGACAGATTAAGTATCTGTGGTGAAAACAATGGTCTCTTCGAAACATGAGAAAAGAGGCTGATCAAGAATAGTCATCTCATTACCTCCGCCAAGGAGGTTGTGTTTTTGCCAGGGTTTGTTTGTCTGTTTGTTTGTCTGTTTGTTTGTTTGTTTGTCTGTCCGTTAGTGTGCAACATAAGTCAAAAAGTTATGGACAGATTTGGATGAAATTTTCAGGGTTTGTTGGAAATGGGATAAGGAAGAAATGATTAAATTTTGGTGGTGATCGGGGGTGGGGGGGGCCCATGGGGGGGGCACTGATCAGCCTTGGCGGAGGTCTGCGCTCTCCGAGTGCTTTTCTAGTTTAATATAATGTTCAAATGTGGAATCTCCAGGCTTTCCATCTGTCACTAACTTCTACACTACAGGAGAACAGTCACCAGTGGATTCCTTTAGTTGCTTTTGTCCATATATCTCACCATGCTCACATATCATATATACGTCATTATAATATTTCTGCTGCACAACTGACACTGACTAACAGTTACCAATTATTTATTTTTTTTGCCTTTTCTGTGCCAGTTTTGAGCTAGCATGTTTCTGGATTTTCCTCTAAACCTGTTTTGTACAGTGGCCCAGAGGTGCAACAGCCCAAAAAATTATCCACGATAAGAAAAAAAAAAAAAAAAAAGAGAACAGCCCAAAAAATGATCCTCTAGCCTGAAAAATTATCCACGATAAGAAAAAAAAGAGAACTGCCCAAAAAATTATCCACTAGCCCGAAAACTTATCCACTATAAGAAAAAAAAGAGAACTGCCCAAAAAATTATCCACTAGCCAAAAAATTATCCACGATAAGAAAAAAAAAAAAAAAAAGAGAACAGCCCAAAAAATTATCCACTAGCCCGAAAACTTATCCACGATAAGAAAAAAAAGAGAACAGCCCAAAAAAATATCCACTAGCCGGTGGGTCACTTCCTTAGCTTTAGCCACATTAGCTGGAGGCCTTAAAAATGTTCAGCCTATGCTTTTATTTTTTCTGGTGGCCTTAATTTAAAGCAAGAGACTTTTCGGGTAAACAGCGCTCCCTTAATTGAAAAGGTGGATGATGTTTTTTTTTTTTATAGTGGATAATTTTTTGGGCTGTTCTTTTTTTTTTTCTTATAGTGGATAATTTTTTGGGCTGTTCTCTGTTTTTTTCTTACAGTGGATAATTTTTTGGGCTAGTGGATAATTTTTGGGGCTGTTCTCTTTTTTTTCTTATAGTGGAAGTTCGACTTTATTCTTGTTAATCAACAACTTTATTCTCGTTAATTAACGACTTTATTCTCATTAAATAATGAGTTTTTTAAAACTATGACTTTATTCTCATTAATTAACGACTTTATTCTCGCAGTGACAAGTGTTTTTTTTTTTTCTTATGTGGCCCTAATACGCCGTGGTAGTCGACTGTTTTCTGCTGTACACGATGGTTCCCAACTGTGTGTAGCCATTCATTCTAGTTTTTCAATTATAATTTATTAAATACAGTATTTTTTTGTGTTGAGTTAAAGAAGTGTTTGATGTTGCTCTCCTTGAATCTCTTTTGCCTGTAAACAAAGTGCAGGGTGCACTGATTCAAATATTCACATGCTATCACATGGGCATTGTTTACTCCTGGTCTAAGCTTTTTAACAAAGAAAACTTTTGTCCTCACACATTTGTAAAAGTTTTCAAATAACTTCTGTGGAAGATCTCTCTGCACAGGCCCTATGATAGTTAATGGACCGAAGACTGAACAACTGAAGAAGGAACTTCCTTCTATCTTTCTTACAGTAACAAAGACATCAGGAAACAGAGTAG
The DNA here is from genome assembly GCF_902148855.1 of Sphaeramia orbicularis. Classification (NCBI taxonomy): domain Eukaryota; kingdom Metazoa; phylum Chordata; class Actinopteri; order Kurtiformes; family Apogonidae; genus Sphaeramia; species Sphaeramia orbicularis. The sequence goes on along the minus strand of NC_043961.1, from coordinate 53,525,409 downwards.
ATGTAACAGTACACACACAAACAGTGCATTTGTGCAACATGTTAATCAGCCAACTTCACTTATGTTCTGCATTTGTCCAGAGCTGTTGTTCCTAATGAAGAGAATACGTTTTCAGTATCTGCATTTGTGCTCCTGCTTTTAAAACTGGAATAGATTTCATTTTTTTATGAAAAAAGAAAAACATAAAAAAAAAAAGCTTATGTTGTTGTTGTTGTTTTAATAGGTTGTTTAACCCTTTCATGCATACTGGTCACTACAGTGGACAGTTCTTCTCCAGCTGTTCTCTTGTATATTCACAGGTTTTGCTGTTTTGGTTCCATTTCAGCCAACACAGTGGACGCTTATGCACCATCCCATACACTAACATTCAGACCATTACTGTAATTTTGTTGTTTTTGATAAACCTGATCTGCAATAACATGTTTTAGTGTAAATCATTTGCTAATTGCAATTAGACTATAAGAAAAACAGTTTTCTCACTGTTTTTTTTTTTTTTTTTAGCATATTATCTCCATGAAGTGAGTAACAACTAGTCACATAAGATTAGCTGCATTGAAAATGTCTTATTTTATAACTGCCACACAGTACATCACTTCCTGATATACATGTTTCTTTGTTTCATGGTTTTTCTAACTCTACAAAAAATACGTTCATTAAAAAAATTTCAATTGCATTGTTTGTTTGTTTTTCATGCCTAAAGAGGAATAAAAACAATCAGCTAAAAAATCTTGACTAAGGTTCTCATAATTCATGCATGAAAGGGTTAAATTCTATCCTTTATGCTACTTTTCCTTTGGTATATTAGGGTCAGTTTGACTATAAGATGTCTTTGGTGTCCCTCTCAGCACATCGCAAAACTAGAAAAGCACTCAGAGAGCGCAGACCTCCACCAAGGCAGCTCAGTCTCCCATGCAGTGATCTACTAAAAATAATGCCTGGACTTTGGACTTCGACCCTTAGCATTGATAGCATCGTCTTTTTTATCTACCTCTATAGCTTCGATTTACTCCAAATATAATAGTTTTGCATTTATTTAATCTGCATGATTAGATTCCTTAACCAAGAGAACGTACCTTTAGCAGTTGGATTCACTTTGATATCATGATTAGTTCAGAATTTATTAACGAAAATCACTTTCGGAAATGGCGCTTTACTCCTGGATCTACCTCCATAGTTGCTGAAAACAAATCCATTGGCACACTTCAGATTTCACACTGTCATGGCTATATTTTGGTGTTCGTTGCATGTCAGTACCATAATTTGTTCCCTTGTTAGGATGAAAATTCCAAAACTCCACTATTTTTTCCTGTTCTGGATGATGGTATCTAGAATTTTGTGAGGATCCAGATCAGTCTTGTAGAACCTGTTGGGACCTGTTGGGAACTTATTTTACTTTTTTTTTTTTTTACCAAGCACTCTGACCATTCATTGTGGAGTTACACATACATATGTTGAAAATATCCCTATTTCCCAATGATAAAGAATCCTTTTAAAAATTCCTGGATCCAGACAGTGATCCAGATCATTCCCAAAATCTAATCATTTGTTACTCGTCCCATTTCAGACATTTCCTGAAAATTTCATCAAAATCCGTCCACAACTTTTTCAGTTAAGTTGCCAACTAACCAACCAACCAACCAACAAACAAACAAACAAACAAACAAACCCTGGCCAAAACATAACCTCCCTGGTGGAGGTAATAATGAAATTTTGGATTTTTATTGTGAATGGGGAAACACTCACACATATCAGTGCAATTTTTTTGCTTGCAAAAAATGTATTAAAAATGTGTGAGCTTGACCAACATGCATTTCTAACAGCCTCCAGGTGACTTCATACATTGAACATAAAGTTAAGTGGAAAATCTCAAGTTTTTTGGACATTTTGAAGTTTGAAAGGCACCTTATAGTGATATTGACCCACTAAAGCACTGAAGTTACTGTTGTACATGTTAAGTTGTGAGTGTACTGAACATTTAACAGCATTTTTAGCCTAGGAAACAATCAAATTAACATTTTGTCATTTTGTAAACACTTTTTTGTTAGTTAAGAGAAGGTTATTGATTGGAACACTTAATGCATGGACAACTGCACTTTCAGTGACTCGATGAAATGTTAGCAGTCGATACAGCTCTACCTTGGAAAGAAAGTAGTGATCTATTATCACTTTTTGTAAACAGTTTTTTCTTGTGGCTAGTTATGTTTTGATAGATATAAGCATTTCCTGTATGTTTTTACAGATAAAAATACTGAAATTGATTGTAGCGTGATGAAAATTCAAGCGGAACCAAAAGAAAAAGTATCTGCAATGATAATATCAGTAACTACAAGCACTCGGAGAGCGCAGACCTCCGCCAAGGCTGATCAGTGCCCCCCCCCATGGGCCCCCCACGCCAAGGAGGTTATGTTTTTGCCAGGGTTTGTTTGTCTGTCTGTCTGTTTGTTTGTTTGTCTGTCCGTTAGTGTGCAACATAACTCAAAAAGTTATGGACAGATTTTGATGAAATTTTCTGGTCTGCGCCCCCCCCCCCCCCCCCTCCCCCCCCCCCCCCCCCGTGGGCCCCCCCACCCCCGATCACCACCAAAATTTAATCATTTCTTCCTTATCCCATTTCCAACAAACCCTGAAAATTTCAACAAAATCTGTCCATAACTTTTTGAGTTATGGTGCACACTAACGGACAGACAAACAAACAGAAAGACAGACAGACAAACAAACCCTGGCAAAAACATAACCTCCTTGGAGGTAAATATTGCTGAATGGATGTGAGTATAATGTACCACAGACATGCAGTGTGGTAAATAATCAACAGACATTTAGATAAATATATTTATTGAAAGATAAAAGTGGTGTATTTGATAGTAAAAGACTATCAAAGTAACTGTGTCTTTTTCACACCTTGAATTGTTACACAATCCAATAAATGTTTTAGAGGATTTTACACCAAAGGGCTCCAGGATAAAATTATTTAGGTTTTAAAAAAAGAGATTTGACTTTTGTTCCTGTTTATGTCCACATTAATGTTTAGTTTAGTTTATTAGTTTATTGTATCGTGGACTATCCCAATTAATTAACTGTATCAATAACAGTAAAAAGGGGCAGCTTTAGCCAACATGGCTGGTATCCTGCTGTAGTCCTCAGCCTGATGACAATAGGCACCCTTAAAAAAAACAATATATTCCAGCACATTAACTCTTTCATGCATAGTGGTCACTACAGTGGACAGTTACTCTACAGCTGGTCTCTTGTATATTCATGGGTTTGGTTGTTTTACTTTCATATCAGCCAACACAGTGGACACTTTTGCATCATCCCATAATAATACACTGACATTCAGACCATTACTGTAACTTTGCTGTTCTTGATAAACCTGATCTGCACTAACATGTTTGAGTATAAATCAATTGCTAATAAAAATTGGGAATATGATAAAATGTGAGAAAACATCAGATTAGCTGCGTAAAAATGTTTTGATTTGATAGTTTTCACACAGTAGATCACTTTCTGATATTTGCATTCTTTGCTTCAAAAATTAAACACACGGTGTCCAGCGGAATGGAGATTTTTGGAACTCCATGAAAAATTATGAAGGTAGATTTGTTTCTTTATTGCTTTAACCAAAAAAAATATACATATACAGGGTGGGGAAGCAACATTTACAATATTTTGAGGCAGGGATTGAAAGACAGTGTATGACCAATTAGTTTATTGAAAGTCATGAGAATTTATTTGCCACAAGAAAATTGACATAATAGAAAATGTTTTTATTCTATGTGTCCTCCTTCTTTCTCAATAACTGCCTTCACACGCTTCCTGAAACTTGCGCAAGTGTTCCTCAAATATTCGGGTGACAACTTCTCCCATTCTTCTTTAATAGTATCTTCCAGACTTTCTCGTAATAGTTTTGCTCATAGTCATTCTCTTGTTTCCATTCTAAACAGTCTTTATGGACACTCCAACTATTTTTGAAATCTCCTTTGGTGTGACGAGTGCATTCAGCAAATCACACACTCTTTGACGTTTGCTTTCCTGATTACTCATATGGGCAAAAGTTTCTGAAAAGGTATGGATAATAGTGTTAGGTATGATTATGACATCAGTATATGTTTGGTTTCAAAACAATTGACGTAGTGCCTGCTGAGAAAAAACAACTAAATGTTGATTGTAAATTTTGCTTCCCCACCCTGTATATGTATATTTTTTTCAATAAAAAAAAAAATCACTTTAAGAAAAAAAAACCTTACTCAATCAAAGAAAAAAAGTGTTAAAATGCAATTTTTTGGATCTTAAATATTTTTTTGCATTCATCTTATTTTGTTACTTTTTAATTATATTTCTGATTATTTTATTGAGTATTTTACCAGTTAAATCACCCAAACTTCATCATTTGACTTTGTTTTCTAGTAGTGGAATGAACCACAGTACATTTATTATGCTACAAGTACAAACCAAAAACAAATATTTTCAATCAAAAAAAAAAAAATTCACTTCACTCAAAAAAAAAAACAAAAAAACATCTTTTCAATCAAAGAAAAAGTGTTCAAATGCAATTTTTTGGATCTTAAATTTTTTATTAATTTATTTTTTGCATTCAACACTTTTTTTCTTTGATTGAAAAGGTTTTATTTTTAATTGCTAATTTTTTTTTATTTTTATTTTTTTGATTGAAAATATTTTTTAATGGTTAGAGCAATAAAAAAACAAATCTACCTTCTTAAAAATAGGTTCAATTAAAAAAAAAAAAATTCAATTGCACTGTTTTTTCATGCCTAAAGAGGAATAAAAACACTCGGGGAAAAAAATCTCGACTTAGGTTCTCATAATTTATGCATGAAAGGGTTTATTATAAAGAGAGAGTTAAGGCAGCTAAGAGACAAGATAATCAATAATAATGCTTTACAGGAATGTCTTAATGTACATAAAGTTAATTAACAGAGCATATTTTAACACAGCATCAGCTAAACAAATGCCAATTACAACACAGAGTACTGTTATATTATGAGATGTCATTATTGTGTACAAAACTGTTTCTTCAGTATTTTTAGGACAACTGACAATACCTTTCACTGTCGCTGAAACATAAACACTGTGATATTCCACAGAACTGTAAATGCCATTTTAACTGAAGTAGGTTTTGTGAGTTGCAGCTCATGTGACAAACGAGACATCTTTACATTAACATTCACACGTCAACTCAGAAAAAATAAATAACAGCCAGCGTTTACCCGGGCAACAGACATGAGAGTGGCGCAGTATGCCGAAGTGTACGGGGACCTTTAAGAGAGTTGGCATGTCAGCTGCGGTCACTAAGGCTTTCTCAATTCCATTCATGTCATTTCACCCAGTCGGGCAGGGAGGTTGTGAAACTGAAAGATAAAGCACAGTAACGAACAAAAGATCATGCATGGCACAATGTCAGTAAGCAAATGATTGTTTGTCCTTAAAGTCGGTTGCAAGGCTTTTTCAAACATTTTTTTGTTCTTTTACTTCACTCTGGAAGGAATGTTCAAACATAAGACAATTCAAAAACACTTATTTCTAAGAACATGTTTTTCACAAGATATAGGGAAGAGGGTTATTAATTGTCACCATATGTTCACTGTTGTTTATGTATATATTTCCTTCCTTGAGTTAGTTAGTATTTGTTTATTTATTCACTAGCACAACTAAGAAAGGCATTGGTAAAAGATTATATGTGTATTTGTATGTGTGTATATGTATATATGTGTATATGGATGAATGAGTGTGTGTGTGTATGTGTGTTTATGTGTGTGTGAATAGATATATAAATATAGAAGAGTAATGTAAAAGGAAGAGGGACATATATTATTAATAATATTGTAGGGAGAAGGGGTGGGATTAAATAAATTATACTTCTTCCCACCCCTTTTTGGGCATGTTAATGGAATTATTGTGCTTTTCTTCTGACTAAGATTGTTATGATTGTTGATATTTGGATTATTACACTGGTCAACAACAAATTTATTGTTTTAGTTTTTTGAGTTGATTTAGGATAATTTTGGTGTGCTGAATCCAAAAATCACATTAATTTTGCTCAGTCAGGTCAACTTTCTGAACTATGCTACATATTGGCTTTTTAACATTTTTGCTTACATTTATGGGCATTTTCTACGGTGGCCCAGAAGTGCAACAGCCCAAAAAATTATTCACTATAAGAAAAAAAAAGACAACAGCCCAGAAAATTATCCACTATAAGAAAAGAAAGACAACAGCCCAAAAAATTATTCACTATAAGAAAAAAAAAGACAACAGCCCAGAAAATTATCCACTATAAGAAAAGAAAGACAACAGCCCAAAAAATTATCCACTATAAGAAAAAAAAGAAAACAACCCAAAAAATTATCCACTTGCCCGAAAAATTATCCACTATAAGAAAAAAAAGACAACAGCCCAAAAAATTATCCACTATAAGAAAAAAAAGAGAACAACCCAAAAAATTATCCACTATATATTTTTAGAATAATTTTATTTTTAGCACACCGACCTCCACTTCCAGTGGGTTACTTTGTTAGCATTAGCCACATTAGCTCAAGGCCTTAAACATTTTCAGCTTATGCTTTTATTTTTTGTGGTGGCCTTCATTTTAAATCAAGAGACCTTTCAGGTAAACAGTGTCCCCGTAATTGAAAAGGTGGATGATGGTTTTTTTTTATAGTGAATCATTTTTTGGGCTGTTCTATTTTTTTTTTCTTATAGTGAATCATTTTTGGGGGGGGGTGTTCTCTTTTTTTCTTATAGTGGATAATTTTTTTGGGCTGTTTTCTTTTTTTCTTATAGTGGATAATTTTTTGGGGCTGCTGTCTTTTTTTTTTCTTAGAGTGGATTATTTTTTGGGCTGTTGTCTTTTTTTCTTATAGTGGATAATTTTTTTGGGCTGTTGTCTTTTTTTTCTAATAGTGGATTATTTTTTCAGCTGTTGTCTTTTTTTCTTAAAGTGGATAATTTTTTGGGCTACTCCCTTTTTTTTAGTGGATAATTTTTTTGGGCTGTTGTCTTTTTTTCTTATAGTGGATACATTTTTTGGGCTGCTCTCTTTTTTTTTTAGTGGATAATTTTTTTGGGCTGTTGTCTTTTTTTCTTATAGTGGATAATTTTTTTGGGCTGCTCTCTTTTTTTTAGTGGATAATTTTTTGGGCTGTTGTCTTTTTTTTTCTTATAGTGGATAATTTTTTGGGCTGTTGTCTTTTTTTCTTATAGTGGATAATTTTTTGGGCTGCTCTCTTTTTTTTCTTACAGTGGATAATTTTTTGGGCTGTTTTCTTTTTTTCTTATAGTGGATAATTTTGGGGGGCTGCTGTCTTTTTTTTTTTTAGTGGATAATTTTTTTGGGCTGTTGTCTTTTTTTCTTATTGTGGATAATTTTTTGGGCTGCTCTCTTTTTTTTTTGAGTGGATAATTTTTTGGGCTGTTGTCTTTTTTTTCTTATAGTGGATAATTTTTGGGGTGGTGGTCTTTTTTTCTTATAGTGGATAATATTTTTGGGCTGCTTTCTATTTTTTCTTATAGTGGATCATTTTTTGGGCTGTTGCACCTCTGGGCCACTGCAATTTTCACATCATATGATACAAAATTCTTTCATATTTCTTGCAATAAACGAGTTTTGAAGATTTTACTTTTGCCAATTTATGATTAATGTTTTTTTTAATATTACAGGTGAATGAAATGGCTTTGACTAGAAGATCTTGCAAAAATAAACCTGACGTATTCTGCTAAATCTGTGGTGAATACACCATTGTACCTAACAGGAATCCTGTTAGAAAATGATTTTTTTTTCTCTTAAAACCTATTTTGGGTGAGAACTATATAAAAAATCAACTGATAAAGTCACAAAAATGTAATCAATTTTGTGAGAAGATCAAATTTTTCAAAATCAAATTAGCAAAACAACCTGACCTGATTGAGAAAAACAGATGTCATTTTTGGATTTAGCGGTGCAAAATGGTCCTAATTCAGTTGAAAAAACCTAGACAACTTGCAAAAAACATTTTTTTGTAACCCAGCGTTATGTATGTTTTCCAAGTGCATATACGTTAAATTTCATTGCATGTTTGGAATAAATCACTAAATCACAAATCACTCTCATATCTCTTCTCAAGAATTTAGTTTCAGTTGTGTTTAAAATTTAATGTCACACACAGATTTGATTGAGGTTTTAGAAGCATGTGTCACTGTGGTGGCCCATCTGTAGCCACAGGATCTAAGATTAGATCGAAGATTTCCGTAACATCCATTAACACCTGCTGCAGAAACGCACTGTTGTTTTCTTAGTTTTGGTTTCGTAGCCGAACATTTTGACACTCATATTGCACAAGCTTAAATCATAACACACGGTTTTTGATTTTATACCACATATGCTTTCTATTAATCTCCAGGAGGTGAAACTATGGGGGATCACACCAGAACTTGAACAAAATACACATCTTCCTTCTGGAGCTTTGTAAACTCTGTCTATATCTATAGTCATGCTGTTATGGAAAAGTGAAGCCACTATTCCACAGTAGTTAGTCAGTTTGTGGTCAGAAATCTGGTTATTGTAATCATGCTCCCTCCAGATTTTGTATGAAGTGAAGGATTCATAAAAACCCATCGTTTTTCTAAGAATCTTTGTGACCTAAGTATTAGCGCTGTTTCCTTGAAAATGACAACATCCAGTCTAAGAAAATGAAAAAAAAAAACAAAAAACGAAACAGGTGTTGTTGGTCTGTTTTTTCATTTAACTTTCTTTTTTATTGTTTCTGCTGTAATGCTTTTAATGTTTGATGTAAAGCACTTTGAATTGTCTTGTACATGAAATGTGCTATAGAAATAAACCTGCCTTGCCTTGCCTTTTTTGTTATTAGAAAGAGAAAACGAAAATCAATACGTTTTTTTAAATTTGGTTTATCTGTTATGACATTGAAAAAGAAAGACACCTTGAAATTTAATTTTAATTCTTCTATTTAAAAATGAAAATAAATTAACCAGTAGTTATTATTTTATTTTTGACAAGAAAATATATGTATAATGTATTCATTTTGTACTATCTTTGGATGTATTTAGTTGGTTTGTCTGACTGTATACAGTACGATTTTATAGCTAGTTGTGTATGGCTAACCATTAAGGCTATTATTATTTAGAAGGGGGCAGGAAATATAAGATTTTCTTCATCCTGCTCCTTTTCGAGCATGGGTGTGTACATGTTTGTTTACTTGATGACTATTGAATGTTTACTGATGAAATGCACAGCCATGAACGAAATAAATTAAATTAAAAAAAAAAAAAATAATAAATCCAATTACCAAAAGATCCACTGACCCTCTCAGACCATGTAAATTACAATAGACTGGAAGGTCCTTATTGTTTCTTCACCTTGTGACATAAAAAAAACTGTCAAGGATTGCAGTTTAACATGGTTGAAGACACATTAGCTTGTTGCACATTTAATTAACCTTTGAATATTCAACATTAACCCATAAAGACCCAAACGGCCACTGGCGACCAAAACCATCTACTGATCTAAAATGTTTAATACCTGTTGATCCACTAATCCTGTTAATACACGTAAATAATTGATGTAAAATACAGTTTGTCGTCTTTTCATGGTCATCAGATATGACCCATTTGGACGTTCAGAGGATCTGTAGTGAAAATGGAAACACCGTCATCTTCTACAACATTGATTCACCAGTAAAACCCATGGAGTTTGATAAATGATGGTGGATGGAGACACTTGGTTTATGTTCAGTCAATGATAGATTTTGTTGAAAAAGTCACACTTTCTTCATTTTTCTCCATTTCTGATATTATGACAATCAACTTTGATCAATGTATTTTTATGAAGTCTTTCAAACATACAAAAAGTAAGACAAACACTGAGACATATAGCTGAGGTATAAGATGCCACAATAAATAAATAAATAAATAAATAAAATACAAAAAAATTAAAGGGTTCCACTATGTAATGACTTTGCACTTTGTATAGTGTTATTGGACCTCAGTGCTGCATTCGACACAGTCAACCATGATATATTACTTGATCGACTGGAAAATTGGGTGGGACTATCTGGCACAGTTCTTGATTGGTTTGCATCCTACTTAAAGGGCAGGGATTATTTTGTGTCAATAGGTAACTTTAAATCTGAGCAGACCGAAATTACATGTGGAAGGAATCGGATCGATAAGCAATATCGATAATGGAATTGGAATCATTAAATTCTTAACGATTCCCATCCCTAGTCCTGTGTGAAGCACCTTGAATTGCCTTGTTGCTGAAATGTGCAATACAAATACACTTGCCTTACCTTGTACACACCACACATTATCCAGAGTCAAGGTGCATTGTCACCTGTTTTAAGTAAAAAAAATAAAAGGAGGCCATACCACAATAAACTTCTCCATTGATCCATTGAATATGTATATAATCTTTTCAATTTTAAGAAAAAACATGACATCACATATCCATCTGCCAAAGGAGGAGGTTTGTCCTTCTTCCAATTTAAAAGAATGAGAGGGAGAGAGAGTGCTTAGAGGGAGGAGTAGGCTATGTGACAACCAACTTTAATCTGCGTTCTTATGAACACCTACATGTTCAGTACATTAAATATGGGAAAGTACCTCCTTTTTATTGAAAAAAAAATGCAAAATACAGAAGATACTATTATAATAAACTGTGATAAATCACTTAAGAAAGGTTAAAATAGAGAAAAAAAAAAGAATTTGGGAACAGCCACAGAGGTAAACGGGGGTCTTTTTGGGTTCAGGTTAATATAAAAAAAAAAAAAAAAAGCTATTGAATGTTATCTAGCCTAACTGTCAGTTGATGTTATCTATTGTGATCTAGCTGAACCAAATGCGTTTACTTTAGATACATTTTTGGCATTAAATACTGCTCTTTTGTTTCTTCTGTAAAATATTAGTGTTTTACATAAAGCCCGTTGCATTGCATTAGTTTGACGATAACACTGGGTTACAAAAAAATGTTTTTTGCAAGTTGTCTAGGTTTTTTCAACTGAATTAGGACCATTTTGCACCGCTAAATCCAAAAATGACATCTGTTTTTCTCAATCAGGTCAGGTTTTTTTGCTAACTTGATTTTGAAAAATTTGATCTTCTCACAAAATTGATTACATTTTTGTGACTTTATCAGTTGATTTTTTATATAGTTCTCACCCAAAATAGGTTTTAAGAGAAAAAAAATCATTTTCTAACAGGATTCCTGTTAGGTACAATGGTGTATTCACCACAGATGTAGCAGAATACGTCAGGTTTATTTTTGCAAGATCTTCTAGTTGAAGCCATTTCATTCACTTGTAATATTAAAAAAACCATTAATCATAAATTGGCAAAAGTAAAATCTTCAGAACTCGTTTATTGCAAGAAATACGAAAGAATTTTGTATCATATGATGTGAAAATGCCCATAAACGTAAGCAAAAATGTTAAAAAGCCAATATGTAGCATAGTTCAGAAAGTTGACCTGACTGAACAAAATTAATGTGATTTTTGGATTCAGCGCACCAAAATTATCCTAATTCAGCTCAAAAAACTTAAACAATAAATTTGTTGTTGACCAGTGTAATCTCTGAGGATCATAGTTCTTCATCTGTTTCTGTCTCTTCTGTCTGTTTGGTCAGTTGATTAATTAAGTTGCTTTATTATAGTCTGTGTGGTTCTGTTCATTTATGGACACAAAACGTTACTGGTTGACTCAAGTAAACTGATTTCTTTATTTTTGGGTAAAATAAATAGTCTCTTTCCAAGAAAATTACCCTTGTGACTCATTCTTTCCCCCACTCAGTCAGTCAGTTACCGTAGCATGAAATTACTGATAAAACGCCACGTTCTTCAGAATATCCAAGGAGTACATTCAAACTTCTGTGTATCTTCACAAACATAAACAGGATCAAGCTTTATTTGCAGTCTTTACAAACTTTGCCATTAGTCTAATCACGAAATGTAAATGAAATTAAATGAAAGTTTACAAATCTTCTTTTCGTATCTGCTGAAATCATCAGTGTTGTTGTAAATGCAGAGACTGTGCCATGTCGAAGGTTCGTTTGCCAGCGTCGCACCAACCCGACCATGTGAGTGCTTTCAGCATTCCTCAGGCTTCATGTTCAGTGATTACAACCAAAAGACTGACCAGAATGAACCGGTTGGTTAAGAAGCACCCAGAGACTCAGCACAAACAATGAATGCCCGTTCCTATTCCCCCCATCTCGCCCCATCTATCTTTGTAAACTTTTCAAACCCCCCGGATCCAACGAGTTCTAGATTTACTGTAACTGGCCCTGTCACTCTGCCGGCTCAGTTGACCAGGCAGGAGGCCAAACAAGGCGGCTAAATTGCTGACACACTCCTTTTCTTTCTGTGCTGTGCCCACAAAGACTTGAACCCCTGGGCCCCGAAGTCTCTCCTGATTAAGGCGCCCATGAGGTGTGTGTGTGTGTGGGGGGGGGGGGCGCTGGGAGAGTTAAATGTGTCTAATCCTACAGTAATTAAACAGCCAGAAACAATGGAGGGCAGCATGAAATGTTGGACTCAAAGATATATATTTGGTGGTAAACCTTTCCCATGATGATCTCACCGTTGTCTGACCTTGCCTCTAACATATCTGTGAAAAGAGAGAGAGAGAGATATGCTACATGGAACCAGCTCGACTCAGCTTGGCTCGACTCCGTATTCCTGGAGACCGTTTCCATTACAAGATGCTACCGACTTTACAGTACCTGGACGCGCAGGGAAACAAGATCCACCTAAAAGATCTGGGGCCTCATGTATAAAGACTTGCGTGGATTTCATACTGAAACCTGGCATACGATTAAATCCAGAAAAGTCCGTACGCACAATAAAATCCAGATGAATAAAACTGAGCGTACGCCCAAATCCAAGTACATTTTCCTTTATACATCCCAATCATTGGAATTGAGTGCATATGTTGGAGTACCTGACTCCTCCCTCTCCACATCCACATTTACATATGCAAATTGGTATAAATGGGGTCTGCAGGTGGGATTCCCTCTGGGATTCCCCTGTCTGCATGATCAGATGATGACGTCAAGGTGGACGCAAAGTGGAAGCCAAAACAGGTGGAAGGAGAAAAGAGACGAACTCAGCCCGTTGGAGCTGAGAGTCACCGCTAATGTGAGTGACCCGTGGTCTAACAGGGCTGACTCAGATCATCCCCAAGGTAAATACAGGGTGGGGAAGCAAAATTTACAATATTTTGAGGCAGGGATTGAATGACAGTGTATGACCAATTAGTTTATTCAAAGTCATGAGAATTTATTTGCCACAAGAAAATTGACATAATAGAAAATGTTTTTATTCTATGTGTCCTCCTTCTTTCTCAATAACTGCCTTCACACACTTCCTGAAACTTGCGCAAGTGTTCCTCAAATATTCGGGTGACAACTTCTCCCATTCTTCTTTAATAGTATCTTCCAGACTTTCTCGTAATAGTTTTGCTCATAGTCATTCTCTTCTTTCCATTATAAACAGTCTTTATGGACACTCCAACTATTTTTGAAATCTCCTTTGGTGTGACGAGTGCATTCAGCAAATCACACACTCTTGGACGTTTGCTTTCCTGATTACTCATATGGGCAAAAGTTTCTGAAAAGGTATGGATAATAGTGTTAGGTATGATTATGACATCAATATATGTTTGGTTTCAAAACAATTGACGTAGTGCCTGCTGAGAAAAAACAACTAAATGTCCACTCTAAATTTTGCTTCCCCACCCTGTATATATTTAGTATTTGTGTAACTCACACATTAGTTCATTCTGGTCAAGGCAGACGGCCATCCTTCAGGAGTCTGGGTCTGTTCGAGGTTTCTGCTGTTAAAGGGAAGTTTGTCCTTGCCACTGTCACCAGTCATAAGTGTTTGCTCCTGGAGGATTCTGTTAGATTTCTGTAAATTGGCTTAAAATTTGATTTGATTTGATTTGATCTATCTCCCCTTTATGTGAAGCACTTTGTAACATGTTGTTTTAAAAAGTGCTATATAAATAAAGCTTTACTTACTTACTTCTACGGGTCATCCAATAATCTGATCAGAGCCAAACAAGATAAAGGTTCACGCATAATTATGTCAGGAAATCAAAGAGGAAATCATAGACTTTGACTCATGTTTAATCACTCAAATTATTTTCCAACGAGTCAGAAGACAGTCAGACCCAGTATCATCCTCCTGTCACAGAGGCTTCCTATTGACTCCCCAGCGTTAGCTGATCCTCTGGTCCACCACAGCCAGCTGCTGATGCCCATCCGACTGGCATGGGTCTGTGTTGACCCGAGTCACAACAGGACATCATGAGGACAATCGGCAGCGTCAATGAGCAACTGGACCGACTAATAAATGTTCTCACAGACATGAACACTACATGAAATGCATTTATCAACCAGTGACTTTTGTGTCCTTGTCTCTTTATATGGTTGTTGCTTAATGTCCTCCCAGGCAGGACTGGCACTGATGGGTCCAGGGTCTGGTTGGTTCTGGTTCTGGTGGTGGATGTGCTGCTCTGACAGTATCTGTGTATCTCTGATGTGCACATCACTCGGAGGAATGACCTTTTTCACATTATTAACAGTTTCCCAGTATCATCTCTAAGTGTCGCCAATGGTTCCAAAGCACTAGAAACCTGCGTACTCCAGCTATGGACTTAGCGTGGAGGAGCGCACATTTCCACGGTCACTTCACTCTTTATACATCTGAACGTGAGCGTGGAAAAGGGTGTATGCCAGGTTTTTGCACGTACACACGCTTTATACATGAGGCCTCAGGTCTCTGATGACTAAGTCATGAATAGGGACACGTGTAGAATGTTAAATATTATTATGAAAATAAAATATAAATTATCAAAATGACTTGTTTTATTGGAAAAACTTGCTGAGTATAATGACAACATCTAAATAGTATTTACTTTTTTTTTTCATTTAAACACTTACTCAGATATGATGCGTGTGAACTAGTTTTACAAATAAATAAAAGCATTAGATAATAATAGGAAATAGTGTATAAACTGAATCATGTGACTAGATAATAATATATGGAATTGCATGGTAGTACAACTCTCGTCCAAAACCTTGTGCAGTGCAAAGGAGGAGTTAAAAATGTTCTGTACAAAGAGGCCGAAGTGAGCACACTGTAATCCAAATTAGGAAACTCATCTCCCTCTGTCTTCATCATTATGTCCAATTACACAAATGTCACTCCCACTGCCGCCTTGGAATCGTGCAAAATAGAAAAACAGATTGTCACATGGCATTAGTGTGGTGCTGGAGTGTTTGCTGAAATTCACTGGAGCATCTCTGGTCTGCAGGCCCAGCCAAGTGAGGTAAGAATGGAACGATGCCAAAGAGAGGAGTCACAAGATGGACTCGAAACCATCATTTCTCTGCTGCTTGTACTGTCACAAAACATAGAACTTAATACTAAATGTTTCTGGTGTGAATGGAAGAATAACAGGACACATTGTCAGTGAATGGAAGTCAAAACTATGGAGTCTAAAGGTTTGTGTAAAGTGTTACATTTTGCCTGATAGGACCTGAAGTAAAACCTAACCAAACTACTGGTGCTGGTACAGTACTACGGAAGAGGATTATGGCCGACGACAAAGAAAAAAGTCCAATATTTTCTTCTTCTTATTATTATTATTATTATTATTATTATTATTATTATGAGAAAAAAGTCAGAATTCTGACTTTGATCTCAGAAATCAGACTTTAATTTCAGAATTCTGACTTTTTCTCAGAATTCAGACTTTAACCTCAGAATTCTGGCTTTTTTCACAGAGTTCTGACTTTAATCTCAGAATCCTGACTTTTTTCTCAGAGTTCTGGCTTTAATCCCAGAATTCCGACTTTTTTCCTCAGAATTCGGACTTTTTTTTCAGCATTCTGACTTTAATCTCAGAATTGTGACTTTTTTCTCAGAATAATAATAATAATAAAAATATTGGACCTTTTTTTTTTTCAGTGGCCCTAATCCTCTTTCGTACTGTGCAGATAGCTTTTACTGCCTCCATTAAACCAAGGTGTCTAACGAACGCTGTCATCTCCTATGACAAAAGAAAATCACTGTACAGGTAGATGATGAATAAAATTTCCAGTTTCATATTTTAACAATAACTCACAGGCATTACATTCAACATTTCAACCTAAAACTTTAGTATAGAACTCTAAGGATCTCCCAAATTCATGATGGAATTTGTTTCAATTATCTGTCAAATGGAATAATGAGAAAAACTCCACACAGTGAAATTAAAGAGAAACAATCTGAATAACTAAATGTATAAAATATTTGATGGACTTCATTACAGACACAGCAGTGGATTCCAATGGTTTCTCCAGAATTGGTGAAAACATATAAAAACAAAAATAGAAGCTTCTGAAACCAGAACCTTGGCATGTCAAGTCCTCATTTGAAGTTCTGCTTTTGCTTCCCTTTTTTTTTTTTTTTTTGCAAATTGCATCCTTATAAGTAAGTGTTCCTTCGACTTTAGAATGGCCTGCCTGAGGAGGTAAGGCTTGCAGAATCAGTAACATCTTTTAAATCACTGCCTTTATGTGATGTTGTCTCCTTTTTATGCTTTTTATGTTAAATATTTAATTTTACCCTGTTTTGGTTATTCATTTATATTGACATACATGATGTTGTTTTATTCCATTCCTTCATTTTTGTATTGATTTGACAACATCATGTTATGTTATTTCTGCCCTCTCTACTACGATACATTCAAATTTACTCGGAATGTCATGTTTTTGCTTTTGCTGTACATATCTCTTTTATTGTGTTGTGTTGTTTTCTATGTTTTAGTATCTTTACTTGCATCTTGTTTTTTTCTTTGTCTGTCAAAGCACTTTGTAAAATCAGTTTTTAAAGGTGCTATCTAAACAAGACTGCAGGGTGTCCCATAAGTCTCCATACATAGGAGACATAATACATTCCATACATATATGGTTCTAACATGTATTTCTTTATATTTCAGATAACCCAAAGAATGCATTTGAATAAAGAGCAACGAATTGAAATCATCCTGATGGCTGGTTCAGCAAGCAGTTGTATGGTTGCAAGCGCATTTAACAGAAAACATGGGACGAGTATCACACACGACACTGTGGCAAAACTTATTGTCAAGTTCAAAAAAACAGGAAGTGTTTTGGATCAATTTGTTCCCGACAAAATGGCAGTCATATAGAGCATATTATATAAATAAAAATGGTTTATGTCAAGAAACGTTTATTTTTCCTATGTATGGAGACTTATGGGACACCCTGTATTATTAGGCCCGAGCCTAGACATGCATGTCGGCGAGGGCCTATTAAAATCGCACGGTTCCGTTATTATTATTATTATTATTCTCTCACCTCTTTGAACGCAAATTTGACCCCCTGAACGTTAATGAAATGTCAATTTTATTTGACCAAAAATTCAAGCCCGGCGAAAAATTTTTTTATTTGAAGTCGCCAAGAAAAAAATTCGCAAAATGACTCGGTGGCGCCCCCTCAAAAATCAAAATACATTACACGGATGGGAGCCCTCCCCAATTTTTTTTCATTGTACAAACATATAACTTGGTCCAGACAAAGCCCATGGTAGGACAAGTAAAAAAAATTACATTATGGCCCCGCCCTAAACCCAACAGGAAGTCGGCCATATTGGATGGAAGTGTGGACCTCTAAAATCCCACCCCTCATACTTTCATCATCTCCTCCTAGGGTTTACATCCAATCTGGACCAAACTGGGTGAAAATCACCTACAGACATAACTGGGTGAAAATCACCTACAGACATGTGTGATCAAAAGTGATCCCCTACATTTTTGATCAAATGTTGGGCGCGGCTGTGACGAGCTTGCGACGAAGCGGTCATTTTCAGAAGTATAACACTGTGTGTAACTTGTAGAATGTCAGATTAAGCCCACAATACAGTGTCCTCTCACTGTCGGTAGCCTCAGTGGTCACGCGGAAGGGCGAGGACCTTAACACCACTGCCGGGTTTTATTATTATTATTATTATTATTATTATTATTATTATTATTATTATTATTATTATTATTATTATTATTTCTCCTGTGTGAATCCAAGTGACAGTACGTTAGTGTCAAACTCTGCAGTAAAGTCAGGTCCACTGGGGTCTGGCTCTGAAAGTCCTCGTTGACCCACATGTTAAAATAGAACACTTTACAGCTAAAATACGCACATTGACAGTCTGACGAAGAAAATGTTTGTCTCTATCGTTTAATTTCTCCTCTATGACAGTTTTCTTTTTTTTTTTTCTTTTTTTTTTTCATGATTGTCAAGTGAGTCTATGTTTCTCTTCCACAGTGTATGGGTTTACTTTAGCTCAGCTGCCAAGT
Organism: Sphaeramia orbicularis; assembly: GCF_902148855.1. Taxonomy (NCBI): domain Eukaryota; kingdom Metazoa; phylum Chordata; class Actinopteri; order Kurtiformes; family Apogonidae; genus Sphaeramia; species Sphaeramia orbicularis. The sequence goes on along the minus strand of NC_043961.1, from coordinate 53,507,046 downwards.
CAGACATTCATACACTGCAAAAATCACAATCTTACCAAGTGTATTTTTCTCATTTTTAGTCAATATTATAGAAATTTTGCTCCGCTGCTGGTGAATAATGAAATAGAGACTTCTGCCGGCTGACAAGATTTTATTTCTTTACACAGATTCTACACACAAGCAGCGATTGTGAAAAAAAGACAAAGAGCTTCTCACAAGATCCACCTTTTATAGGGTGAATCGCATTTGCAAATGACACCTCCAGTCTCCTGAAAGGGCCTTTTGATTGAATGATGAGCCCAAGGTTTTAACAATCAGTCACCTTTTGTTACCTTGCAAGAAAATTTACACACAGAGTAGGGGGATTTGGGTAAAGATATGAGAAAATTAGCATGCAGTGGGGAAGGGTATTCAGGAAAGAGTATGGGAACAAAGAAGGGAATTTGATAAAGAAGTTAAAATTCCATTACTACAAAATATCTCATCACACTTAAAATAAGACATAATCACCTAAAGAGTAACTTTTCAGTGAGATATAAGAACTTATTTTTAGACAACTGATCTTGAAAATTTTATTTCAAGAATTCTTACCAAGGTAATTTTCTCTTGTTCCACTGGCAGATTCTTTTGCTTAATTCAAGATTTTTTTTGTTTGCTTGTGTTAACTATATACAGAGTACGAGTGTGTTCAGAAACATGTCGTATAATATGGCTAAATAATGACATAATAAAAGTATAGATCTACAAATTAAACAAAAAAAATCTTGAATTAAGAAAAAAAAAAATCTGCCGATGGAACAAGTGAAGATGATCTTGATAAGATCTCTTGAACTAAGTTTTTCAAGATCTATTGTTGAAAAATAAGTTCTTATATCTCACTGAAAAGTTATTCTTTAGGTGATTGTGTCTTACTTTGAGATGAGATATTTTGACTAGAAATGAGAGATTTTGGTAAGATTTTGATTTTTGCAGTGTAACTGTTTTGCTTATTTTACTTTATTTTATTTTAATAAAACTGATTTTTTTCCCCCAGCTCTCTCGTTCTGTTTAAAGACTACCATAGAATTCTGTGATGATGTTTAATGGAGGTTAATTCTGTCCATCAGCGCAGAAACTTTGATGTCAGCATTAATTCATGTGGAATAATATTGTCTGTCAGCTAACCTGCTAATTAGCTCAGGTAGATGTTAATACTTTTATACAGCTCACAACTTTGATATTATCATAATTAATCACAACTGTACACAACTCTGTATGTTAACATTTATTTGTCAGGTTCTAGAGATGAAAGGAAGATGTACAGAGTGGGTGAAAAGTAGCTAGGTATTAGAGACTGCTGACAGAATTTTTAGTATCACTGAAGTCATGAAGAAAACATTTTTTAAACAGACAGCACTAATGGGGATATCTTATTTTCTTACTGTCTTACTCTCAATGATATTCCAGAGGATGTCCTTTAGAAGGTTGCTCATTCTATCCCTTATGCTGAAATATGAAAATTCACTTTAATTTTCCCATGTATTAAAAAACATTTATCATTTGTTTCATTAAATTTATAAGAGGAATATGGATTTTAATTACCAATTTTTGATGCCTAGTTACTTTTCACCTACCCTGTAGGTCAGTGTTTTTCAACCTTGGGGTCAGGACCCCATGTGGGGTCGCCTGGAATTCAAATGGGGTCGCCTGAAATTTATTTATTTTTTTTTTTATTGTATTATTATTATTTTTTTTTTTTTTTTTTAATTAATTAATTTATTTATAGTAACTGATAAAAATGAAAGAAATAAAGAAAAAAAATAAAGAAAAAACAACATACTAATAAAAAATATATGGTGAGTTGACGGAGACAATCCCAATCCATAAAAGACATGACAAACTCTGAAGCTGAAACTGAAGCACTGTGGTTCTGTTTATCTTTCAAATGTTCATTGTGGTCAGTTTCAGATGCTGCAGCTCTTTCATAATTCATAGTTTGAGTTCTTGTTTGTTTAGTATTAATTTGCAGCCTTGTAAATCCAAGCTGGACTGACTGTACATATCCTGACCAAGGAAAATCAAATTCTCCCTTTGTGCAGTAATCTACACCTGGCTTTTCTGTCTCCATCCATAATAATATACATTATATAGACTAAATGTCATCTAAAATTTAAGTTTATTTACAACATAGTATAGCAAACTATTACATAATCAAAAACAAATTAATTTTAGCCAAAAAAAAAAAAAAAAGTCTCCGTTTTGAATGTCTGGGGTCACCAGAAATTTGTGATGTTAAAATGGGGTCATGAGTCAAAAAAGGTTGGGAACCACAGCTGTAGATGTTCATGCAAAGGTAACTAAATAAAAAATAAAACTTCCAAGAATATAAAGACACACAAAAGGAACATAGGGAGCACCAGTGTGAACAAAGACTGTGATTACAGAGCAGAGAACCAGTGAGTATGTGTGGAGGCTGGGTCAAAAGAAGGAAACTGCAAGCGAGAGGAGGAGTGGTTAGGAGGGTGGAAAAGTACTGAGGGTGAGATGGGCAGAGCAGTGGTGCAGACACACTGGTGACAATAGAGCTGATGGTTCAACAAGACACAGGTGAGATTAGTGGGTGGAGGAAGACACACAAAGACTAATAAACTGGTAAGGACACACAAGGACACCTGGTTTGTTCTGTTAGGGAACGAGGCCTGTGTTTTCAGTTTGTTCTGGTTTCTTGGAGAGTTCTTGGATTCATCTGTACTGTTTCCTTTTATCCATTTTTCTTTTGTTCTGTTTTGTTTTGTCACTGTTTTAGTCTGTTGGGGCCTCTTGCCAGGTCATCATTAGGCCCTTTTCCACCAAAAGGCCCAGGAACTTTATTACCAGAAACTTATTTACCAGGAACTTTTTGGGGTAAAAGAGTTCCTGGTAATTTCGTTTCCACCGCAACCGAAAGTTCAGGGTAATTTATTCAAATCAGGTTGATGATGTATGAGGAGCAGTAACAGAACCTGTAGTCCCAGTTCATTTACATTCACAAACTCACCTTTAGCACAATAAAATGACACACTCAAAAAAATAATTAAGCCAAAAATGTTGACTTTATGTATTTTAATTACACGTAAATTTTCCATGTAATTTTATTACATAAGTTTAATGTAAAGAGTTGCATTTAATACTATGTTTTTTCTATCATATTGAGTTAAGATGAATAAATTAAATACCTCCAGTCAGATTTGTTTTAGTTAATGCAAACTTTTACATAAACTGTGTTTGACTGTGACACTCAGCCTTTTTATGTGATCTAGTAAATAAAGTTTACTTTACTTGTTTAGATTCACTTTATACTAAGCATATTCACATTACGTTTGACTTTTTCGGATAAATAAACTTTAAATTTCATATATTTCAGTTACATTTTACTTTAAAATATTACCTCATGTTTATTAGAGCCAAGAATCTTTTTTTTGAGTGCAGTACTGTAAGTGGACAGTTTGGGTTTAACATTTTACTGGTTGTTGAATCACTTAATTCATCTGGAATACATTTTAAATGAAGTTAACCATCATTACATATCCTTAATTTGTATTTTAACCCTTTCATGCACAAATTATGAGAACCTTAATCAAGATTTTTTTCCCAGAGTGTTTTTATTCCTCTTTAGGCATGAAAAAAACAATGTAATTGATTTTTCTTTTTTTTTTTTTTTTTTTATGAACCTATTTTTCATGGAGTTACAAAAATGTCCACTCCACTGGACACCGTTTGTTTAATTTTTGAAGCTCAGAAACATGCATTTACTGACATACTGTGTGAAAACTATTAAATAAAAGCATTTTTAACCTCCTGAGACCCAGCAATAAATTTTTGTCCTGTGTAGGGGACAAAAGTTTGACAGTTTTACTTATAAAATGATGTCCATTGTAAAGGACATCCCATTAAAATAAATAAATAAATAAAAATAATTTTTTGAGAATGTCTCGGGGAAAAAAAACAAACAAAAGAAAAAAAAAAACCTGTTGTATTATGTAGTTTCCAATCAAGACAATTGTTTAATGGAAAAAAGCAAAAAAAATCACTTTCCTGGGTCTCAGGAAGTTAATGCTGCTAATCTGATGTTTTCTAACATTTGAACATACTATAATACTAGTTATTACTCACTCAGATAATATGCAAAAGAAAAAAAAAACAAACTTTTGTTTAAAAAAAAAAAACAAAAAAAAAAACTCTGTAAATTACAGTCTAATAACAATTAGTAATTGATTTAGTTAAAAGAACAGGAAAGTTACAGGAATGTCAGTGTATGTGATGATGCACGAGCATCCACTGTGTTGGCTGATATGGAACTAAAACAACAAAACCCATGAATATACAAGAGAACAGCTGGAGAAGAACTGTCCACTGGAGTGACCACTGTGCATGAAAGGGTTAAAATGCTAGAACATGTATTTTCAACTTCTCATTCCTTAAACTAAATCACATCTAACTTTGTGTGTGATGGATGGTTCTGTTTCATTTCTATTGTTTTACAGATATAGTCCAGGTTCAACCCTAAAGTCAGACAGATTTACTCAAATGCCTGCATTTAATTGAACTGCATATTACTGATAAAAGTACTTATACTCATATTTTGATGCCTTGTAAATGAACAGACAGTATTAGGTTAGATTTTTTTTTATTAAAAATTGAAACAAAATAAAGGTGCCTTGAGAATAAAAGGGAAATAAACAGGTGTGAAAGGTTCAGGTTTTTGGACCAGTGTGTGGTCTAGCTGGTCCAGGATAGCCGGTCTGGAACTCCATGGTCCCGGTCCCTTTTTCGCTTTCCTACTAGAAAAATAATAAAAATGCTAAAATGAATAACAGAATACATGATGACAGATTCCTACCAGTGTGATGTGACATGTGACCTGTCTGACCTGGGCTGTTGTAAACAGCAGTAGACGATGGACCAGGACACAAACGAGCTGCAGGTTCAGAAAAAGAGGCGAGTCCGTCCAGTCCATTTCAGGTGGAAATCACAAACATACAGAATAAATCAGTGTTCCGCTCACGGCAACAACACGAATACATCCGGTTCTCTGATTTAGGTTTAGCGTCAGACATTTATGCATTTGACAAACGCTTTTTTCCAAAGCGACTTACAGGGGAAAACCAATCAATCACTCAATCAATCAAATTTCAATTAGCATTAGCATTAGGTTAACTGGACTTCACTGTTGTCTAAACAGCTGATGCCGCTGACTACTGTTGCAGCATGGAACCAACTAAACAGGAAATATTTCTGTCATATACATACCATTGGTTTGTTCGACAGTCGGATCCACTGAGACTATTGTGGTCCTTTAGTTTCTTTTAATCCTGCATAAATTTCATTGGCTTTTCTCATATTTCTTTAGGCATGTGTCTTACATTTAGCTCCGACAGCTTTTGCTCGCTCATTTCGTGTCGGCGATTCAAAGTCCATCTGAATTTCCTTGTCGTCCATCCACTTGTTGTAGCTTCTCTTTTGGTCCATTTTCCGAATTATCAAAATACAAAGCTTGTAGAAATTAAATGAGATAACCCCTTTAGCCCTATCAGCCCACCTGCGGGCCGAAAAAATTATATTAATATTCATCTACTATACAAATATAATAAATCAGGACAATGCATGTTTTTTTCAACTTTTGCTCAAAGTTTAGACCCTAATGTTAATAAAAGTACATCAAAAGTGTATTTTAGTGCAAACTGTAATGTTCAAACGTGATTTTTAATCTTTGTGGGGTGAAATATACGCTATTAAAAATCTCCGACACGAACAATTAATTTATCCGTATCATTGTCAATCCAGCCGAAAAAAAACAGGCGAGGATAAAAAATTCTAGTTTCACTTTTAGTTTGTTACAGTTTACTCAGGCAGAGTAATAGATACAATATTTTAGACAATGGGAATAGATTCTGTGAGGTCTCTAAATGTCCACAGACACCAAGAACATCCATATGAACCTTATTATTGTGAAGTAATTCTTCATTTACTTTGAGTATGTCTTTTTAGGCATTTTTCCCCTGAAAATATGGTCAGGGTTAAACAGGTTAAATATTGGCGGCTGAACAGAATGCGGAAACGCTGCCAGTCTAGTCCACCACTCAGCGTTCTCCAGCACACAGCCCTGCCCTTTTAAGTTCCTGGTCATCTGGAAAATACTATCTCCCTACCAGGAACTTCTTCAGTATAAAAATCCCACTGAGCAGGAATATGACAATTCGGAGAAGACTATCGTATATTATGGACCACATCAGTCCAGTTCTGAGGTCTCTACACTGGCTCCCTGTCTCTCAGAGAATAGACTTTAAAATTCTCTTACTAGCATATAAAGCACTGAATGGTTTAGGCCCAAAATCCATCAGAGACCTTCTAGTCCAGTATGAACCATCCAGACCACTCAGGTCATCTGGTGCAGGTCTGCTCTGTGTTCCCAAAGTCAGAACTAAACATGGAGAATTAGCGTTCAGTTTCTATGCACCGTATATGTGGAACAAACTACCAGAAAATATCAGGTCTGCTGAGAGTCTAAGTTCTTTTAAGTCAAGGTTAAAGACTCATCTGTTCACTGCTGCCTTCGACTAAAAGGCTTTTGACTTTTTAAATTTTATATTCTCTTTCGAAACTCTGCACTGCAACTCTTACTTTAATATGTGTGTGTTTTTATATTTTTGGATTTTATGTGTTGTTTTCTTACTTGCTGTTTTTAATTACCTTTTACATGTTTCTTTTATAATGTTTTAAATGTGTTTTTTTCCCCTGTCATTGTATTTCAATGTCCTGTGTGAAGCACCTTGAATTGCCTTGTTGCTGAAATGTGTGATACCAATAAACGTACCTTGCCTTGCCTATATGTATGTACATATTGCAGAACCCCCACCCCCTTTCATTTTTTTCTGGATCTGCCACTGCAATATTATGCCTCAGTTTATCATTTATACATGTGCATTACAACTTACAGATCATAGTGGGTCTACAAATACACTTAGTAACAGGCATCTGGAACTGAGAAATATAGGATTTACCTTTATTCATTTATTCATTTTCTGAACCCGCTTTATCCTCACTAGGGTCATGGGGGTTGTTGGAGCCTATCTCAGCTACTTATTGGCTGACATATAGAGACAAACAATCACTGTCACATTCACATGAATTTAGATTAACCGATTAACCTATCAGTGCATGTCTATGGATGGTGGGAGGAAGCCGGAGTACCCGGAGAAAATGCAAACTGCACACAGAAAGGCCCCACCCCCATCGACTGGTGTTGGAATCAAACCCAGGACCTTCTTGCTGTGAGTGTTATCCACTGCACCACTGTGTCACCCTACCTTTATGATCCAAATAATTTGTTAAGACTCAGTGACACCTGTGACTGTTAATGTCATCTGTTTAATTTTTGCAAATTTAGGGGCCCCTTACAGCAGGGGTGTCAAACTCATTTCAGTTCAGGGGCCACTTTCACCCCAATATGATCTCCAGTGGGCCGGACCAGTAAAAGAATACCAGTGAAAAAAAGTAAAATTACATTATGATAATGTTTACATCTGCAACGTTTCCTTAAAAATCTGAATAACATGAACAACTTGAAATGTTTTAAGAAAAACAAGCACAATTTTAACAATATTCGGCCTTGGTTTATCACTTTATCATTTACACATAGGGATGGGAATCAAGAACTGGTTCTTTTTGAGAACCCGTTCCCAGTAGCTCAATTCCTTGGAATCGTTTGCCTGCCTGCTTAACAATTCTGCTTATCGATTCCACCTTCGTTGTGCATGCGCAATAACGTCACACGTACGCTACATTGTTTTGGTCAAAACATAGACAGCATGGCATTGAGGCAGAAACGGTCTAAACAGACGACACCAGGTCCACTTTCTTGGAACACTTGCAAAGCTTCCATGTCTTCAAAAGGGTGGAATCCCACCAGTATCTTCAAACATTTGTCCGCAGCATGTGAATCATTTACAGGAATGTCACATATTTGATTTGCTACTTAGCGGCGCTTGTGAATGTAGCGGCAGAGTGAACGCCGGGCAAGTTTCGGTTTTGGTATGGGCAACAAACGTCGTAACTCCTCAAATACAAGTTTCCGAAGGTAAGAAGGGAAAGGAAATGAGGTGCACAACAACGGGAGACAAGCCGAGCCGAGTCAAACCGGTTCCACATAGTAGAAATGCAGCAATGGAGGAATTAGTAAAGAGTCTTTAGTTTCACTTTCACTGTACGCCCCCCCGACCCGGCGTCATCTGTTGTTATTATTATTATTATTTGTGCATACTGTATATGTTATATTTTCTGTGCAGAGATGGAAATATAAAAGACAGTTTATGCAAACACACCCGTTTGTACTCTTTTGTTCCCTCACCCAATGAGGATCAATAAGAGAATCAATAAGGAATCGGATCAATAAGTAAAATCGATAATGGAATCGGAATCGTTAAATTCTTAACGATTCCCATCCCTATTTACACATATGTATTACAACTTACATTACAATTACAAATACACAAAACATATAGTACCAGGTATAATACTGGTATAATTGTATTTACTTCTCTTAAGACATTTTAGGTTGTTCATATTTGTTCAGGATATTCATATTTTTTGTAAAAGGATAGTTTGTTAATGTAAACGTTTTCATGTAATTTTACCTTTTTTTCACTAAAATAAAGATAAAATCTGCAGTTGTCATTATTTAGAAATTATTATGATACTATTTTACTGATCTGACCCAATTGAAATCTGTGTGTGGAACCTGAATTAAAAGGGTTTTTAAACCATTGATTGTTAATATCTTCAGTGTAATTTCTGCATTTCACAAATTCATCCCACGGGCTGGATTGGACCTTTTGGCGGGCCAGATTTGGCCCCCGGGCCGCATGTTTGACACCTGTGCCCTAAGGGTTAATATCTTCATTGTGATTTTTGCATTTCACAAATTCATCCCACGGGCCACATTGGACCCTGTGGCGGGCCAGTTGTGGCCCATGGGTCATATGTTTGACACCCCTGTTCTACATAATACATATACACTATTGATATGTACTAATAACAGTTGAGAAGTCCAAATATCCTGCCAAAATATCTTGAACATCTGTTGTTTTTCGTGTCAGAGCTGTTGCTTACTCATGCACAGATCAAACTCTCAAAGACATCACCCAGAACTACACACGATAGATAAGTGTTATCAGTGAATTATTTTTTTAAATGGTGATATGGAATAGTGAGAACAATTTCGAGTACTTTTGAGTCATGCAATTATTAAGCTGATGGATAAGTTGGGTGTGAGCTGGTCAGTGAGAACCACAACCACAACCCAATCCTTCTGAACTGAACTTCAAGTTTTAGGTACAATACCTTTTTCTTTCCCAAGAATATGAACTATAGTAATAGTAGTAATAGTAATAGTAATTTATTCATCCATTTAACAAAACATGATATATACATACTAGGGATGTAACAATTACCGGTATAACAATAAACCGCGATAAAATTGCAGATGGTTAGTATTATCGTTTAAATTCTAATTATCATGATAACCGTGTTTGATTACCGCACTTTTAGGGGACAACACCCTATGTAAAGATCTGCTTTTATGTCAAATATTTGAGTACAGTTTTAATTTATTAGAATTTTGATTTTATATACCTAATATTTGGAACCAGTATTCACTTTTAAAGTCTTTGAAAAGGCTCGTTAAGCATCTTTGTGTTATTTATGCAATAAAGTATACACATTTTTCAAATTGGATTTTATATTTTTTGTGTGTTTTTTGTCCCTTGTGTTTTTATAGTGGGTTAAAGTGAAAAAAAAAAAATAGGCTGATGATATAGATGAAGTTGTGCTGAAAAAAAAAAGATACCAAACATGGGTATAGTAAACATTTGTTTATATAGTTTATAAAGGTAAAATCAAAAGTACTGAAAAACAGCCAAAATAGGCTCAGACCACTTAGGGTTAATATTTGAATGTTTCTGCAACAGAAGGTACATTGTGCCAATTATTTTATTTTATTTTTATTATTGAATTTATTATTATTTAGTTATTGGTGTAATAACAACCCTCCCTCCATTCCATTTATGTTGTCCATCACTGTCTATATGCATCACTGTCTATAGTCACCATATTTATATATATCTAAAACCGCACTTGTCCAGATCTGTATATATTCAAATCCGTATTTATATATTTTTTGTACTACATTCATATCAATCGTATTTGCACCCTCTTTTTAAACACTTTTTAAACACTTTTTTATTCAAATTTATATGACCGCTTCTTTTACGTGTATGTGTATGTTTATGTGTATGTTTTGCTGCTGAAAACACAGTGAATTTCCCCATTGTGGGATCAATAAAGGAATATCTTATCTTGTCTTATCTTATTTTATTTTTTTTTAAGTACAACTTGGTTAAATTATTTCAGTGTGTGTATTAGTACTTTTTGAACATTTTGAGCACAATTTCAACAATACCACAATAATAATGATAACCGTAATAATTTTGGTCACAATAACCGTGATATGAAATTTTCATGTCGTTACATCTCTAATACATACATACAGTTTGAATTTCTATTTTAAAAATGGGTGAAAAGGTGTGGGCTGAACTATGTACAACAGTGAATTTGTAGAGGCAGAATCAAATAAAGTCACTCAAAGCAAGATGTTTACAAGGTCAACAGTCCACACACGTAGTTACTCAAACTTACTCTACCATGTTTCTTTGTGTCTATCCATTTTTGTGGTTTTAAAACCTGGCATCATCTGTGTAGCTGCACACCCATCTAACCGGTTTTTTATCCAGAATTAAAGGAGTGGCAACAATCATACACTGTTAGCCCGGTTAAGTAGAGTTTACTCAAAAAATTTGAAGCAAATGATTGCACTTAAATGATTTGAGTAATGATCGACTAATCAATTGGTTTAAGTAGGTTCAACTTTAATGCTAAAAGTATTGAACTTAAACTATTAAGTAGAAAACACTAAAAGACAAGTTATTTGTACATTAAATCTGTTGTAAAATCAACCCCACTATCCAACCATTCAACTCAGCATTTTAGGTTACACTGACTAATTTTATCAGTTGCAGCCAGATTAATTTATCACTAATTAAAAGACTTTTTTTAAGTTAATCAAACTCAAAATCCTATTCCTGACCACAATTGTTATAAATTTATTCAACTTAATGTATTGTAGTATGGTTGGAAGTCAGCTCAATGCTACCTGATAATGCAAGATATACAGCTATTTTTGACAAGACACTGAGTTGTACATGAAATAATGCTAGCTTTAAATGAACAGTAAATCCATTGTTCTTCCTCTGGCTCTGACTCATGGTGCAGCTCTACAAAAATACAAAAACAAACACAAAAAGGCCAATAAACACTGCCATACACACATTAAATCCAAATGAACACTAACACCACAACCCCGCTGAACCCCTGCACATAAAAATAACACATTTTCAACAACATGCCCAATACCCACAATGCAATGCGAAGATAAAAAGGTGTGGTCATGACTAAAACTTAGTGATTTAATTCCATTCAACTTAAACTTTTTTGTGCTTTCAACTATGTCTACAAATTAGTAGAATATACTTAACATTTTATAGTAACATCATAAAACTTCAATCATTTAAGTGCATTGTAATTAAAGCATTTTAGTAAATACAAATTCCAGGCTTACAGTGTATACCAATCTGCATAAATGGGATAAAAGACAGACACTGTGAGTCAAATCAGCTAAGCTTTTTTATGTCTTTTTATGTTTCCATTTCTATTTGTTTTAAACTTTTAACATTTCTCTTTTACATCTAGAAGAAATACGCCTGGGTTGTAAAATAAACCAGACTCCTCCTCCTCCTCCAGTAATTTTCCACGTGCGTTTCCAGTTTCACAGGAACCCACAGCTGGCAGTGCCACGTTATCAGCCATATAACCAGAATTAAAATCCATTAGCGATACAAAAATCCTCTGATTAAACACACATATATCCAGCTTTGTGGTCAGGAAAGATATGAAAGATAAGTCATGGGAACTCGAGGAAAACCTGACTGCTGAATATTGTTTTCAGGATGACAATGCATTATTAAAGCAACGGCAGCCAGCACATTCAGGACTGGTTTGACCTTAGTCACAGTCATGAGTGACAACAAACCAGTGACGATGACTGGTCACACTGGACTCAGTGTTCTGTGTCTCCTTGTCTCAGCCTCTCTCTCCAATACCTTACACTGTAAGCCCGGACTTTGTATTTACTAAAATACTTTAATTACAATGTACTTAAATTATTTAAGCTTTATTCCATTACTATAAAATGTTCAGTATATTCTACTAATTTGTAGACAGAGTTGAAAGTACGAAAAAGTTTAAGTTGAATGGGTTTAAATCCCTCAGTTTTAGTCCTGACCACACTTTTTTATCTCCACATTGCATTGTGAGTATTGGGCATGTTGTTGAAAATGTGTTATTACTCTGTGCAGGGGTTCAGTGGGGTTGTGATGTTAGTGTTAATTTGGACTTAATGTGTGTATGTCAGTGTTTATTGGCCTTTTTGTGTTTGTTTTTGTATTTTTGTACAGCTGCACCATGAGTCAGAGCCAGAGGAAGAACAATGGATTTACTGTTCATCTACAATTTGTTTTTGTCCAAAGTAAATCGTTATGCTTTGCCAAAGTAAAAGCTCTTCCTGTACTGACAAATAACAACTAGCAAATTCCCTGCCTAACTTCCATCCACACTTCAATATATTAAGTTTAATAGTTATTAGTGATGGGACTTTTGGTTCTTTGAAGAGAGACGTTCACTAAAAAGAGCCGTTCAAGAGATTGGCTCTTTTATGTTTTTTGCATTATTTTGAAACACCAATGTTTTAATGACTAAATAGGCTACATGTGATGATTGACATTACATTTTAAAGGTGTTTAATTGGCGCGGCAGTAAATATCTTACCGTAAAAAAGAATTGTTAGTTAAAATGTGTGGGCTAAATACATGACATGAGAGGTGACATTAGGCAAATGCTGGAATTGGACCAAAAAAAAACATCACGGTACATTATATGGACTAGTCTGTAGCCTAAAAATGAAGAAGAAAATAAAACATTTTCTTATGAAATAACATTTTATTCTCCTCAAAACAAGAACAATAAATGTGTGTAATCATACGGGAAAAAATGCAGAAAACACAACAGTGATTAATCACTGCAATTACTTAAATACCTGAACTGTAGTGCAATTCTCAGAGCAAGAACAGTATGTGTGTAAACATACAGAAAAAATGCAGAAAACGCAAAACCTGATTTCTCATTGCAATTACTTAAATGCCTGAACAACTGTAATGCATTTTCCCTCAGAACAAGAACGATAAATGTGTGTAAACATACGGAAAAAATTGCACAAAACACAACAGCGATTAATCACTGATATTAATCAAAAAAAAAAAGAACGGCTCTTTACAAAGACTCGGGTCCTATTGTTCATTTCAAAGAGCCGTTCGAAAGATTTGATTCATTCGTGAATGTATCATCACTAATATTGCAGAAGTTTTTAATTTAAATCAACTTGGAATTGAGTCCAATGAACTGATGATATTAAGTCTAATGATTATACAAAGCAATTGACATTGCAACAAATTTTAAGTTAAATGAACTCAGCATTTAGTGTGTTGTGCTTAAAATAGTAATTCCATTCAAATCAAGTATTTAAATTTAATACACTCAAATTTTCATTACTCACTACTTAATTTTTTTTAAGGCAACCGGTTTCCTCAAATTTTTTAAGTAAACTCAGCTTATCCGGTCTTATAGTGTGCCTCTACATTTAATTTGCCTTCTTTTCTGTAACAAAAGGAACGCAGGTCAGTAACTTGTATTCCAAGACACATTTAGACATCGGTTATTGTAACTGTCTGACAGACAGTGTGGTCATTAGAGTGTGCAGTGTTATGTGTTCATAATAAGTGTTAAATTCATGATTTTATTTTTGTTTAACCCTTTCATGCATAGTGGTCACTACAGTGGACAGTTATTCTCCAGCTGTTCTCTTGTAAATTCATGGGTTTTGTTTTAGTTCCATATCAGCCGACACAGTGGACACTTTTGCACCATTCCATAATAATACACTGACATTCATACCATTACTGTAACTTTGCTGTTCTTGATAAACCTGATCTGCAGTGACATGTTTGAGTATAAATCAGTTGCAAATAAAAATTGGGAATATGATCAAATGTGAGAAAACATCAGATTAGCTGCATTAAAAATGTTTTAATTTGATAGTTTTCACACAGTAGATCACTTTCTGATATTTGCATTCTTTGCTTCAAAAATTAAACACAGCAAAGTGGGCATTTTTGGAACTCCATGAAAAATTATGAAGGTAGATTTGTTTCTTTATTGCTTTAACCAAAAAAACATATATATTTTCAATAATAAAAAAAAAAAAATTGCTTTAAGAAAAAAAAAACCTATTCAAAGAAAAAAAAGTGTTCAAATGCAATTGTTTGGATCTTAAATATTTTTTGCATTTGTCTTACTTTGTTACTTTTAGTTATATTTCTGATTATTTTATTGAATACTTTACCAGTTAAATCACCAAAATTGCTTTATTTGACTTTGTTTTCTTGTAGTGGAATGAATCACTGTACAGTTACTATGCTACAAGGACAAACCAAAGACAAATATTTTCAATCAAAAAAAAAAAAAAAAAATTCAGTTCACTCAAAAAAAAAACCAAACATTTTCAATCAAAGAAAGAAAGTGTTCAAATGCAATTTGAAAAAATTTTTGGATCTTAAATTTTTTTTTTTTTTTTTTGGCATTCAACACTTTTTCTTTGATTGAAAAGTTTTTTGTTTTTTTTTATTGCAGATTTTTTTTGGATTGAAAATAATTTTTTTATGGTTAAAGCAACAAAGAAACAAATCTACCTTCATAAAAACAGGTTCATTTAAAAAATTCAATTGCATTGTTTTTTCATGCTGAAGGAGGAATAAAAATCTTGACTAAGGTTCTCATAATTCATGCCTGAAAGGGTTAAAGATGATTTCTAGTGAGTGCTTTAAAATGAGATATTGCCTCATGTACCTTTTAAAAAAGAATATCCATTTTATGTAATAGTTTGTCACATAAAAATAATAAAAGTGTCATGACAAGAGGATTCTGGGAAGAGCGCGCAAAGAGGCAGACCAGTTACAGAGTCTTGGTTTGAAGAAAAAACAGGACTCTGCGTTTGGTTTATGGCGCTAACGTTGTCACTGTTTTGTTTTTTTTTTTTATCATTTTTACGTTGGAGTTTGTCTAATCTAAAGATCAAGAGACCAAGGCCGTTTATTAAACCAATGCAGCCACAGCTATATTTATAGACCTCTGAACCGTCCAAAGTTCTAACGCCACTTAAGGGGAAACCCGACTTCTGTCTGACACACTTCCTCTACCATTGTTTTATTCATCTGTCTATATGTGATTCAGATTAATAAATATGGGTTTGGCTTTAAATGACTCAAACTCAACTGTCTCAAGTGAACAATGAAAACTACATGAAAATACTCCACAAAGTACTACATCGTTAGCCTCACAGCGTAATTGCTCAAGTCGTATTTTTGACCAAATTGCGACATCTGCGTAACTTTACTCTCCTAACACTGCTGCCCCACTGACTGTGACCTGAAAAAAATATGACTTAGGCCATTATGTTATGATGCCGAAAGGACATGATTCAACATTCGAGTGATAACGTCGTTTTTATGATTTCAAAAACAGGAAGTTAGTTTGAGTTATTACAAAGTCCACATGCTGAGAGGAAATTCAGTTAGGTAGGTCAACAAATCTGTGTCATGTTTCCCCCTGATGTTTACCTCTGGTTTCAGTTACAATCATCTTTTCTGATCTTTAACCAGTCACTGTTCATAACCATCAACGCTTTCTAATAATTTCAACCCAGAGCGAGATAATCTTTGAACCTGAACAACTTTGACTTAGCGTTGTACTTTTAATCCTTTATTATAGCATATTATCATTTATCATTCTTACTAGAGTGTGTATGTATATTTTATCTGTCTGTCTGTCTGTCAAGTCAAATATATCAATTTATTGTTAGTTTTCTATGTAGCATTTTTAGGATAGTTTTCAGGGTAAAAAAGAGCTTTAGAAAAATCATACCATACCAACTTTATTTATAATGCACTTTAAGAACTTTATAGCTGGCTATATTCCTGTGTGAGATGTATTTTTTCATTCATTTTGAACCTTAATGCTTGACAGCACAGGTGTCAAACATGTGGCCCGGGGGCCAAATGCAGCCCGCCAAAGGTTCCAATCCGGCCTGTGGGATGAATTTACGAAGTGCCAAAAACCAGTCTTGAATTGAATTAAGCAAAAAAAAAATAATTAGCTTGAATTAAGGAAAAAATGTTGATTTAAGCAAAAAAAAAAAAAAAAAATCTTGAATTAAGCCAAAAAAAATCTTGAATTGACAACTTCAAATTTTTGTCTTTGTTTTTGTGCAAAAAATAACATTAAATGATGAAAATATTTACATTTACAAATTATCCTGCAACAATAAAATGTGAATAACCTGAACAAATATGAACAACCTGAAATGTCTAAAGAAAATTAAGCACATTTTTAACAACATAAAACAAGGGATTAAATAAGTAAATAAGTAAATAAAACTAGTGATAACACAGGGTGTAAAAGATGCTAAGAACAACAAAATACAACCATCATAAAAACAGACAAATTAAAATCTGATAAAAACAGCATAAAAAAAAACATTTTAACAGGATTTTCATATTCATTATTATACTGTTGCTCATAAAGTTGAAATAATTTTGTTTATCTATCTATCTATCTATCTATCTATCTATCTATCTATCTATCTATCTATCTATCTATCTATCTATCTATCTATCTATCGTTCTATCGTTCTATCTATCTATCTATCTATCTATCTATCTATCTATCTATCTATCTATCTATCTATCTATCTATCTATCTATCTATCTATCTATCTATCTATCTATCTATCTTTATGCTAGGGAGAGAATAAAATTAAACAACTTTAACTTCATTTCCCATCATGCAGTGTGGTACTGCGCTTCTGCATTAGAGCATAAACTGGAATAAACTTGGGTTGTGGTTATGGTTTCATAACAATCTAAAGGAATTCAGCTCCACCTCAGTTCAGTTCACTTCAACTTATTTGGAATTAGATGAAGTGACTCGACGTTCCGTATGACTCGTGTTCAAAGCATGATCCATTCAGATTCCTTTTCATATTTACTCTGTCATTTTAAAATAAAGTTCATGGCAGACGTGCCCTGTGTCTCATACACTCAGTCTTTCTTTCTGAGTTGCTGATGGTTACCAGACAAACACTTTCACATGTTCTGCCTCTTCACACCTCATGAGCCACTGTGGTTAAAACCCTCACCCACCACGCAGCTCTGACAGAGTGGAAATAGAAACTGTGTGCGTGCAGTCGGGCATGCTGCACACATTCGGTAATTCATACTAGTGATAATCCAGTCGGTTTCCTCTGTGACGGCATGTGTCATACAGCACTGAAGCCATACTTTACTGTACATTTATCAAGTCAAATCAGGTCTCTAAGGAAAAAAAAAAAAGAAAAACAGATCAAGCTTTGTTGTAGGTCAAACACCGACATCATGTCTGGCAGTGCAGAGCTGCTCTCAGGCTCCACCTACACTGTTCTGTCACCTCATTTAACCTCCGAGGCTCAGATATCCACAGAACAAACACACAAAAGAGACTCAGGAACAGACAATATTCACTCGTCTGGGTTTCAGTTATGCATCACACATACTTTTCTATAATATGCGAACATTACTCCAACTTAACTTTACGTTCTTAAAGAGTGAAAACCAAATCTTAATCTGCACAGGCTGCTGGGAAAAAAAATGTGCTGATTTTAGTTAGTGGTTTGTGTTTTGCATAGCACACAGGTGTCAAACATGCGGCCCGGGGGCTAAATCCGGCCCGCCAAAGGGTCCAGTCCGGCCCTTGGGATGAATTTGTGAAATGCAAAAATTACACTAAGATATTAACAATCCTTTTAGTTCAGGTTCCACATTCAGACCAATTCAATCTCAAGTGGTCAGAACCAGTAAAATACTATCATAATAACATATAAATAAGGACAACTCCAAATGTTTCTTTTTGTAAATGTAAATATTTTCGTGTATTTACACTAAAACAAAGTATAATTTTGCAAAAAATGTGAATAACCTCAACAAATATGAACCTGAAATGTCTTAAGAGAAGTACAATTTTAACCAGATTCTGCTTGTTATTAAATGTTGTGTGTATTTCTAGACCCGCTGTCATCTGTAAGTTATAATGTGCATATGTAAATGATAAACTGAAGCATAATATTGTTAAAATTACACTTATTTTTTTCAGTTTGTTCATGTTATTCACATTGTTTGAAAGGATAGTTTATAGATGTAAACCTTTTCATAATGTAAATGTACTTTTTTGCTTTAAAACATAGAGAAAAGTTTGGAGTCGACATTATTTATATATTATTATGTTATATTGTTATATATGTTATATTATTTTACTGGTTCGGCCCACTTCAGATCAAATTTAGATGAATTTGGCCCCTGAACAAACGCACAAAAGAGCCTTAGGAACAGACAATATTCACTCGTCTGGGTTTCAGTTATGCATCACACATACTTTTCTATAATATGTAAACATTACTCCAACTTAACTTTACATTCTTAAAGAGTGAAAACCAAATCTTAATCTGCACAGGCTGCTGGGAAAAAAAATGTGTTGATTTTAGTTAGTGGTTTGTGTTTTGCAAAGCACACAGGTGTCAAACATGCGGCCCGGGGGGTAAATCCGGCCCGCCAAAGGGTCCAGTCCGGCCCTTGGGATGAATTTGTGAAATGCAAAAATTACACGAAAATATTAACAATCCTTTTAGTTCAGGTTCCACATTCAGACCAATTCAATCTCAAGAAGGTAGGATTCACTAAAATACTATCAAAATAGCATATAAATAATGACAACTTCAAATGTTGTCTTTGAAAATGTAAATATTTTCATGTATTTACACTAAAACAAAATTTAATTTTGCAAAAAATGTGAAACACCTGAAATGCCTTACGAGAAGTTAGTACAATTTTAACAATACTTTGCCTGTTACTAAATGTTTTGTGTATTTGTAGATCCACTGTGATCTGTAAGTTATAATGTACATGTGTAAATGATAAACCGAGGCATAATATTGTTAAAATTACACTTTTTTTTTAAAGTTTGTTCATGTTATTCACATCTTTTGAAAGGATAGTTTGTAGATGTAATGACAACTCCAAATGTTTTCTTTTCGTAAATGTCAATATTTTCATGTATTTACATTAAAACAAAGTATAATTTCACAAAAATTGTAAATAACCTGAGCAAATATGAACAACCTGAAATGTCTTAAGAGAAGTAAGTACAATTTTAACAAGATTCTGCCTGTTACTAAATGTTTTGTGTGTTTTTTATATTATAATGTAAATGCGTAAATGATAAACCGAGGCATAATATTGTTAAAATTACACTTACTTTTTCAGTTTGTTAATGTTACTCACTTTGTTTGAAAGGATAGTTTGTAGATGTAATCTTTTTCATAATGTAAATTAACTTTTTGCACTCTTAAACATACAGAAAAGTATGGAGATGACATTATTTATATATTACTATGTTAGGTTAGGTTAGGTTAGGTTATTAGGTTAGGTTAGGTTAGGTTAAGTTAAGTTAAGTTAAGTTAAGTTAAGTTAAGTTAAGTTAAGTTAAGTTAAGTTAGGTTAGGTTGGGTTAGGTTAAGTTAGGTTAGGTTAGGTTAAGTTAGGTTAGGTTAGTTTATTTCAGACACAGATATAATACAAAACATATGAAACAAAAACAAAAATAATAATAATAAACAACACACAAATAAAAAAAATCAAACAATAGAAAAATAATAATAATAATGACAAACAATACACAAAAAATCAAATAATAAAAAAAAAAAAAGATGTTATTATTTTACTGGTTCAGCCCACTGCAGATCATATTCAGCTGAATGTGGCCCCTGAACTAAAATGAGTTGACACCCCTGGCATAACAGCTGAGAAACCTGTTTATTAATATGGTTAAACCAGCTACACTAGTGACATTTAACTATGCAGTTAATACACCTAACATGCCGTGTACAATAATCACGCTGCCGTGTTTTCTTTAGCTGGTATTTACAGCTTTGACGCAGTAAGATACTTTACATAATCTCCAGGAAAGCAAGTCAAGCTTTCATTTCTTCACTGAACTGTGAGTTTTTCATATCAGTAAGAACATCCAAATAGAAAATATACATAGAAAATACTTTCATATGCACGCAGTATATGTATATGTAATAGATAAAATCACAAACTTTGTATTTCTTGAACCCTTTATAGCAGGGGTGTCAAACTCTTTTTAGTTCAGGGGCCAAATTCAGCTAAAGTTGATCTGAAGTGGGCCGAACCAGTAAAATAATATAACATATATAACAATATAACATAATAATATATAAATAATGTCGACTCCAAACTTTTCTCTATGTTTTAAAGTAAAAAAAGTAAATTTACATTATGAAAAGGTTTACATCTACAAACTATCCTTTCAAACAATGTGAATAACATGAACAAACTGAAAAAATAAGTGTAATTTTAACAATATTATGCTTCAGTTTATCATTTACACATGTACATTATAACTTACAGATGACAGCGGGTCTAGAAATACACACAACATTTAATAACAGGCAGAATCTTGTTAAAATTGTACCTCTCTTAAGACATTTCAGGTTCATATTTGTTGAGGTTATTCACATTTTTTTTGCAAAATTATACTTTGTTTTCGTGTAAATACATGAAAATATTTACATTTATAAAGAAAAACATTTGGAGTTGTCCTTATTTATATGTTATTATGATTGTATTTTACTGGTTCTGACCCACTTGAGATTGAATTGGTCTGAGTGTGGAACCTGAACTAAAAGGATTGTTAATATTTTAGTGTAATTTTTGCATTTCACAAATTCATCCCAAGGGCCAGACTGGACCCTTTGGCGGGCCGGATTTGGCCCCCGGGCCGCATGTTTGCTTTATAGGGCACTCATAGAAATACTTCGAAATTCAACATTTCAAGCTTAGTGTGTTATTGGAGGACTTAACAAGATTTATTACTTTTGTGAAGTTTTTCAAAATTTTTTATTGTTGGAAAAAAAGATCAAGGTCAGTGAAGTTACCATATTTGGTTTCTTACCCATAAGTGGCCAAAATGAAAAAAAAAAAAAGTAAAAAATTCCAATAAAATACAAGAAAAACACATGCAAGATGAACACTAGAGCATAATTTTTAGAACATTACAACAGCATAAGTGGGAGTGGTTCTCTCCTTCACTGTGGTTTCTCTTTTCCCACTGGGTTTTTAGAGGTTTTCCTTGCCAAGAAGGAGGGTCTAAGGATGGGGGATGGCCATTCCCTTCTTCTACTGTTTATTTATTTGACTGTTGCTTGTTTTCACACTCAACTAACTTATCATCATTATTAGTTTTTAATTATTATGTTTTTATGTTTTTATGTTATATACCTGTTGTGAAGCACATTGAGTCTGCCTTGTGCATGAAATGTGCTCTATAAATAAAGTTGAATTGAATAAGTGCTGATCCAGACACCTGTCCACATCCACATTATTCCAACCCACATTAATCCATTCCCTTCTTCTACTGTTTATTTGACTTTTGCTTGTTTTGATACACAACTAAGTTATTATTATTAATATTCTTCTTCTTCTTCTTCTTCTTCTTCTTCTTATTATTATTATTATTATTATTATTATTATTATTATTATTATTATTATTATTATTATTATTATTATTATTATTATTATGTCATTTTTTATGTTATATACCTGTTGTGAAGCACATTGAGTCTGCCTTGTGCATGAAATGTGCTCTATAAATAAAGCTGAATTGAATAAGTGCTGATTCAGACACCTGTCCACATCCACATTAATCCATTCCCTTCTTCTACTGTTTATCTGACTTTTGCTTGTTTTGATACACAACTAAATTATTATTATTATTATTATTATTATTATTGTTATTATTATTATTAGTAGTAGTAGTAGTAGTAGTAGTAGTATTATCTCCGCCAAGGAGGTTATGTTTTTGCCAGGGTTTGTTTGTTTGTCTGTCTGTTTGTCTGTTTGTTTGTTTGTTTGTTTGTTTGTTTGTTTGTTTGTTTGTTTGTTTGTTTGTTTGTCTGTCTGTCTGTCCATTAGTGTGCAACATGACTCAAAAAGTTATGGACAGATTTCGATGAAATTTTCAGGGTTTGTTGGAAATGGGATAAGGAAGAAATGATTAAATTTTGGTGGTGATCGGGGGTGGGGGGGCCCACGGGGGTGGGGGGGGGGGGGCACTGATCAGCCTTGGCGGAGGTCTGCGCTCTCCGAGTGCTTCTAGTTACATCATGTTTTTATGTTTTTATGTTATATTCATGTTGTGAAGCACATTGAGTCTACCTTGTTCATGAAATGTGCTCTATAAATAAAGTTGAATTGAATTGAATTGAATAAGTGCTGATCCAGACACCTGTCAACATCCACATTAATCAGTTCCCTTCTTCTACTGTTTATTTGGCTGTTGCTTGTTTTGATACCCAACTAAATAATAATAATAATAATAATAATAATAATAATAACTAAATAATATAACTAAATAATAATAATAATAATAATAATAATAATAATTATTATTATTATTATTATTATTATTATTATTATTATTATTATTATTATTATTATTATTATTATTATTATATCATGTTTTTCTGTTTTTCTGTTATATACCTGTTGTGAAGCACATTGAGTCTGCCGTGTTCATGAAATGTGCTCTATAAATAAAGTTGAATTGAATTGAATAAGTGTTGATCCAGACACCTGTCAACATCCACATTAATCCATTCCCTTCTTCTACTGTTTGACTGTTGCTTGTTTTGATACCCAACTAAATTATCATTATTATTATTATTATTATTATTATTATTATTATTATTATTATTATTATTATTATTATTATTATTATATCATGCTTTTATGTTATATACCTGTTGTGAAGCACATTGAGTCTGCCTTGTGCATGAAATGTGCTCTATAAATAAAGTTGAATTGAATAAGTGCTGGCCCAGACCCCTGTCCACATCCACATGATCCCTTTGAACATCATTCCTTACATCAGTACCATTACCTCATGGTACCTAACAAAGCAGGTCCACTCACTGTTCATGCAGAGGTGGACCTAACAGACCCTGTAGACCACATTGGACCTGAGATTGTTGCCTCACCGTAACTGCTGCTTTCACTGTCTTGTAATGAATGCGGAATTGAGCAAAAATAGTCACTTGCCTGATAAAGGGTTAAAAATATGTCTGTCAGCAATCCTTGATGTGGGACGGGTTAAATACCTCTGTGTGTCACTGGAATGTAATTGTACAGGTTCATTGTGTTGTGTTGACAAACAATACTCAGCAGCACCAAGTGCATTACGTAACTCATTAACTCATTTGTTAACTGGCTCTGTGCACATATTTTGTCTTTTGCTCTTTCTGTGGGAGCTAATTATGATATTAATTTTCTGGCAACTAAAAGGGAAACAATGAAAGTAAGTGGAGCCTGAAGGCAAAAAAAAAAAAAAAAACACAAATAGCTACAAGTAGCTACATTTGCATGGGTCATTCCTTGGCAGCGAAGCACCCAGGAAAACATTTAATCCTTGTTCGTCCACACACATCGCTGCACACTACGCAGCATGTTGTAATGTTGATGGCAAAAATCCTATTATTTTGATCGGGTGTAAGGGAATTGAAGTAATGAGAAGGTAGCTTGCAGTTCACTCTCTGCAGAGACATGTTAAGCTGCTCTACTGTAAATCAGCTCCCAGGGATGAGGTTTTCCATTTGGTGTACATTCAAGGTTATGGAAAATAAAGGAGAAGGGATAGAGAGGGGAAATCAGGTGAAGGTGAACAGAAAACAATGTGACCGATGAAGGAAGTTAGAGGAATGTAACAAAGGAAACACTGATCATCATTTTCCAGGATGCTTGAAATGAACGTAAATCATCATGTTGCATTTTAACTTGTTTTTATTAACTTGTTTTTATTGGCTTTTCCTTAACCCATAAAGACCCAGTGCTCCTTTTGTGGCACTTCCCAAATCCATTTTTCTCTGTATTTAAGCTTTAATTAAGAGATTTATTATGATTTAATATAATATTATCCTCTGTATTTTGTATTTTTCACTAAAACTTATATAGTTTCCTACATTTAATTTATTATACTTAATTTAGATGCTCATGAAAACTCAGGTTGAATTCAAAGCTTATCACTTCAAAACAGAGAAAACTGCAAAAAAAAAAAAAAAAGCAAAAAAAAAGTCATGTTTTCTTCAAAGATATTTAAAACTGAATGTAAAAACAAGCATTTTCCAAGATGCTTGAAATGAACGTAAATCATCATGTTGCATTTTAACTTGTTTTTATTAACTTGTTTTTATTGGCTTTTCCTTAACCCATAAAGACCCAGTGCTACTTTTGTGGCACTTCCCAAATCCATTTTTCTCTGTATTTAAGCTTTAATTAAGTGATTTATTATGATTTAATATAATATTATCCTCTGTATTTTGTATTTTTCACTAAAACTTATATAGGTCCTATATTTAATTTATTATACTTAATTTAGATGCTCATGAAAACTCAGATTAAATTCAAAGCTTATCACTTCAAAACAGAGAAAACCGCAAAAAAAAAAAAAAAAAAAAAGTCATGTTTTCTTCAAAGATATTAAAAACTGAATGTAAAAATGAACGTAAATTAACTTATTGCATTTTAACTTGTTTTTATTGGCTTTTCCTTAACCCATGAAGACCCAGTGCTACTTTTGTGGCACTTCCTAAATCAGTTTTTCTCTGCATTTAACCTTTACTTAAGTGATTTATCATCATTTAATATAATATTATCCTCTGTATTTTGTATTTTTCACTGAAACTCACATAATTTCCGACATTTGCTTTACTATACTTAATTTAGATGCTCATGAAACTTCAGATTATATTAAAAGCTTATCACTTCAAAACAGAGAAAACTGAGAAAAAAAAAATCACTTTTTCTTCAAAGATATTTAAAACTGAATGTAAAAACAAGCATTTTCCAAGATGCTTGAAATGAATGTAAATCAGCATGTTGTATTTTAACTTGTTTTTATTAGCTTGTTTTTATTGGCTTTTCCTTAACCCATAAAGACCCAGTGCTACTTTTGTGGCACTTCCCAAATCAATTTTTCCTCTGTATTTAACCTTTACTTAAGTGATTTACCATAATTTAATATAATATTATCCTCTGTATTTTGTATTTTTCACTGTAACTCATATAGTTTCCTATATTTAAATTACTATACTTAATTTAGATGCTTGTGAAACCTCAGATTAAATGCAAAGCTCATCACTTCAAAACAGAGAAAACTGCAAAAACAAAAGTCACTTTTTCTACAAATATATTAAAAATTTAATGTAAAAACAAACATCTCCATCTACTATCATTTGTGGAACTCCATGGGTTTTACTGGTGGATTAACGTTGTAGAAGATGACAGCGGATGCTCGGGTCTTTATGAGTTAATATATATTTTTAAGTACTGCTTTTAGATTAGATTATTAATTGTGTATTATTAGTACACAGGTCATGGGAGACACTTTTCATTCCTCCATGTGTTTTTTTAACCCTTTCATGCATAGTGGTCACTACGGTGGACAGCTGTTCAAAGGGGTTCTCTTATATACTTATGGATTTTGTTGTTTTATTCCCATATCAGCCAACACAGTGGACGCTTATGTATCATCCCATACACTGTAATTCATACCATTACTGTAAATTTGCTGTTCTAGATAAATCTGATCTGCAGTAACATGTTTGACTGTGAAAAAAAAAAAGCTAATTGTTATTAAACTGTAATTAACAGTTTTGTTTTGTTTTGTTGCATATTATCTACATGCAGGTATTGTTAAAATGTGAGAAAACATCAAATTAGCAGCATTAAAAATGTTTTTACCTCATAGTATATCAGTAAATACATGTTTCTTTGCTTCTAAAATTAAATGCATGATGTCCAGCTGAGTGGACATTTTTGTAATTCCATGAAAAATAGGTTCATTATAAAAATTCAATCACATTGTTTTTTTTTGTTCTTTTTTTCGTGCCGATACAGGAATAAAAACACTCAAGAAAAAAATCTTGACTCAGGTTCTCATAATTCGTGCATGAAAGGGTTAAATGTGTTTGAATGACAATAAAATGATTCTGATTCTGATTCATTTGGACATGTAAGGAACAATTACATCAGACATCAAATGAAGGTTTCAAAAATGACGATAAACATAAAAATACAACACAGCTTGCCATTTTCCGGTGGTTGCAAAAGACCGCTTTCGTAATTCCTTTCACTGCTTAACATGATAGTATGTGCAAATGTAAATATCAGTGATAATAGTGCAAGCACACCCTGATTAAGGTCTACCAAGCCTGTTCTATGAAGTCTGTCCCGTGCCGTAGGGAGGGGATGTCTGCAGAGGCCGAATTAGACTAAATATCCTTCCTCACAATAGTCATCCCTGCTATGCAAACACTAACTGAGGCGAGTTGGAAAACTACACAACAATGACAAGAAAACTGAGTTATTCTTGAACTAATAAGCAAACTTTGATGCTAGACGCAACTCTGTCGTCATTCCCAGGCACTTTCAAGCAGAAGAAGATAAACGGAGTTCAAAAAGGCAGCAAGGTGGCGGTTATAGTTTCTTTGAATTCAAAGAATACAAGCAAACACATCAGGGCCAACCAGCGAGGAAGCAAGCATACACTGCCTTTGACATCAGGAATTTTCATTGTTTCAAGGGAACAATTAACCTTGTTCCTGGATGCTATTTTAAACACCTTTTCGCTACCTTTTTAATAATGACAAGTGGGAAAAGAATTCTCACAAGACTTTAAAGGCTCTAAGACGACGGGTTGAACAAGAGTTTATAATTCTCATAATATCCAACATGTTCTGAAAAATGTTATTCTTTAATGTTTTCCTGTTCTGAAATAAACAAATCTTGTGCATCATGTTCACAAAAACATACAAAAAGATTCCCTGAGCGCACATTCTGTTAAGCTCACTAAGAAATGGCAACTCAGTCTTAGTCTTAAGAGTTTCTGATTGGGATATGAGACTATTATATGTGATGTTTTTATTTTTATTTTAGTGTTTAGTGTGCTTTTTTGTTGTACAGTTCTGTCCAATGACTCCAAAACCTGAACTGAGAGAAAGGACTTCATACACTGGTAAAATAAGGGCTCCCCCTTGTGGAAAATAAATGACATAACACTCAATACCTATGATTCATGTTTGATTTATGGTAAGATAAATACTAATGTTAATTTTTTTTTTCTTTTTTTTTTTTTCAGTTATCTTTATTAGATTTTGTTGCTTTTTTTTTTTTTTTTATATATACAACAAATGGCTCACCCGGTCTATAAGAAAATTAAAAAAAAAATTAAAAAAAAAAAAAAAAAAAAAAAAAAAAAATATATATATATATATATATATATATATATATATATATATATATATACATATGAAGCTGCTGGAAGATAGGCAGAGTAAGAGAGAGAGAGAAAAAAAAGGTTTACTAATCCAAGATGAAGCAATTAGTCCACAGTCTGGAGTTATAGTGAAGATAAAACAAAGATCAGACAATCAAGCAGCGACAGGTGAGATCAGCAGTGATCTAATTGTAAACAGGCACCAAAGATTTTCAGTCATTGATGAGGTCTGAAAGCACAGAAGTGACTGATGAGTTTGTGAAATGGAGGTATGGAGTCCAAATTTTCATAAACTGTCCCTTTGAAGAATGAAGTAAACAGGTCAAATAGTCCATAGGAATGCATTCCATAAGGATTTTATGCCAAGTTGTTTTAGTGGGAGGCTTGTCATTTATCCAAGACATGAAGATATTTTTCCTTGCAGCATATGCGAGGATAGCATACAGTCTTTTCAAGCTGGTGTTGATAATGTCCCCACTTGGATGTCCCAAGAGTAGAGATAAAGGGTCCAGTTTCAAAGACACTCCAAGAATCTTTTCCATATCTTGTAAAATATCTACCCAGTAGGATTGAATTTTTAGACATGACCAGACACAGTGTATATAGGTTCCTACAGTAGACCTGCGCTTCAAACACAGAGGTGAAAGTTGGTTATTCATCTGGTGTCTTTTATGAAGAGAAATTTGCACACGGTGCAAAATTTTGAATTGCAACAGCCTTGCATGGTTACGCACCGAGATTTTTTTTATACGGTTCCAGATTGTGTCCCATTCCTCTTTACTGATGTCTACACTGAGTTCATTTTACAAGTGTTAATTTTTCATTTCATGCCTTGATATTGTAGCACTAATAAATAAGTAAATAAATGAAATGAATTCAGTTTCGTCACTTATAGTACACCAGAGCTGAACTAAACATTCGCCCACAAACACACACAACAATGGGTCCTATTGTTGTCAAAGAGCGTACATTCTTGTGTCTGAAAGACAGAAGGAATTTGTCAATGGAAGAGTAAATGCTGCCAAACTTTTCCCGGATGAGTAAGATCATGACAGACAATCACATGGTGCTATTTTGTTTACTTTTGGCTCAGCAAATGACCAGTTCACAGAGTTTTACATTCCACAAATGCATCACATGCTTGATGAAACCTAATATTAAGGGTGGCTGAGTAAAAGATAGATGTCTCAATCCAAGGGTTATTTAATAATGTGTTTCTAAATCTATTGTCATGACTCTACACTGAAGTCCAGAGGGGGGGGGGGGGGGCAGTGCTAAACCACAGTTAGTGACAGAGAACAGCGGGTCAGGCAGACCAATCTGCATATAAATTACATTTTTACACTCTGATCTCCAAATACAGTTTGTATCTGACAGGATAAGTGTCCACAGTTTATTCCATTTTCTTTGAAAAGGCTGTGCTGTAACAAATCCTGACCTCACTGTGTCAAAATTTGTATGTAATCACAAACAAATAAAGTGAACGTCTGAGACCAATTTCAATTTTGGTTGGGACAGTAAGATATAGAAATAAACAGTTCCTTGGCAGATCCTTTAGTGCAAGTCACTTACATCAACAGTAATAAAACATAACAACACAAAAACGATATAAAAAGATTAAACAAGGAAATTAAGTACCTCGGTCATGTCATATCATATCCAATGACTGGACGGATGATAAAGACATCCATCGACAGCGCTGTAAGATTTATTCTCAAGCTAATATGCTGATAAGGAAGTTTTCTATGTGCTCTGATTCAGTGAAGTGTTCTCTATTTAGAACCTACATCACACCATTATACACTGCTCAACTGTGGTCAAACTACACTGAACAAAAATATAAATGCACGACTTTTGTTTTTGCTCCCATTTTTCATGAGCTGAACGCAAAGATCTAAAACTTTTTCTATGTACACAAAAGGCCTATTTCTCTCAAATATTGTCAAATATTGTTCATAAATTTGTCTAAATCTGTGTTAGTGAGCACTTCTCCTTTGTCCTTTGCTGAGATAATCCATCCACCTCACAGGTGTGGCATATCAAGATGCTGATTAGACAGCAGGATTATTGCACAGGTGTGACTTAGGCTGGCCACAATAAAAGGCCACTCTAAAATGTGCACTTTTACTGTATTGGGTGGTCCAGGGGGGTCAGAAAACCAGTCAGTATTTGGTGTGACCACCATTTTCCTCGCACAGTCTTCTTCATGAATTCTCTGAAACAGCTTTGGAGATGGTTTATGGTAGAGAAATGAACATTCAATTCACAGGCAAAAGCTCTGCTGGAGATTCCTGAAGTCAGCATGCCAATTGCATATTCCCTCAAAACTTGTGACATCTGTGGTATTGTGCTGTGTGATAAAACTGCACATTTTAGAGTGGCTTTTTATTGTGGCCAGCCTAAGGCACACCTGTGCAAAAATCCTGCTGTCTAATCAGCATCTTGATATGCCACACCTGTAAGGTGGATGGATTATCTCAGCAAAGAAGAAGTGTTCACTAACACAAATTTTGACAGATTTGTGAACAATATTTGAGAGAAATAAACCTTGTGTGTACACAGAAAAAGTTTTAGATCTTTGAGTTCAGCTCATGAAAAATGGGAGCAAAAACAAAAGTCGTGCGTTTATATTTTTGTTCAGTATATAAGAAAATGAGTTTGCAGAGGCTCAAAGGTAGCCTATAATGATGCATTGAGGTTGCTGCTTCGTGTCCCTCGCTGGCATAGTGCCAGTCAACTGTTTGTAACCACAGGAGTGCACACTTGTGAGGCACTATTAAGACAGTTGATGTTTAGTTTCATGTGTCGCCTGGATGAATCAGAGAACCACCCCAGCCTGCATGTCCATGTGGGCCTCAGAAGGGTTACAATCGGGCTGCATATAAGGGTCTCATGTGGGTTTGTCCACAGTTTCCATGGTGGCCCCACATGTGTTTGCCCATATCAGAATCACAATCAAAATCAGAATCAGAATCTCTTTATTTTCATTGTACCAAATACAACGAAACTGAGGTAAAACTGTCAGCTTCAGTGCAAGAATTTACAGACAGACAATAAATATCAGTAAAACAACAACAAATATCAGTAAAAGGCACAGTTATTTACATTAAAAAATAAAAAGTATTGCAAACTAAGATATTTGTAAGATATAGAATTTAAGTAGTGCAAATAACATGAGAAGTAGTGCAAATGACATGAAAGATAAATATTGTGGGATAAATAGTGTGAAGAATAAATAATATGAGATATTCAGGTCTCTGATTCTGATTCTGATATGGGCAAACACATGTGGGGTCACCATGGAAACTGCAGACAAACCCAAATGGGACCCTTATATGCAGCCCAAATGTAACCCTTCTGCGGCCCACATGGACATGCAGGCTGGGACATTATAGAAGCTCTACAGGGTGTCTCATAAGTCTCCATACATAGGAAAAATAAATGTTTCTTGACATAAACCATTTTTATTTATATAATATGCTCTACATGACTGCCATTTTGTCGGGAACACATTTCAATGCGTGTCTGCTGAAGAACTATACAGAAGAAATATAATGAAATACATGTTAGAACCATATATGTATGGAATGTATTATGTCTCCTATGTATGGAGACTTATGGGACACCCTGTAGTTAGCCCCCTGAAAAGCTGCTATCGTTTTGCCTCTAAACTGAGATGGCATTGGTGCAATAGTTTGTATATTTTATAATGTGCTTAGTTGTTTTTTTTTTTATCTCCTTTTTATTTTTTTTAATTCTTTTTCATCCTTTTTATTTTACTTATTCTGTATGTTGTGTGCTTGTGGTTTATGGACCTGTGTCTGCAATAAAGTTTATTATTATTATTATTATTATTATTATTATTATTATTATTATTGATAACCCTTTCATGCATAAGTCACTCCAGTGGACAGTTCTTCTCCAGCTGTTCTCTTGTATATTAATGGGTTTAGTTGTTTTAGTTCCATATCAGCCAACACAGTGGACACTTACGCATCATCTCATATCCTGACATTCAGACCATTGCTGTAACTTTGCTGTTCTTGATAAACCTGATCTGCACTAACATGTTTGAGTGTAAATCAGTTGTTATTTGTTAGGCAAGAAGGTTTTTTTTGCACATTATCTCAATGAAGTGAGGAAATAATAGCATTAGAATATGTTAAAATGTGAGAAGACATCATATTAGCAGCATTAAACATGTTTTTATTTCATTGTTTTCATATCCCTTTCTGATATTGGGTTTTAAACACGTTTCTTTACTTCAAAAATTAAATGCATGGATATTTTTGTAACTCCACAGAAAAAAAAAAACCTTGATCGCATTGTTTTTTTCATGCCTAAGGAGGAATAAAAACACTGAAGAAAAAAATCTTGACTAAGGTTCTCACAATTAATGCATGAAAGGGTTAAACAAGGTGAAAATTAAGCTGAAAAAAGTTGTATCAAGATGTTCTTTTCCTTTTCAGGTCCTTTATTGTCAGTCTAGTACAGTCCATGCACCACACACTGAAATTTAACTTCTCCTTTTAACCCATCTCTAGAAAATGCCGAACACACAACACACTGCAGACTAGGAGCAGTGGCTTTGGGGAGCAAATGGGGGGTTAAGTGCCTTGCTCAGTGGCAATTCAGCCAATAAGTTTTTCTGCCAGTGGAATCTAACAGGCGACCCTTCAATCACAAGCTGACTCTCCAGCCCTCTAGGCCACTGCTGCCTATTGAACATGATATAACAATAGAAAAATTACCTGATATCAGAGCCAGACAAAACAGATATGAAACAAAAACTGGACTTTTTTGTTTCACTGTGTTTCACACTAGACTAGATAAGGTCATTTTTTCAAATTTAATTTAAGTTCACAATATATTAATGCAGTGGTTCCTAACCTTTTTTGGCTCCTGACCCCATTTTAGCATCACAAATTTCTGGCAACTCCAGACTTTTTTTTGCTAAAAATTTGTTTTTGATCATATAACACTGGGTTACAAAAAAATGTTTTTTGCAAGTTGTCTAGGTTTTTTCAACTGAATTAGGACCATTTTGCACAAAAATCCAAAAATGACATCTGTTTTCCTCAATCAGGTCAGGTTTTTTTGCTAATTTGATTTGGAAAAATTTGATCTTCTCACAAAATTGATTACATTTTTGTGACTTTATCAGTTGATTTTTTTATATAGTTCTCACCCAAAATAGGTTTTAAGAGAAAAAAAAAATCATTTTCTAACAGGATGTATTCATTAAACTTCAGAGAACTCTTCTTGCCTTTGGTCCACTGACGCAGATACTCGGTGCATGACTTGCATACCATGTGTGGCACCCAAACTTTATCTTGGTCACCAAGTTTAATACCAAAATAAGACTGGTAAGCACACTTTATGAAACTTGTGAATTGATTCCTGTTAGGTACAATGGTGTATTCACCACAGATGTAGCAGAATACGTCGGGCTTATTTTTGCAAGATCTTCTAGTTGAAGCCATTTCATTCACCTGTAATATTAAAAAAAACATTAATCATAAATTGGCAAAAGTAAAATCTTCAGAACTCGTTTATTGCAAGAAATATGAAAGAATTTTGTATCATATGAAGTGAAAATGCCCATAAATGTAAGCAAAAATGTTAAAAAGCCAATATGTAGCATAGTTCAGAAAGTTGACCTGATTGAGCAAAATTAATGTGATTTTTGGATTCAGCACACCAAAATTATCCTAAATCAGCTCAAAAAACTTAAACAATAAATTTGTTGTTGACCAGTGTAATAGTTTGCTATACTATGTTAAAAATAAACGTTAATTTTAGATGACATTTAGTCTATATAACGTATATTATTATGGACGGAGGCAGAAAAGCCAGGTGTAGATTACTGCACAAAGCGAGAATTTTATTTTCCTTGGTCAGGATATGTACAGTCAGTCCAGCTTGGATTTACAAGGCTGACAATTAATACTGAACAAACAACAACTCAAACTATGAATTACAAAAGAGCTGCATTATCTGAAACTGACCACAATGAACATTTGAAAGATAAACAGAACCACAGTGCGTCAGTTTCAGCTTCACAGTTTATCATGTCTTTTATGGATTGAGATTGTCTCTCTCAACTCACCATATATTTTTTTCTTATAAATTTTATTTTTTATTTTTCTAAATTACCAGAAATTTCAGGTTTCCCCATTTGAATTCCAGGCAACCCCACATGGGGTCCCGACCCCAAGGTTGAAAAACACTGTATTATTGTGACACAAGGTTCAAGTAGCTCTGCACAGCAACAGCAGGTGGAAATGTCCTCCAGTACCCTTAGTCTTTCATTTTTACTGTATTAAATAAGTCGAGCCAGTAGTTCTACTCTTACCATTCTTTTTTTGTTTGTTTGTTTTTTACTCAAATATCTACTTTCTACTGAAAAAGGGAAGTGTACAGGTTATTTGTCACCTCTGCATATCCCCATATGTATGAACATTATTAACTGACACTAACAAACAATGCGGGCTCATTTTGAATGAATGAATGAATGAATGAATGAATGAATATTTATTTCAGTTATGTACAAAACACATACATATTAAAAAAAACTAACATAAAATTAACACATTTGTTAACTGAAAAAGGAAGAAGCTGAAGCCAAAGACTTATTTCTGCTTCTCCTATTCCCATCCTTACTCTAACTCCACACCTGAAGTTGCAGCAGATGAAACATCAACACAAATTATTCTACATTCGGTTTCTTAAGTCACTTTGAAATCATATTACTTTCATAGCCCTTGAGAATTTGACAAATTAAAGCTTTTTTGAAACTTGTCAGCGAGCTACACAATTTCACTTCATCCTTCAATTTGTTCCATAATTTGACACCAACAGAAACACAGTGATATTTAATGTTTGTTCTTACTTTACATGTTCCATACACAAACATCCCTCTTAAATTATAATTCGCTTCTCTTAACTTAAAAATTTTCTGAATACAAACAGGAAGATTTTTACTTTTAGCACGAAACATAAATTCCATTGTTTTTAAATATACAATATCGAAAAATTTTAGTAAACCAGATTCTACAAAAAGTGGATTACTTGATTGGAGATAACCAGCTTTGTTTATGACTCTAATAGCTTTTTTGTGGAGTTTAATTATTGGGTATTATATATTAGTTTTATACACATTGCCCCATATTTCCACACAGTATGACATATATGGCAATACAAGTGAACAATACAATATATGTAAATTTTACTCCTTAATACAAGTTTCTTCTTCCTATTCAGTACATTATCTATGCAAAGGATCTCCAACTGGCTCAGCAGTGGAGAACAACCATCCACCTCCTCTTTCCCTGATTTTGTGGATAAACCAAGCTGAACTGGAACCCAAATAAATATTCCATTAATGTTCTCATGCATTATCCACACATCGCTACACTTCGCCCATGACACTGTATAAACATCACTTTAAAGGTATGTTCGACTCCTGCTGTGTTTGTGTTCAGTCGTACCTAAAGCATTAATATTACACCGTCTGTTTGGATGGAAGCCTGTAATGTGTCTGTGGGGATTAAATAAAGTTACTGGAATGACGCTGCTCATGCTGATGCTGCGAGTGAGGTACCAAGGGAGCTATGAAAGACCAGATAATTAACTCGGGGGCTGACCTAATAAGTCAAATTCTGATAAATTATTCAGTATTTGTAGGCGGGTGAATGCACTCCCTCCTCATATTTCAGGAAACACAATAGTAGCTCCCTGTAACGTGAGCCATTCACTGCATTCTGTTTTACTACCATGTCGGGTCATTTCCATCTGGACACACATGAAGAATTAAAAGCTCGTGTTATAGTGTCATGTACACTTTGGGGAACGCTGAAAAAGAAGTCTGAGCAGGAAGAGGAGAAAACAGAGAGAAAAAAAGGGTTTTTTGAGTTAAAGTTGCATCCACTTTGATCTCAACATCACATGAATAATGCCATTAGTAAATAAAAGCTGGTTGTGCTCATGTAACAAAAATTAAAAAGTTTAAAAATATCATAATTTTGTGTATGAGCTTTTTTTTCCTCTGTAATAGAAACATTAACATGCAACATTATTTTAATTCTAACTCTGTTTTATATTAGGATGGTAGATAATACATGTTAAAACCGTACGCTAATTTTCCAAGTTGAAATTGGGTTTCCATGTTTTAATTTGGACTTTTTCATTTTAAACTCTTATATTTAGGTCCAATATAGCTTCTGTTATATATGTCACACATTTAATTCACATTAAACCATACTGAGTCACCTGAATAGGGTTTAGAAGAAATAAGGCAATTTAATGAAAGGAGTTTGATCATTTATTCTAAAAAAAACAAAACAAAAAAAAAAAAAAAACTTTTTTTTTCCCCAGCTGAGATTTCCATTTTTTCTTTCTGTTTAAATAAAAAGCCCCCCATGGACAGGTGTGGACAGGACATGCTATTGTTATGTACGTTAAAATCTAAATCAAATCATATCAAATCAAATTTCATTTATATAGCACCAAATCATAACAAAAGTCATCTCATAACACTGTACATATAGAGCCGGATGAAATCTAAATCTAAATCTAGTTTAGTTTAGTTTATTTCAGACAAAGACATAATACCAAACATACGGAAGAAAAAAAAAACAAT
The DNA here is from genome assembly GCF_902148855.1 of Sphaeramia orbicularis. Lineage (NCBI taxonomy): Eukaryota > Metazoa > Chordata > Actinopteri > Kurtiformes > Apogonidae > Sphaeramia > Sphaeramia orbicularis. The sequence continues at coordinate 53,470,751 of NC_043961.1, read as the reverse complement.
ACACAAATAAAAAATCAAATAACAGAAAAAAAAGAACTGTTGTGTCTGAAAGGGAGTAGGAAGAAGCCATTGCTTATTCAGTCCTACCCCCCAAATCTAAATCAAATCATCAAATAATATCAAATCAAATTGTATTTATATAGCACCAAATCATAACAAAAGTTATTTCATAACACTGTGCATGTAGAGCCGGTTGAAATCTAAATCTAAATCTAGTTTAGTTTAGTTTATTTCAGACACAGACATAATACCAAACATATGGAAGAAAAAATAAATAAATAAATAAACAATACGAAAATAAAAAATCAAATAATAGAAAAAAAAAAACAAAAAACAACTGTTGTGCCTGAAAGGGAGTAGGAAGAAGCCACTGCTTATTCAGTCCTACCCCCCAAATCTAAATCAAATCATCAAATAGTATCCAATCAAATTTGATTTATATAGCACCAAATCATAACAAAAGTCATCTCATAACACTGTACACATAGAGCTGGTTGAAATCTAAATCTAGTTTAGTTTAGTTTATTTCAGACACAGACATGATACCAACCATATGGAAGAAAAAAACAAAACAAAACAAAAAAACAATACACAAATAAAAAATCAAATAACAGAAAAAAAAGAACAACTGTTGTGCCTGAAAGGGAGTAGGAAGAAGCCATTGCTTATTCAGTCCTACCCCCCAAATCTAAAATCAAATCATCAAATAATATCAAATCAAATTTTATTTGTATAGCACCAAATCATAACAAAAGTCATCTCATAACACTGTGCATATAGAGCTGGTTGAAATCTAAATCTAAATCAAATTATCAAATAATATCAAATCAAATTTTGTTTATATAGCACCAAATCACAACAAAAGTCATCATAAGTCATAGAGCTGGTTGAACTCTAAATCTAATTCTTAATTTTAATCTAAATCTGAACCTGAATCTAAATCTAAATCAAATTATCAAATAATATCAAATCAAATGTTGTTTATATAGCACCAAATCATAACAAAAGTCATCTCATAACACTGTACATATACAGCCGGTTGAAATCTAAATCTAATTCTAAATTTAAATCTAAATCTAAATCTGAATCTGATTCTGAATCTAAATCTAAATCAAATTAGCAAATAATATCAAATCAAATTTTGTTTATATAGCACCAAATCATAACAAAAGTCATCTCATAAGACTGTACATATAGAGCCGGTTGAGATCTAAATCTAATTCTAAATTTAAATTTAAATCTAAATCTAAATCTAAATCTAAATCTAAATCTAAATCTGAATCTGAATCTAAATAATATAAAGTTAGACAAGGCTTCAAACTTTTACTTTCTATTCATTTGAAAGCAACAAAAGATGTGTTCGAGGAGCCTCAAAGGCCAAGTGAATCCTGTTTAGTGCCTTTTGAAAACCCCCTTCACTGTTGAAAGTGAAATAAGGCTCTATTCTAAATACTGAAAAGCATCTGACCCTTTGAACAAAACCCAAACCTTCACCAGCTCCAGGAACTCTGAACATGACCTCTGACCTCTGTCTGTGGAGGGGGAGTGACCCATAAAGTGCTCTATCTCTTCAACTTTGTTCTGGTTTTCCTGTAATAATTTTTTTTTCCTGTGTCAGACTTGTGTGATGTGACTGTTTGGAAGAGTCAACTTTAGAGAAGTTCTGTGCAAACAGAGGACGGGGCAAGGGTTAAATTTCTGCTGTTGCCATGGAGATCTAGACAGCGGTCTGTAGTTGACAGGCGCATGGAACGAGAGACAAAGGGGCGGGGAATGCACAGAGAAGGGGGCGGGGAGAAAGTCACCTCCTCCACTCATTGACCGTATTTGTATCACGTGCTCACTCCGGAATGCAAATGAAAAGAGTTGCTCGGGCCCTCCCCCTGCTCGCGCTACTGCTGGCGCTGCTGTTCTCTGAGCTGGAGGGAGACAACCTCAACCCAGAAATGGTGTAGAATATCAGGAAAAACAACCAGGGAACTCGGCAAGAAAGAGAACCGGGACCGCACGGCTGTCTACAAAGGTAAAAGACGATGTCTGCTTTGCTTTTTGTGGCGTGCTGTGACACGGCTGGCACCAGGGTCAGCCGCCGTGTGTGTGTTTGTGTGTGTGTCGGAACGCGAGAGGTTAACTCATGCTAGCTAACGATACTCGGGGCCCACGAACTGGAGCAGACAGCAACATTTGTTTTCTAGCTTACTTGCTAACAGTGACGTGAATTAAACTACGTCTTAAACATTGATAAAGGAAACTAACAGCAGGCTAATGAGTAACAGCCTAAGCAGTGCTAACGTTAGCCGTCACAGTGAGGGAATGTGTACTGTAGAGCTGCTGTTGGACATAAAATGCTGTCAGTGAGTATTAGCTAACTAACTAAACGTTTAAATGTGGTCCCTCTTTGCTGCAGTTGAGTTTTGATCGTTAGCTTTGCTGTTCTTCTGCTTTGACTCAGCTCTTTTATTGTGTTGCTAAAGTTAGCCGAGAGCCTGCTTGAGGGATTTTTTTTTTTTGGTCCCACAGGTCGTGACCTAGCCTATGTCCTGGAGGAGGAACTATCTTTGACAAGTGCAGGTTCTCATTGAGCATACCCCCCCCCCCCCAGGTAGTTGTTCCCAACCTTTTTTGGCTTGTGACCCCATTTTAATATCACAAATTTCTGGCTACCCCAGGCATTCAAAACAGAGACATGTTTTTGCTAAAAATTAATATGTTTTTGAGCATGTAATAGTTTAGATGACATTTAGGCTATATAATGTATATTATTATGGATGGAGGCAGAAAAGCCAGGTGTAGATTACTGCACAAAATGAGAATTTTATTTTCCTTGGTCCGGATATGTACAGTCAGTGCAGCTTGGATTTACAAGGCTGACAATTAATACTGAACAAACAATAACTCAGACTGTGAATTATGAAAGAGCTGCAGGATCTTAAACCGGCCGCAACGAACATATGAAAGATAAATAGCATCACAGTGCTTCAGTTTTAGCTTCAGAGTCATGTCATGTCTTTTATGTATTGTGGTTGTTTCTCAACTCACCATATATTGTTTATTACGGCTAACATTTGCATAGAGGTCTTATTTATGTCTTTGTGCATAAGAAATCGATTTAAATGAATCCCCAAAGGAACTTTGTGTTGGTAAATGCAAGTCATGCAAATTTACAGGATTTCAGTTCTGTTGCAACATGTTGACGGTCATTTGAACTATGTTTTTAGGTCAAAAATGTCCAATTTCATCACAATTAATGCTATATTTTCATGTCACAAATGGCCAAGTTATATTTTAACTCAATATACCTGAAAAACAAATATTCTATTCTTTTAGATTCCCCAATTTTTCTTAGAAGATTATACACTACATATCACATGTTTTATTTTTACAGGTTGCAATATGGAGTATGGTGCTGATCCATCCTGCTTATGTTACACCAATACATACATTAAGAATGTCACATGTCACTTTTTAAATCAACAGTTTTCAAATAATAAGCATTTTTATAAAGAAATAACAATTCTATATTATTATTTACTCTTTAGTATGATGATAAACTATACAATAAATAATTATGATACTAGTTTTTGCACAGGGATCATTTCTGGAAATGGTGACATGGCTGCTGAGCATCAGTATGATGGGATCTGTAACAACCATGTCACATCCGTCCACTGCCACATTTTGTGTTTTTGTTAAGCTGTTATTGTTTTAGATCCACGATAGTAACATTTATGAATAAGAGGATAATTAGCAATAGTAAGTCTATAAGTTTATTACTAATAAAGTACTGGTACTGACCAGATCATCATGGGTAATGTCACGTCCGTCCACCAGCAAAAGTTTTCACATACACGTGCTATTCAAAATCCAATATTCCTGAAAATATAGCTTCCACTGTCAAATAATATCAGTAGTCTGTGTATAAATGTATTAGCATTATTTCAACACAGTTCTATGCATTTCTTACAACTTATTTTTTTTTTTTTACAAACATGGCCACTCATTTGACCCCCTGAGTAAATTTTAGCTGATAGGAAAGATACACAGTACCACAGTGCTTCAGTTTCAGCTTCAGAGTCATGTCATGTCTTTTATGTATTGTGATTGTCTCTGTCAACTCACCATATATTGTTTATTAGTCTTTTTTTTTTTTTTTTTTTTTTTTTTTTAATTTTTATCAATTTTTATCAATTACTAGAAATTTCAGGTGACCCCATTTGAATTCCAGGCGACCCCATGGTGGAAAAACACTGCCCTAAGTCTTAGTGGAAATTAATAATGTGGCCATGTCCCCCCTGGTGACCCAGATGTGGTGAAGTAACTAATGCCAGTGCAAAGAGAATTTGCATCTAATAGTACACACCTCACCTGGCTTCCTGTCTCAACATAGCCACCTGTGACCAACAAATTTGCATGATCCACTCCTAAACTAGAAAGTGGCAAAAGATTCATTGGGGAGGCTCATATAATTGTTTGAACCTTCCGGTCTAATTACAGCAGGATGATTGCTTTATTATGGATGATATGGTGTTATTGAGAAGATGAAAGGGTGCCTGATAACCCACAGAATTGGACACTTGCCGCAGATTACCTGCACATTTCTTTCTGTAGCTGGTCCAGTTTGACAAGCTGTTATTCAAATGTTTAGTGTGCTTTGTATTTAATGTTATGAAAGGATTGATTTGTTTACGCTATGAGAGTGAGCGACAAGGGATTTTCATGTTTTGTTAAGACTTGAACATTTATGTGGTTGGGCTGTATGATATAAGCCAAATCTCATATCCCTTTAGAATCTATTTCATATTATGAAAACCCATCACCATTTAACTTTCTGTCAAAACATATTTTATATAAAGTGGCAAAAGAACTATGTATTACATTTTATAAATTATACACCGGATATAGAAACTTACTTATTTTTATTTTTTTTCCCTTTTTTATTTAGAACCTTTGTGTAAATTTTACATAATTGTGTAATAGAATAGATAGAATATGAATACACTTTAACTATCTTTGCAAAACAAAATGTAATTTATGGTTTGGTGGTGGTTTCCTTGAGGCTGTTGTTAGGACCTGTCTGTACCTGATTTTGTTGTCTGTGTCAGGTGGGAGCTGATTACCATTACTCTAATCAATCAGTTAGAGAAAATACAGGGAGCTTTTTTTTTTTTTTCATTTTTCAAGTAGCTAAAGTTGTTGCTTATAATGGGGAAAATTCAAGAAAATCAATGACTGGAAAAACTCCTGGGAACTTTAGTTTCAACTGCATTTAAAAGTTCATCTGAGTATGTACTTGCTAATTTTAAAACACTGATAGAGGGAATATTTAAATCCGGTCAACGGTTACATTAAGGCCATAAACAGACTGGAAATCAATTGTAATGATCAGTTCGGTCAAATTGATCACTATCATTAGGTGATTAGTAAAACCAATTCTTTCATTTGCTGCTAAGTTGAATATTTTGTTTTGCTAACTATTATTAGGTTTATTTACTTTGAAGTGCTCTTGTGGCGGTGTGTATAGCCTACATATTTTGGTAGATATTACATAAATATGCTGTATACATGTTGTTGTAAGAAGGAATTTACTGTCTCCGACTCATCCAGAATTATAAAAGGAGGGTTTGTCTCTCATAGGGTGGACAATGGCTAATATTGGGTATTACACTCAGAATAGAACAGAATAAGAACTCAAAAGATTAAAGAAATACTCCAATCTTGATATTGTATTTTTAGTTTAATGTTCAGGTCTGTGTTTTTAGCTACTTGAGCTGCTTTAACATGTGCAGTGATTTAGAGTCACCAAGATATTTTTTATTATCTAATTTCTAATCGAGTGAAAGAAACTACATTTCAGACAAAAATAATACATACATGTGAAAGGTTATTGGAGGAGAGGCAGCATGATCAGCAGATTAGTAACTGGCTTTAAAGCAGCCTTTAAAGAACTACTGTCAGTTTACCTCTAATAGACACAGGAAAAAATAGGTGATGACCTAAGTGACACCTGCAGTTTAAAATGGTGATGATGATGGTCAGTTGAGATAAACCCAGGAGACGTATTTCTCACATGTCAAATGAGGTCAAAAGCCACTGTTTCCCTTCCCACGCATCTCAGGGAAGAATCCTGAGGATTTGTTTGACATTTGCACATGCTGTAACATGTTATTGCAGTTTGAGTATATGGAAGTTGACATCCCCTTTTAAAATGTGGCACTTTTGATATCGGAATAATAATTTTGCACAATATGACTATCTTATAGGACTAGGAAACTTCAGAGTGGAAAAAAACTGTTAATTTTTAACCTTTGGAAATAAGTGTGAGATTTGGAGTTGGTGCAATTGTCCATGACGTCTGCACCATTGATTTATTGCATTTTATCTGACCACTCTTTGGATATTCCCATCGTCTTCCTTTCAGATTTTGACTCTAGATCAGGGGGGTCAAATTCATTTTAGTTCAGGGGCCACATACCACCCAATGTGATCTCAAGTGGGCTGGACCAGTAAAATAATAGGCATAATAACCTTTACTTAATAATATAAATTTTTCACTTTGTTTTAGTGTGAAAAAAGTCAAACTGCATTATGAAAATATGAATGACCTGAACAACCATGTGCAGTTTTAACAATATTATGCCTAAACTTATCATTTATACATGCACATTACAGACAATGTTACACAAACATTTGGTAACAGGCATGGTATTCTTAAAATTTTAGAGTTTGGAAATAAAATAAGAACCATTTCTACAATAATATGTCTCAGCTTATTATTAACACAACTTACAGATCACAGTGAATCTATTATTTTTTTTTAGAAGTTGAACTATATTTTCTTAAAACATTTCAGGTTGTTTATATTTGTTCAGCTTATTCACATTTTATTGTGAGGATAGTTTATAAATGTAAATTTGACACCCTTGATTGTTAATATCTTCAGTGTAATTTTTTTCATTTTGCAAATTCATCCTTTGGGCCGGACTGGAACCTTTGGTGGGCTGCATTTGGCCCCTGGGCCGCACGTTTGACACCCCTGCTCTAGATAATAGATTGTTTTTTCACAACACCATTTAGGTGTAAAGCAGATACATGCCTCTACAGGAGGATTTTTGCTGTTGATCTTTAAGTGGTTCTGCTGTAAGTACAAAGTACATGAAAATATTGTTACCGTGTTGTACAAAGTGGAATGTTGGTGTCAGTTACAGACTGACATTAGGGATGGTCTGATGCTCCCTGGTCTGAGTTAGGTTATGTGGTACAAATTTACTGAAATAAAACAATCATTCTGTAAACACTGTTAGTAAATCAATGTGGTGTAGACTGCATAGACCTGAGGTGAAGTACTTTTTCTAATCCCCTCAAGCATTTTTATTGATTAATACCTAAGTGATTCTAATAATATTAACTATTTGGGCATTGTGGTGTAAAGCTGGAATTGCTCATCCTTTTCGTTTATTTGTTAACCACACTAAACACAGACAGCCTGACTGAAGAGTAGGGATGCACCGACACCACTTTATTCCAGACCGAGTACGAGTACTTACATTTGAGTACTTGCCGATACCGAGTACCGATACGAGTACTTAATAATCCCATTCCAGTTGTTAGTTCCTTTTGTAAATGTGCTTTATTGTCATTGTCATTAGTCTGACTGGAAAAAAGTGCTGCTACTGACATTTAATGTGTTGGAATGAGCATTTCTCAATTAATCCACCAGGGGGCGCCGCTCTGAATTAACCATACTGGACAAATACCAGGAAGAAGAGGAAAGTTTTTTGAGAAGAAGAAAGTCAGTAATAACAAACATGGAGACGACAGAGGCAACACTAATGTGATACTAATATTGCAGCGTTTTCACTATTAAGGTTTTAAAGCTTAGCTTCAGCAGGTAGAGAAAAGATAAATGAGTGATAAGCTTCGTTTTCATTTCCGCTGGCAGCGGTCCGTACTGCTCCGTACTCCCGGTGGTGTTCTCCTTCTGGGTACGCATCCACCAGCACGGATGGAATGTATGCAGAGGACGAACAGAATGCTGTGTCCGTATCTGTCTGTGTCTTTAACGTTACTTGCAGTCAGCGTTACTTTTATCATCGTCATTTATTTTGAAAAATCTCCACACTCTTCACACTCCCCACACATTATTCCACCACCGCATACCTGCTGCACTGAACTGTGAATGTCACACTGCTGTAAGTGGTATCGATGCATTTGTATTGGATTACTTTTACGAGTACGAATACGAGTACACACACTGATTATCGGAGCCAATACCCGATACTCGTATCGGTATCTGTGCATCCCTATTGAAGAGCTATTCAGTAAATTATTATCATGTAGGGGGCATCATTTGTCTGTGGAGATACCTCCTTATTGATGTACAGTATGTCATGTCTGGACCTCAGTACAATGTATAAGGAAATGAAGGAAAGGAGTAATAGGTTTATTCAACTGAAAAAACTATACTGGACACTGGATATCACAACTCTGTAAATGGAAGATAACACTCATAGGCTCTTACTGAAGAGGTGAAGGAAACTAATTTTTAGATTCAAGAACAGAACTCCAAGACTCAGACTTGACTTTGAATAAAGTTGTAGTCTGTCTTCATGTTTTTCTGTACGTACACCTACTACTTGGTTGTACACTCAAAACTGGCAAAATGTGTAGGGTGAAACACTGGGCAGACTGTCTGCAGCCTCTGTAACAGTGGAAAAACTAAACAAAACAAAACTGTAAGCTGTGCTGTTTGCAGGTTCATCTTCTGCTTTGCATTAAGTCTACAGACTTGAAAACAGTTGTCTCTCACTTTACAACAAGATGGAAACCCAACCAAAATTGATTCACGCTACTAGTCCAGACATGGGTCAGGTTTACATCGCGGACCACTCTAATGTAAGACAGATACTGACAGTGGAAGAAAAACATCCACCTCTTAAAGAATGGAATACAACAACTTCTTATGAGAGATATACTTTCAGCTAAATAAGCTTCATCTGTACATGTTTACTTGTGGTCCAGTTCTGGTTCCTCCTGATCCAGACTGTGGCTTCAGTCCTGCTGCTCATTTAGAACCTGTTCTTTTACCACCAACAGCTGCTGACAGTCTGCTGGATGCAGTGTGAACCACACACATGTGGAAGCCTTACCTCATCTTCTAATGCTTGTAGAGTTTTTTCGATCTCTAAATCATTTAGGACTAGAACATGTCAGCATAATCGAATAGAAACATGGCCAACTGTTAACACTTATCTCTGATAATTAGGGATGCACTGATACGAGATGGTGGATTAATTGAGAAACGCTCATACCAACACATTAAATGTTAGTAGCAGCACTTTTTTCCAGTCAGACTAATGACAATGACAATAAAGCACATTTACAAAACGAACTAACAACTGGAATGGGATTATTAAGTACTCGTATCGGTACTTGGTATCGGCAAGTACTCAAATGTAAGTACTCATACTCGGTCTGGAAAAAAGTGGTGTCGGTGCATCCCTACTGATAATTATGTAAAGTTACATGATAGAACAATGTCACATTTTATTACTCCTTGTTTGGCTTTCAGTAATATAATTCAGTTACACAAATGAATGAATAAATAAGTAAATTCCATAGAAATGATACAATAGTAATTCTAGGGAAGGCTGGTAAATGAGGCTCCTGGTTAATGGGTAGGGGGGTAGAAATTCAACAATGTACCATGAAACATGAAGATCACACAAACTGTAACTAAGACATGTTTATCGGAGACAAATGTCCGCATATTTGGAAGTTGGACCATTGACGGTTGGGAACGTGATGCAAGTTTCCATGTATTCATACACTTTCTGACCTTGTTCCTTTTTCAAACATTTCATTCTTTGAGTAATGCAGATAATGTTTGAACTGTGCAAGATGTTATTCTGATTGTGTGCTGGGTCTACCCCATCCTTCCCTCCAGCTGCATTAGACACAGTGATAACAGCCTTGTTTCCTGAGAAACAAGCCCCTGTTCAGTTAGTGAGTGGGCTGTGGAGGGTCAGGGCTCACAGTGTCACATGATTATCTCTTCAAGGTTAAATGATAACTGTGTTGAATAGAATATGCAATGCTGTGTAAAACATGCTTTTTCAATTACAGAAGGGCATCCTCTGCTGATAAGAGTTAAGCTCTTAAACCTAAAAGTTATTGGGAACCTAGAAGTGTCTGTTTTTCTTTGGATTAGTTAAACTTTGATGTCAGCCACGTCCACTGCTGGAGTTGATAGAAATTCAAAGTGCATGTTTCAGTTGAAGTACTACGTGCCTCTCTGCTGCTGCTCATCTTCTCTGCTACCTGACCTATTTTATTTTCTCTTGCTGTGAAATACGCCTGAGAGTGGTACCTTAAATCCAGCACGCTCCGGTTAGAAAGTCTGGGTGATGCATGGTTCTAATCTGCAAGCTTTGCCAGAACTATTTTAAGTGTGATATTTAAAGATCTGAGGAAGAATTTTTGATTTATCTGTCAATCAGCTTACTGTGTCTGTCTTTTTTTGTCTGCCTCTTCAGGGTTTATTTTGAGAGAGATTACCACCCAAAGTGACTTTTAGCATTCAGCATATTTTTGTGGAGAAACTTGTACCCAAAAGGTATAGATTGAAATGAAGTCAAGAAGAAAGACCACGGATGTCTGAGAGGAATCAAGTGTTTTGTGTCATCACAGCATGAGGCTATACATGCTGGAATGACAAACACAAGCCTGGCATACTTAACCTGGAAGACAGCCAGGGCCTTTTTGTGCCGGTCTACTCAGCTGTGTAAGGCAAGGTCCATCTGAGTCAGATGGCTCAATTACTGCTCCCTTACCAATCTAGCCTCGGCATCTCTGTTTTACACTCTGGTAACAAAGACTATGACCTCCTCACTGTGTTTGGACAAGGCCCACAAGCCACAATCATCAACTGCACGGGAACATCACCAGCATCACCCAGTTGTCTCCCTGCCTTTTAGAGCACCGGGCATAGAAGCTGACTTTTATTGTTGGGATTGACAGGATGGGCCTTTTATCGATCAAACATTTAATACAAAGTAGGTAGCACATATAGTTATCTGGCAATGGAGATTTAATAAATAATAAAAATAATAATTAATTAATGATTTATGATAATAATAAATAAAAGATGAGAAGTTTGTCATTTACAGTGTCTACACATTCTGGAAATGTTTGAGCTTGATGAGTATGATAAGCACATGTTTAATCTCCTCTGTCTGATACAGAGAGGTGAAGACACACACTGTATATAATTTATGGAAAAAAAAAACAACCCACAAATTGCAGTTACTGGCAGGACATTCATTTATTTAGTTTGTTTCCATCAACTACACGTATGTTTGTCTATTTAAAATATGGTTTTAGAGGTCAAGAAGGTCGCAGTGAACTTTCTAAAGATAATGTTACCATATTTGATGTAGCTCTTCCAACAGCGAGGAAAAAAAATATTAAGAGGTGAAAATCACTCCAGTCTGGTCATATTGAAGCTGCAGAGACTCGAGTGACTCTTAACCTGCTGTGGAGAGGCTGGTGAAATTTATTTTTTGGTGGGACACAGTATGAAAGTCAGTTAATGGATGCACTATGACCACATATCACCACCAGGATATGCCAAAGCACATGCACCATTATTTTGAAATATTAATTGACATTAAAATAAAAATACACAGTTTGTATTTTCAGTCATTTTTTTGTCTGTAAATTTCACCTGTCTGTCCTTCAAACATGCACATTTTTCCATGACTCTATTGTTAAAGTCAGGCATGTCCCTGACAAGTGTCTCTTCCACTGATAGTATGGACAGTGCATTAAAAAAATATGAGATAGCCGATGGGTTAATGACGTTGTTTTCAAGACTTCTATCGGGATTCAAACCCTGGTGTCCTACATCATAGTCAGTATTTTTTCCCATTGAGCTATTCATCCACTAGTGAAGGCACTAGTAGTATTACCTACTGAGCTATCCACTGATATATATTAATATATAGCTAGTGGACGCACATCATTTTGTCTTGGTCATGTTTATGTATCATGGGGTGGGGGGGGTTGGGGATCTCTGCTGAAATGTCACTCCATCGTGTCAGGTAGTAATGCGAAGTCAGAAATGCCAATTTCTTCTAACTGTTCCTCTTCAGATTAGGGCAGTAGCAATACACTAATCTCACAATACGATACATGATATTCAGCTCACGATTCAATATATATCACGATATTCAGCCAACGATATGATTCGATGTGATTTGATACAATTCGATACACTTACATAATTTTCTGAAAGATTTTAAAGGGACAGAATGATTTTGATGACATCTTGTGAGTGTTCCATTGACTTGGATTGAATTAATTGAACTGAAAACTGCAAGCATCGATCAATAACACAATATATGGCTCTGACAGACAGAGAGTCTACAGCTTGCAAATGCTGGACAAAATGAATCAAAGATCTGATTAGAAAATTTGTTTGATTTATTGAAACACGTACAAACTGTGGTTTCCAAGCCTTTGAAAAGTGCAGAATCTATAATCCCTTTATTAAACTTTTTATAAACATATACAAATGTATACGTACGTACAGACGTACGGACGGAAAAAACATAACCTCCTTGGCGGAGGTAAAAATGGGAAAAGGAAGGAGGATTTGTAATAAAAGACGAAGACTGGGAGCGGACATGCACGTCTCGCTTTCCTTCTTTTTAAACCCAAAGTGTTCCCACACATCTGCTTTTAAGTATGAAGGTGCTGGATTTATATTCGCCGCCATTCTCCTGAATTGCTTAGCTCTGACTGTGTAAACAGGAAGAGAAAGACGTCAGCGTCTGTGTAAAGAGTATCTAGATGGGTAACTTGGTAGAAATGCTCTACAGCGACGCTAGCGGCTGGCTGACCTAATCGCTCTTCCTCCAAAGCGAACAGGGGAAATGGGCGGCGAGCAGTGTGCCAGACAGAACACGGGGGATTTGAATGGGGCTTAATGCATCGATACTTGCGGCTGAAAAATCGATACTTTCTGGGGAAACAATATATCGATATATATCGCAGAATCAATCAAGTCGCTCAGCTTTACTTCAGATCCATTTATTTTATTGAATTTCTCTGCAGAATTTATTCAGTTCCACTCCATAAATGTCATTGCCTGCACGGTATCCCTAATGGTACGAACAGAGATGTAACGATATGAAAATTTCACATTATGGTTATTGTGACCAAAATTATGACGTTTATCATTATTATCACGGCATTGTTGAAATGTACTCAAAATGTTCAAAAAGTACTTATACACACACTGAAATAATTTAACCAAGTTGTATTTAAAAACAAACAAACAAAAAAACAAATAAAATAATAGGCACAATGTACTTTCTGTTGGCAGAAACATTCAAATATTAACATGTAAACATCAAACATACACATGTGCATTAAAGATGGCTACTTATACCAATCGTTTAACCATTTTCCATATCAAGTTTGTGTTGTTTTAGTTTCTTTTTCATAGATAGATAATCTCTCTCTCTGTGTGCTTGGACCGGGTCTCTCTCTCTTTCGCTTTCTCTCTCTCGCTCTGTCTTTCTCTTTCAAAGTGCGGTAATCAAACACGGTTATCATGATAATTATAATTTAAACAGTAATACTAACCGTTGGGAATTTTACCGTGGTTTGTCGTTATAACTGATAATTGTTACATCCCTAGGTACAATAAATCAATCATTAAGGAATATGACATGCTTTTTTCATCAAGTATGTAAACAATATTTAACTTTAATCATTATAGACCCTATCGAACGAGAAATTCAGGTTTTCAGGAAAATCGCCGCTTATCAATTAATCGTCAATCGATCGATAAGGTCAGCCAACTAATGATTGATGGATTAATCGATAATTAGCATCCCTATTACGCACCCGTTCATACAGTTGTCATGGTACAGGTGACATTTTATGTTTTGGCCCTTGAGTTGTATTCAAAATGAAATGGACACAACAAAATAACAAACACTTGATTTTTTCTTTTTTTTTTTTTTTTAAATGAGTCTTCTAGATTAGTCAACTCATAAAAAAAAAAAATTAGTCAAAAGATTAATTGTTCAAAAATTAGTCGTTGGTGGCAGCACTAGTCATGTTAGTTCACAAGTTAAAAAATGTGGGCACCCCTGGTTTAGATGATCTTGTGACATTGTATTTCTGAGGAAGGTCTCGATTCTTTTGTTTACTCCTGTGGGTGGTGCATGGGCTCGCCTAGCTCTTGTATTGGAGGGGGGTGTACTGTGCACGTGCCATGTATAACGAGAGTATATATGGTAAATTAAGAGCCTTGGGCACAATTTTTTTTGCACCCCACACAGGAAACGGGTCACTTGACTGCTCACTAAATGACTGCAAACATTTTTAAATTACACTTGAATGCTGTTTATAAATGTTTAACCACTGGCTGTATCATGTGTAGCTCGTTTATTGAAATATTCATCTTTTTGTAAAATTATTTGATGTTATTAATATTGTCATCTTCTTCATGTGAGACAGTTTGGGCAGGGCCCTAGTGCCCTCTATTGACAAGCCGTCAATGGTTATAATGACTGTTGGTGTATTTTCAGTTTCCAGCTGACGCTTTGAAATGTAAATTATCTTTAAATTAGCAAATGTCCAATGTGTAAGTGATGACACAATCCCTCGTCTCTAACCTTTGACTGAAATACATTTTTCCCGTCAGAATAAGGTCCCATGTTCTACAAATGAAAGGGGTGGGAACTTGACCCTCTGTATATGATTACTTATTTAAAAAAATAAATAAAAATAACACAGATGGACTATAACAGGCAGTCAACACACAGTCATACCGCTAAGAAAGAGATTTGCTGTTACAAAGCACGTGAATGCTTTTAAATAGTCAACTAAAATTCATGTTGTGAGTATTTCTATCACCGTCTTAGTCTAAAATATTGATTAGGATCAGGGTGAGTACAGACCTGATTGACTGGTGAACCAAAACAATAAGTGCACTGGAGTTTTTGATATGAGAATCTAAGTGAACTGTATACATTTCTCAGATCATTTACTCTTTTACTTGTTGCCAGAAGAGCTTCTTGGTCTCCAGCCTTCTTGAAACTGATAATAAGCTTCGAGTGCCCTTTGGAGCAAACATCAGCATTTGTTTGTTTTTAATGGATCATGCTGGACCACCTTCAACGCTACAGCTCTGCTCATCCACATTTTTAAAGGTACTTGGGTACTTAAGGCTTTCCAATGTTTAGTTATCAAACTGCTGAATTCAGACTGAACCACCCCATCTCTGCTCTGTTTCCTTGTTTTGCCCCCCCCCCCTTTCTGCTGCACAGCTCGACTATCCAAGTGTAAGACTTGAGGCTTGTGTTTCTGGCTGCACCACCAGCTAATCTATATGCTAATGAGAAGATAATAATCAATGAGGTTCACGCATGGATGGCCCCAATCAATACCACATTGCGCCAGCAAATGACTCAAATGGCTCCATTTCATACAGTGAGACAGTTGGGTGTTGTGTTAATGTGGTGGGGCAGACTATAAGTATGTCATTATATTCTGCCTTTATGTGTGGTACTCTGCATAAATGGATACTGTTGTCATTAAAGAGAGGTTCAAATTCAGATATGCAGCAATCCTGCTTCAAATTAATAAGGAAATGTCAGTTCTCTGTTCTTACGATTTTGCAATTATAACTACCAGCTTGTCTGTTCTAGATTTAGTTTTTTGTAATTAGGAGAGTTTGGGCTTTAAATGTCCCAGCGTCTAACCACATTTATAATAGTTACTATCAGGGTCGAGTGTACAGTTACCTCAAATAACTGCATTTTACTGGACTTTTTTTTTTTTTTTGGAGATCATGGTGCCTTTTATCCATTTGGTCTCAATGTCATGTCACAAAATTGATGCAATTTATTCTCCTGCTAGAGAGAGATAATGGCTTAGATGTTCAGTTTTGCCAAATGCCACTGCCCCTGTCCTCAGCTGAACAGTATGGTACGTAATTGATATTCAGGGTTGCAGGTTGTTTATGGAAATTTTGCAGTATAATCTTATAAATTTTAGAAATTGGGCTGTAAAGCTGTGTGTTTTGGATTTGAGGTACTAAAATGGAAATGAATCTTTTATTTTCTACACTTTCACACCTAGACTAATCAAAATGGAAAACATCCCATCTCATGGTTGTCATTTTAATGAAATACCCCATTACCCTGCCTGTTTGACTTCTCAAAAATAATTTACGGGATGATTACAGTCCACCTTATGTTGGAGGGTCCATGCATCCTTAAAAAAAACTGCTCAGGCAGAAGCAGAGGGGGAGGGGAGAGACGGAGTAAAATCATTACCATCATCTTCATTAGAGAGGATCCTGTTGTCCAATCAGCATGCTGCTCTGCACGGGGATTCCATAGGCACCCCGTTGGCTGTCGCTAGGATACCACATAATCAGGAGGCAGGCTGCGGCCTGGTTGGTGGAGTGGGGTGTTGATGCTGGGACGACAAGCTCGCTCTGTGTTGGGGGTAGACAAGAGGGGCAGGGGGTTTGGATACAACGCAGAAACCCGCTCGCACGCGCTCAGTCATTCACTCAGTCAGCCGTCAGACAAAGAAGAGGTACATCCTGCAGGAAGACCGCAGCACGCTCCCGGGGGATGGGGCATCATACCCCTGCTTCACGTTGGGGGGGCCGGAGGAGGTAGGAGCTCTAGGGTTAGGGGGCTTTGTCTCAGAATATCCCTCCACACACACACACACACACACACATACACACAAATGCATAGGTTTGTTTGTCTTGGCTATTAAAGCCATTATCATACATCAGTTGATCTGTGCTGCTGACAGATGTTTTCTTGTGTTATTTTTAATGTGGGTCAGTTTTTTTTTCCTGAGTGAATGAATGATGAGCACTGATGGAAGCTCCTGCACTTCCTATGTGATCTCAGCTCTGTAGAGACAGTCAGTCTGTCTGACAGTCTCTTAACGGCTCTCATCTTCCTGCAGGCTTTGCAGATCCTCCAGACACAAATCTGACAGGCAGTTATTGTGGTCTTGTTGTACCAGCATGAGTAGATCAATGTGAGCGGTTCACACCACTCAAATGTTGTTGTGGTGTTATCCGGTTCTTTGCAGTGTATTACAGGCTGGTAGAGCTGCTTTCAAAACACACTGACTCTGCCACTTTTGTGGGTACCTGAATGTTCTGGAAATTTACTCAGAACATTTAATGGATGCGAAAGTGGGTTTTGTTATTTGCGAAGGGCACCATGGAACTGATGGATGAGTGACTCTTCTCAGAAAGACAGAGGCTAGAGGCATCATTACCAGAGGGGATTCCCTCCCCTCTGCATACACTGAGAGGCAATAGGAAGCTTAGTGGGATGTAGGCTAATGACGGCATACAGGCAGGCAGGCTTTGGCAGTGGTGGTGCTGCTTTGTTTACAACCAGAAAGCCACTCAGCCTGAATGAATGCGAGCTTTTTAAGTAGGCATAAAAAAATGCTGGGATGGTTAACATACAGATTAATGAGGATGCTGCTGAAGGCACACTCCAGTTTTTGGGGCATTTTTTGAAAAATATTTTTATAAAACAGTCCCTGCATTTATATTGAGATTTCTATTTAATAATAATCATCCAGTCTTTTCATTTCAAGTATAGGCAGTCCATAATCCCTGCATGTTTCTCATTTGGAGACTGTAAACATTGTAGACATTTCCAGGACTTCTCTGCTTTTGTCATGTCAAGAAATGACATATAGTTTATTATAATTCCAGTTTGTTTCTCTGTCTGTTTTGCAGAATTTCACTAATTGCTTTTACAAACGTGCCTTGGCCTCTAATCCAGTCATAAGAATAATGAGGAGGAAATAGCTTTGGAAATGCTGCATGGCACCAGCATCGGTCCTTATTTAATTACTTCCATGACGCCCTCTCCTCCAACCCCTGAAAAATCCAGAACCTGCTCAGTCGACCTTCACCCCTCTGCCTCATTCTTGGCGGCTGTGTTTCCCCCCTTTACTTAACACATACCCCTACAACCCCAAGGCTAGAAATTCCACCCTCCCCAATTTGGTCTCCATTTTCAGCTCTGTTACATCAGCTGTCATGCTGTTTGAATCCCCCCACCCCACCACACATACTGAACAGTCCCGCCCCCTCCGCTACACCACTGACATCTCAAGTTCCTAAGTCCTTACTCTGCTCTTGTTCTATAAGAGCTTGGATTCATCAAGGGCCGCAGAACTTTTCTCACGTCCTTCTTAATAAAACGTCATCTCACCATTTGAAAGGATCCCTTCTCTCCTTGTCTGTGCTCGAACCATCTTATCAGTTGTCATGCTGATGTTTCCTCCATCTCATCAGCCTGCTGAACCTCTTTCCTCCTGTGCTAATGGATAGCAGAGTACCAGGGGACCAACCTTAAAAAGGCTTTTATGGAAGAGGTCTAAATCATTTGTTCTTTCGTCCTTCATGCTCTTGAACGACAAGAAGAAATGGATTAATTCTGAGTTGCAGTGACACACAAATGTGCTGTGTTTTTAATTTTGTTATGAAGAGAACTTGAATTTAAACAGGCGACACTTTAGTATTAAAGTTAATGATGTGATTCTTGGTTTATAGCTGGGGGTTTTGTTTTTGTAGGAATATGTGGAAGAGAGTTTAGGTTTGCATCATATTTAGAAATGCCTGTGCTGCACTGACAATTAACTTTCACCATGTGTTTTTGTTCATGCGAATGCTCTAAGATGTAATTTAGGCAATCCACCAATGATAGCAAGCTATTCTGCCCTTTTATGGTACATTTTATTAGGTTTCCAAATTGCATTTTTCTGTGCTGTTCTGACCAACTTTTCCGTCCCTCACTTTTAGGTTTTTGCAGAATAAATTCACTCTGTGTGATGTTGCCGAGACAGTCTGACTTTAATCTTAGAGGAACTCAGTCAAAGTTTACTCAGAGAGGCTCCTGAATTTAGTTAAATGTTTCTGCTATGAATTGGTGCCTGATAAAAACAGACTTAAGAAGAATTACACTAAATCCTTCTCCAGATTTGTGCGTTAGAACTTTGCTGTAATTGTACTTGTGTGGCTGTTTGATGGCAACTGCTATTCTCGCAAAAGTGTTGGTTGAGTTTCTAGAAGTGCAGAGCTATGACAGAATCACTGTAATGTCATGCATTTCTAGTTATTAGAGTTCCACAAGTAGGCTAATTGAGTTGGAAGTATGTAATTGTACGAGCTACAAGCCCCTATTTTTTGTAATTTTTTTTATATTGGATGCAAATACTAATATGATTACGAATCTGTGCATTTTTCTTGATAATGAAGCAGGTAGCCTAGATTTAAATCTCAATTCTTAACTGCAGTAATGTCCATAATTATCAAACTGTGACAATCTCAGTGGTGATTGATTCAAATTAAAAGATATTTTGTATTAAAGTATTCAGTATTTAAAAGATGTTGTTCTTGTACAACATAACTCAACAAGTTCTCAGTTTGTTTCTGTGTTCTAATGCAAGTGTGTAGCAGGGTTATTTATATGTTCAGACAGATCCGTAGTTTGGCATTTATCCAAGTTTTTAAATCTACAGCCATTAATAATTCTTTATAATTTAAGATCACCGTGAAACACACATAATGTTTTGATCGTTTAGATTAAATCGACAACAATGTTTGAAATAATTGTATTTAAAGCCAATATTGTGGCCTGGTTCTGGTTATAGAGATAGATTTAGTCATCTGCTCATGATAAAAATGTGATTTAGTCCTCATGATTGCAAGTTTTTCAAGTATGAATGAATAGTGTTTTTTTTTTTTTTTTAACTTCTGTACATTTTATTAATTTGCAATTTAGTCTCGTTTACTTCAGTAAAAAGCATTTGCTAAGACTTTTTCAAAGTGATCTGTGAGAAGGTTGTGAGGCTTTGAACTTCCCATGCTCACTTTTGTTATTGTTACTTTATAGTCACATTTACTCGAGGTTGATAACTTGTGATGCACAGGTGGTTTTGGCTGAGCTGAATTATATCTGTTTTTTAAATATTAAAAAAAAATGTCCTTTTAAGTATAATCCTATAAGTCTTTTTATTGAAAAAAGGTGTATGCTGTGGCTTTTTTTTCTCATGTGCTGCCCTTTTTCTTCCTTCCAGGCACAGGAGAGCCATTCAGAAGAGCCGAGGGTCAAAGGTGAGGAGAGCAGAGGGCACCATGGAGAGTGATCCAGGGGCCCCTGCCTCCACGGCCGCCACTACCGGGACCACCACCACCACCGCTGCCGCCTCCTCCTCCACCTCCACCAGCTCCTCCAGCTCCACAGCTGCCAGCAGCAGCAACAACAGCAGCACCAATTCAAACACTACTACTACTGCAACTACTTCTACTACTTCTACTACTACTAGTAGTAGTAGTAATGGTAGTGGCACCAGTAGTAGCAGCACCACTAGTAGTACTACAGCAGGAAGACAGGCAGTGCCTCAGATATCTGTTTACAGTGGGATACCAGATCGTCAGACAGTACAGGTAAACTTTTTTGTGTATCCTAAAAACTCATGAGGTTGTGTTCTTGTGTTTTGATATACAAAGATACTTGCATAATTCTTCAATCAAGGGAGTAATTTGATTCAGCTTCAGTCACATGCACATATTCAGCATTCTTGGCTCTGCTCTACTGCCCTCTATTGGCTTACATAAAGGTATCTATTAAAAAAAAAATCCCAACTTTATTATTTATTAGAATAATTAATTTCATTTTCTTATGGTCCATATATGGTAATTTGTTTCCTTATCGTAAATACATGAACTAAGACACTTGTGTTTCTGATTATCCTTTGTATGACGGCAGGTTAATAAATGGGTATTTAAGAGGCTCTGTCCAAGTTGAAGGAAGGAATGCTCTCTGTGCTTTAGTGCTTTTGACCCTCTGACCCCAGGATAAGCCTCTACACAGGCTTAACTTCTCTCTGAATAAGGTCCACTCAAGTTTTAGTGCTGATGCTTTGACAGCAGGAATTTCTGTCCATTCAGAACCCCTTTTCTTTTATACAGCTTACTGACAATTAAAAGGCAAACAAGCAGCCATCTGAGCAGAACGGGGCTGACGGTCATTTGGTCAGTCAGAGCATGTCGGCAGTGCACCTCCGCTAATTGTCTTCACACTAAGAGGTTTGGGTCCGGATGGGTCTATGACACAGTGGACCACAGGTCAACATCCTCTCCCTGGTTACCTAGCAACCAGGCAGAGAGTAGTTTGAGCAGTGAAGGGAGTTATTTACAACTGCAGCGTTATAGCACTGTGATGAAAATATTGCTGACAGCAATTTGTCTGAGATGTTTTGATGTGCTTCTGTCACTCTCATTTGATTTTGATGCACTCATAAGCCAGAGTAAGGACACATAAATGTAAAAAAATTAAGATGGAGTAAAAGAACAATTCAGTATACTGTGGATCAAAGCTAGATTAAAGTTACTATTATTGACAAAATTATCATTTTAAATGAATGAAAAATGTCATCTAAAGCACAATGGACTCTATGCACAGCTCCACTACTTCCTGAACTTCAGGTGGGTCCTTCATTTCCTGTCTTTGATTATTGGACACACTGATTAATCCAGGTGTGCTTGCTGCTTCATGTTGTGACTGCTGATTAATTAGGCACACCTGGATTAGTCTGTGTGTCCAATAATGAAAGACAGGTAATGAAGGACCCACCTGAAGTTCAGGAAGTAGTGGGGCTGTGCATAGAGTCCATTACCAAACTGTATCATATTCAGGCAAAAATATAAAGGTGCAAAACAAGAAATCATCAATAAAGGTCACTAAAAGAGAAAAAAAGCATGCTGCTAGGGTCTAAGGCAGGGGTGGCCAACCCTGGTCCTGGAGAGCCACTGTCCTGCATGTTTTAGCTGTATCCCTCTTCCAACACACCTGATTCAAATGATAAGCCTATCATCAAGCTCTGCAGAAGCCTGATAATGACCGTCAGGTGTCCTGGAAGAGGGAAACGTTTAAAACATGCAGGATAGTGGCTCTCCAGGACCAGGATTGGCCACCCCTGCCCTAAGATAATCGAAATATTATTTTTTTCAAATAGACAGTGTTTCTTCCTTGGCTGATTAAGGTCTTGAAGATCGGATTATTGCCTACAATGGAAAAACTAAAAGTACTTAAAACTAGAATGAAATTGCCTTCTTAGGACCTGACATAGTTCAGGCTTTTCTTTTTAATGTCTCTTACACAAATTATATTTAGACATAAAATGATACAAGGAGTTCGATTCTTGCTAGTTCTACTGAGCAGGAATTTCACTAAAGTGCTGTCAAACAAACGTAAACAGTAACAATTTATGTGTGCTTGAAAAATAATTATGAAAAAACAGCCAACAGTACAAGTGTTAACAATGTTCTTTTGTGCACATGACATTTTTGTTTGATCTTCTGTCTTATTATGCAGGTATTCCAGCAGGCGTTACACAGGCAACCCAACACAGCAGCACAATACCTGCAGCAGATGTACGCAGCTCAGCAGCAGCATCTGATGTTACAAACTGCAGCCCTTCAACAACAGCACAACTTGAGCACCGCTCAGCTGCAGAGTCTGGCAGCTGTACAGCAGGTCAGATGCATGCACAATCATTCCAACAGCTCAGTTTACTATGTTGTGATCATTAATGAGTTGCAGTGTTTCAGGAAATGGCCAATTTGACCTCTTCTGTATTCTACTTTTTGATAGGCCAGTATTGCAGCTGGTCGGCAAAGCTCTTCACAGAATGGTACTTCATCTCAGCAAACAGGATCTACTCAGGCAACGGTGAGTGGAGTTTGAGTGCTCTGCTCCATCTCTTAAAAGCAGTTACAGTTAACGTTTGCCAATAGATTATTTCATAGCTAAGGTGATTTTAGCACGTGTTTTTAACACATTGTGTTAATGAAAAGGTGCTCTGCTCTCACCCTTGTGAGCCTTTTGACAAAAATTTTTGAGACTGAAATTTATGCTGTTAAAGCCTTGAAAACCTTGCTGCCAAGTCTTTGTTATTCCCACATGAACTATTTTTTTCAGTTTATAAGAAGGTGTCTGGGTGTGGTTTGGTTTGATTGACATAAACAAACGCCCACAGCTGTCATCATATTTTCAATCCAACGACTCTAAATCCGCCCTCATAGAATCATAAAAAAGAGCACGGATAATAAAAGGAAGACAAAACCTGTCAGTTCAAGTAACGTCTTGCTGAAAATTTTGGGAAAAAGTAGAACCCTGCCACTCGGTGTAAAATATGAAAACAAATCAGTCTTGTATATTTAATGTGTTATTAATAAGCAACCATTGCGGGGACTGAAGTTAATAGAGGTGTAGAACTGTGTATCCTAATTACCCTGCTCGTCTTCTACCTTTAGATCAATCTGACCACCTCCCCAGCAGCAGCTCAGCTGATCAGCCGGGCCCAGAGCATTAGTTCCACCCCCACCAGTATTTCCCAGCAGGCTGTTCTGCTGGGCAGCCCGTCTAGCCCCACTCTCACCGCCAGCCAAGCACAGATGTACCTGCGTGCACAGATGGTGAGGCCACAGACACACACAGCACATTTACATGAGCGTGCATATATGCATAAACACATGTGCATAATATAAAAAGCATGCAGGAAGATAACAAACAGTTTTTTGTGTTGTGTATTATTTGTGCATCTTTGCTTTGCCATAGTGAACAGTGTGCTTTAGTTCACAGTTTTC
Source organism: Sphaeramia orbicularis (assembly GCF_902148855.1). Taxonomy (NCBI): domain Eukaryota; kingdom Metazoa; phylum Chordata; class Actinopteri; order Kurtiformes; family Apogonidae; genus Sphaeramia; species Sphaeramia orbicularis. Next base: position 53,447,026 of record NC_043961.1, on the reverse strand, counting down.
CAGCGGATTGGTGATCGGGGTAATTTGTCCTGCCTTAGAGGGTTTAACAAAGACAGAAATGTCATGAATTAGCACGAATCCTCTGAAAACATTTTTTCAGGCGTTCCCTCAGCTCAAGTTAAAGACAGTTGTTTTCAAAACAAAGGTATTGGAGGTATATAAAATTTTGTGGTGCTTATTGGCCTATTTAGATGCAGCTGGTTTTGTGTAACTTGTCTGTTGCCATCGGTTGTGCGGCTGGTACACAGACTGTTCCTGCCACCTCATTATGATCATATACACATTACACAGTATTGTAAGGGGGGTGTGTGTGTGTGTGTGTGTGTGTGTGTGTGTGTGTGAGAGAGAGGGTGAGGGTGTGTGTGTGTGATGCTTCGGGCAGACAGTAAAACATATTTGTCGGTTTAGATTTCTCTGGCTTTTACTTCTGGGATATATCATTGTTGGGTCTAATTAGCTCATACGACTTTTTTATTATACAAATATTCCTTTAACTTGCTTTTTTTCCCTCACACAAACCAATTAGTGGCTCAAGGCATTTCACATATACTCTACAGCACTCCAGGGTAACTTTTTTCCTCCACAAATTGCTCTCTACTGACTATTTTGGGATCACCATTAGAGGCACCACTAAATCAACATGCAGCTTGCACACAATTACTGTTACATGCTTGGCGGTTTACAGAAATAATTTAATTTTAATTTGTAAAGTTTATTTGATAGGGACAATTAAAATTACAGAGTTTAACTTCTGCCGGTTACAAACAAGCTGTAGGAACCAGTGATTCACATAAAGAGATTATAGCTATTGCTAGTTTCCATCTGCAGTCCCTAGTCAGGCTTTTAGTAGGAAAGAAAGAAAGAGGTTGCATAAAATGACATGCTACAATCACAAAGGTTAAAAAAAAAAAAGTCTTCAGTTTCTTCTCCATGTACTTTCACTCTGTTTTCTGATTGTCTTTATTTTTTTAACGGAGAAGCACACAGAGACTGTCTTTTTCATGTTCAAAGTGAGCTCGTTTTGATGAAGCCACTCACATACCTCGTTCATAAATGATGATAATCTCTCAGTTGCCTCACCTGGTGTCTTTGCAGAGGTGTATAGGACTGTATCATCAACCCCTGGACAACTTTCAGACAAATTATTGATAAAAAAGCTAAAAATCAATGGGCCTAATATTGAACCATGAGCTATACCTGTTTTATTTTGTCGAGGGACAGATTTTTTTTTTTTTAAGTCTATCTTCACACATTGCTGTCCTGACTGTAGATAAGAGGCAAACCAGTTGAAAGCCTGATTGGAGAAAATAAATTTGAACAACTTAAATAATGTGGTCGACAGTGTCAAATGCCCTCTTCAGGTCGAGGAACACTGCTGCCACATTTCCCCCATCCATAGAGCACTTCATCTTCTCTACAAACAAACATGTTGCTGTTTCTGTGAAGTGTTTGTGTCAAAAGCCAAACTGCTCAGGGTGTAAAAGTTGATTTGACTGTAAATGATCTGCCAGTTATTCTGTCACAACTTTTTTTCCAGAACCTTTGACAGAGCAGGAAGAATAGAGATTGGACGATAATTGCAAACCTGCTCTGTATCTCTTGATTTGAATATTGGAATGACAACAGCTTTTCTCCTTTGATCTGAGAACTGTCCTGTTTTAATGGAAAGGTTAACTAATGTTGTGTTTCCACTACGTGGTACTGGCTCGACTCGACTCGACCTTTTTGCATTTCAATTACGTAAAAGAAACTGGAATCTGATACCTGGTACTATTTTTCTAGTACTTGCTTGGCCGAGGTTCCAAAATGGGGGAAGAGATACTAAAATGTGATGTGTCAACACTGCAGACCACTGATTGGCCAGACAGTTTTCTCTGCATCATCAATGCGCAACCCGCCATTGTTAAAAAAACAGATTTGGAAGTTTACAGTAAATATACCAGTAGGCTAATCCAAGATGACAGCCCTTAAAATGACACCGTGGTCGGTCGAGAAGGTTCAGACATTTCTGTCCTTGGTGGCTGATGAAAAGATTCCGCATGAGCTTGATGGGGCTACACGCAATGAGTGAGCTTATCAGCAACTCTCTGAGCAGACATCATGGACGTTACGCAGCGTGGCTATGATGACCAGGTACTCTAAAGTCTATAGTATCCTGCAATAGAAACAGTCTCCAAGAATACTACCTGGTACCCGAGTCGAGTCGAGCTGGTACCATGTAGTGGAAATGCGGCTTAAGTGAGTCCATGATTTTATGATAGAGGAACTATATTCCTTGATGAAGGCTGTGTCTAAGTTAAACAGATCTTTGGCCTTTGAGTTTAACAGATTCCCTAATAAATTACTAATTTTTTCCTCATCAGCCTCTCTGATGTGAAATGAATCCGGCAGGTCTTTTATTGCTTCAATATTTACAGCAGTTGGATTGAAATTTTGAGCAAGTTCCTCCACCGACTAAGAAGAAATTGTTAAACTCAGATGCAATAAGTGTACTGTCTGTAGTGGATTCTCCTTTGATTTTCAGTTCTCTTATCTTATTATGCTTTCGTTCTTTGTTTGTCAATTTATTTAGATGTTTCCAAAGGGAGGCTGAGTTACCTTTGGCTTCTTCTGAGTTGGCAGTAATACGAAGCCTTCGCCTTTCTTAAATCCCCTATCAATTTATTTCTAAGACTTTATTGTAAAAACTCTATTGATATTTCACTTGACAGTGCTTTTTTCAGAGCCATGTCTCTTTTTTTCATAAGTGAAAAGATTTCATTATTTAACCAAGGTAGACGTGTCTGCCTTGGTGTTTCATTTGTATTGTATATTTCTCAACTAACTTACTTACAGTCAGAGAGTTGCAACACATATTGACATCATCCATCTGCAAGGTATTGTCCCAGTTAATATCTTTAAGATCCCTTTTTTCCTCCATTCTTTTCCCAGTTCCCATTTTTATCTCATTATCATTAGTGGTATATGTCTGAAGATGTTTTTTTTTGATAATTTTCTTACACCCAAAGTCATGTTATAACGAAAATAACAGAAGGTTTTATTTTAAAGGAAAAGTCACAAAGTAAAGTAGTGTTTTAAGAGGGAAAAAGTTATTAAAGATTACGTGTGAGTGAATTTTTGCAGAAGTGATATTAACAGTTACATTTGCGGTAATTGTATTGAGAGGTAAAATTCTGTCCCTTCAGGCTTTTCAAGAAAATCACACATTCTGGTACAACTGTAAGAACTATCACACTGTGAAATACTAAAAAAAGAATTATTACACTCCTGAAAGTCACAAAACTGATGTCTTTGTAACTTTCTTTGTCTGTAGCTTCTTTTTGTTTGTTTGTTTTTTTTTGTTTACCTCATTCCAAGTAACGGTTGTTTTGGTGTTGGTGACAGTCACCTGCAACAACAGATGTAGTCCACTGAATCACCAATCACACAACCCTGCAGTTATTATCTTTGACTCAATCCTCTTAGCCCATCCAGGAGCATAGGGGCTCAGCGAAGTGTCTCTACCGTAACAGGCTGAGACTTTTTTGTTGAGGTTTTCATAATTGCAGTAAGTTGGATCCGCCTATGGGTGATTGGCCCAAGGGCTTCACGTGCACCTTTTGGCCTCAGGGGTGGCTGATGTATTCCGCGTTACCCTGAGTTCACCCCTACATCACAATGAGGCACACAGACCTGAGGGAAAGTTTACAGACTAAGTGCTGCGACATTCCTAGGCGCTCTGACTTTGCAGGGGTGTTATTATCAATTTTTACCAAAAACTTTCTTGACTTGAAAAATTTTATTTTGATCTTGCAAACATCCTATCATTAGCCTCACAGCACAATTGCCTTAGTCATATTTTTGGCCAAATTGTGATATGTGTAACTTAACTTTTCTGACACTGCTACTTCATTTTATGCAGATATAACAATTAGGCCAAAAATCTGGTATTTTGCTATCAGGCTAACGATATGTGTGACTGAAAAATCTTTTTTTTTTTTCTCTCATCGTTGACTATCTCATATTGGACACACCAGCAACAACCAACTTTGGCTCTCTGCAAAACTCTGTAATTAGCTTATTACCAATACAATGGTGTTTTTGTCAGACTGACCCTTTACAGAGGCCTTTTTTAGTAGATTCTCATTGGACAAACTGAGTATTTTTGGGGGGGTTTGCTTCCATCTGTGTCCTACCCACTTAGAAGGGGAGAGTGAGTCGAAGCATATTCAGTAAAATCACTGCTAGATACCACTGTATCTGGCACATTACACTTTTAAGTTGAAAAGTGAGTCTTTAACCCTAAGGGGTCTGAGCCTATTTTGGCTGTTTTTGAGTACTTTTGATTTTGCCTTTATATACTATATAAAGAAATGTTTGTTATACCCATGTTTGGTATCTTTTTTTTTTTCAGTACAACTTAATCTATCTCTTCTGTCTATTATTTTTTCACTTTAACCTACTATATCAACACAAAAGGCCAAAAAACACACAAAAAATATAAAATCAGATTTGAAAAATGTATATAATTTATTGCATAAATAACACAAAGATGCGTAATGAACCTTTTCAAAGACTTTAAAAGTGAATATTGGTTCTAAATATTAGGTATATAAAATCAAAATTGTAATAAATTAAAACTATACTAAAATATTTAACATAAAAGGATATCTTTACATAGGCGTTTTCTCACTCACACCCCCATTCCTCCCAGTTTCCGCATCCAGGTCAGGTGGGGGTCATTCTCACCCTTACCTGCTATGCTAATGCAGTGTGTGGATTATAATCTGCAGATTTGGTCAGTTTTTTCCATTTTGAAAAAGGACAAAAAATGATGAAGATATGGTCAGAAATATAGCTCTTACTTTATATTGCTATAATAACACTATCGTTTGTTTGCTCCGGTTTCAAACTGTCACATCTCCAGCTGTATTTGCTCTATCAACATCAAATAAAAAGTGGGAGAGTGTTTGAAGTCTGCACTTAGAATGCAATTATCCCCAGTGGTCTACATGACCAACTTCCGATGCTACGACATGTTGAAAATGTCGTGTGATTCAGTCATGGAGCTGTGACTGTGGACCCCTAAGGGTTAAAGACAAACAATAACAAATGTAGAAATGTAAACTGAAGGTATATGTCTGCTCCATCTCTTAAAATGGTTTGGAGTGAGTGGCTGCTGAGTAATGATGAGTAATTGGTGTGTTTAGTTTTTTATGAGATAAATGTTGATTAAAAATGTTTTGTCTGTACTATCCAAGGTAAGACTGCCAGCAAAGCTCTCATACATTCTGTCAAAAACAAATGAAGCAAGTGTATAATTGCGGATGTGAGTGAATGTGTGTGTTGATGTCATCGTTTTCAGGCCCAGCAGAGTAACCTGGTGCAGGTGGCCAGGAGCCTGGGCCGAGCTGTGCCTCTATCCCCACAGCTCATCTTCACTCCAACAGCCACAGTGACGGCCGTCCAGTCTGAGAGCGCCACCCAGGCCTCCTCACAGGTAGCTTCACTGGAACATCTCATTTTAATTAGTCTGCAAAGTCAAATATTCTCATCTAAATCCCTCTGATAGGTGCTGATTTGAATTGTGAAATACTTTTATAGAAATATAATGGTTTCTGCTTTGTTTTTAAAAATGTATGATATCTGTAATAGATCTTAAAATGTTTTTATTCAATTTCATAGCTTCTAGGGCTTCAAAGTAATTGAAATGTCTTGGAGTTTCTTAAGCACCACAAACTTTTCCATAGTATGTCTAATAATTTTAATTTGGCAATGCAACCCAAACTCTACAGTCTAAAATACCTATTCCTGTTACAAAGCTGTAGACCACCACTTTACAGAATATTGTTTTAGTCTTTGTCTTTCACATCTCAGTTGTCAACAGGCATTTTAACTTAACTCACTAATAATCGTATTCCTACATGAATCCTACCTCTGCACCAGACCATATATACTACATACTTTTACTATTTGCTGTACCTTCAATGCTTAAGAAAAGGATTTCTTCAGAATTTTTTTTCCTGATAACTCTCTTAAAAATGCTACATAGATAACTAACAATAAATTTATATATTTGACTTAATATTAGTTGCAATAAATATAATTATCTGAGTATTCATTATTAATTTTCTGTAGACATCATGTAATAAAAAGAACTAGAAGCACTCGGAGAGCGCAGACCTCCGCCAAGGCTGATCAGTGGCCCCCCCCACGCCAAGGAGGTTATGTTTTTGCCAGGGTTTGTTTGTTTGTCTGTCTGTTAGTGTGCAACATAACTCAAAAAGTTATGGACAGATTTTGATGAAATTTTCAGGGTTTGTTGGAAATGGGCCCCCCCGTGGGCCCCCCCACCCCCAATCACCACCAAAATTTAATCATTTCTTCCTTATCCCATTTCCAACAAACCCTGAAAATTTCATCAAAATCTGTCCATAACTTTTTGAGTTATGCTGCACACTAACAGACAGACAAACAAACAAACAGACAAACAAACAAACAAACCCTGGCAAAAACATAACCTCCTTGGCGGAGGTAATTATGTGCTTACAGTATGATATGAATAAAGCTGACTTTTTAAAATTGTGTTCTCTCTATTTAAACCTACCTCAAGAATCAGGTCCAGAATCTGGCCATCCGCGGCCAGCAGGGGGCGACCACGTCCTCCTCTCAGACTCAGACCCTCCAGGCTCTCAGTCTGAAGCAGAGCCCTGTGCCCATCCAGCCCGCCTCACTGATCAAGAACCCCAGCCAGGGCACCCAGGGGTCCACAGGAGGCAAGGCCAGCTCCTCTGACAGTCTGTCAGATGGGGTGAAGAAGGGAGACGTCACACCAGTCACAGAAGTACGAGCTATAAACATGAGCCGAAGTGTCACCGCCGTCAGCGCCCAGCCTTTACTCGCTCCAGGTGAGTGGACGCTTCAGCTCAGACAGAAACACTGATATAATGGACACATCCTGGCAATGTTGAGATGAATTTACATTTTAAACTAAAACTTTTCACAACAATTTTCTCCTAATATTTGACCATTATTATCATAATTTTTACCAAATAAAGATGCTGGTTTAAGGTTTTCAGAATCTAAAGAGACACTGGTAAGAAAAAAAGTCAAACAGATGTTCATGGATGATGCAACCGTCATGCCCTGAAGTCATAATTCATAAAAATATTGAGTTAAACAATAGTGAAGAGATGTGAACTGCAGTTTTACTCTTATGATAAAAACAGAAAAACGTTACAGTGATGGAAGTTTAGTTTTTTCATGTTTTATTTGGTTTGGGTGTTGAGAAAAAGACACTTGAGTGTTTATTCAGGGTTCTAAGGATGTGGAAAACCTGGAAAAGTCATGAAATAAAAAGGGTATTGAATTTTTATTTGAGATGGAAACTCAACTTAAGCAACAATGTCTTCATTAAATTCAAGGTAAAATTTCAAAGTCAGTGAAATAAAATGCATAACTTTGGACCAATAAGATTAATTAATCCTACAGTGAGTTTTTCCTTATCCTGATGGAAAAAATGGACTGTGAAACCAAATTTTAAAGCTTTTTTTTTCCACAGGGCTGTAATGAAATTCACCCACTAAGAGAGTAGGTCTGGGTTTTCAGAATAGAATAGAAGAACAGATGCCCTTTATTGTCATTATACTGAATGTACAATGAGATGGGAGAGCTTCTCCTTTTTCAGTGCAAACAGGTAATTATGGATAAAATATAAGGTGCAAAATATGTACAAGATAAAGTCCTGTAAGGCAGTTTCCTTAGGATTTTGGAGGGCTTAGGACCTTCTTGTTTTTATTGCTTGACTAAAAACATAGCATTTTTTCCCTATTATTTAATCTACAGTTTTGCAATACTTAGAAAATAGTTTATCAAACCCTATTTACTCAGGAGTAGCATAAACTGTGGATATCAGTGATTTGACACTAACCCTGTTGTCTCTTTTTTCATGTGACACGTTAGCACAGCATACATGCAGTCTTGTTGAGCTATTGTCAAAGCGCTGTATTCGGCGTTATTTTCGTTAGCAATTTCTTCAAAAATCCTCTTCTACAAAACTACTGGTCGGAATCATTTCAAATTTTATGTGTAGCTTCCTTGGGACAATGTCTAAAAAGTTTGTTCATAGTTTTGAGAAATTTTGATTTTTTAAATATTAAAAATTTGCCTGTATTTATAATGGGCCATATTTTGATGACTTATAATGTAAATGGTTAGAGATGTCAATATAATTACTATTGAGCACTGATAGGAAGTCATATATGAACTTTCATTAAATTAGATGAGTTCTCCTCCAGTGAAAGTACCACCCACTTCTATTAGGGAGATTGATCTCATGCATCAAGACCACAGGACTCTAACATAGTTTTAATAGATTTTTTTTTTTTTTTTTTTTTTTTATGTTTTTATATTATATACCTGTTGTGAAGCACATTGAGTCTGCCCTGTGCATGAAGTGTGCTCTATAAATAAAGTTGAATTGAACTGAATTAACAGTGGCAGAACCTGACAACCTCGCAAATTCAACTTGTTACTGATTCTTGATAGAACATTCTGGTGAGATAAAGGGACATTGGTCCTATTTTTTTCATGTTCAAAGACAGAGAAATATTCCATACTGTAACCTGTCTTACGTCTTTTCTATGTCATTGTTTCAGATGTTGCTTTTCTGAAGAATGTAAGTTTTCTCCTTCTGGGTTCGATCAAGCTGTAACACATGGACACATTTGGTGTTCAACAGTCTCTGTCATGTAAGCAGAGTAACTTATATGCATGTATTATTCATATTTGAGTAGGCATTTACAAGCACTTTAACATTATGTATAACAAAATTTGGGGAGATAAAATTTTAATGTAAAAAAATGTCAAATTACTGCTCTGCTAATACGTGAACTTGAAACAGACATAAGTTTTTTAAGCTTACACAAACATTCAAAACATACGGTTCTCGACAGAAATCGATATCAAGTAGGAAAAAACCTTTTAGATATTATGTTCAACTATGCTGAAAATAAATTTTGGAGTAAAATTTTGTAAAGTCTCTGTTTCATTGACATGAGAATGTGGTAACATGTGGACAGGCTGCCCTAGTAACACATGGACGACTCTTTACCATTGTATGCATCACTCAAAATGTTGACTTATTTTTTAAAACGACAAGCTAGATATAATCACAATGTTTTATTTAATGTATTTAATACTAACAGTGTTATTTACAACTTGTGGTGGTCTATACTGATATAGGTAAATGACAAATAAAGAGTAATTTCTCTGTAGCAGTTCACAGATAGTCTTTTTTAAATGTGACCAGTGTATGAATTCACAAACGTCATCATTCAGAATTTTAATTTCTCAAAGTGATAGATAGTCTTTTGCATGTCTTTTTGTTAATTTAATGCAGCCTAGCAGAAGGTTTGGAACTTCTTCTATACTGTGTATGTGGTATTTTTAAAAAGGATAATGGTCCCATAAAATACAGATCTTTAGCTAAAAAATTAGCCCATTTGATAATTAATGTGTGCAAATGCACTTTTTATGTTGATGTTCACTTTCGCTTGATAGTGAATATTCATGATATATTGCGACATGAGCCACCTGAATTTGTACCTTAAAACACTAACATTAAAACTTCCATTTATTCATAATTCTCAAAATAGGCTGAATAAATGCATGGTAGAATTGCAGAATAGATCGCCACAATTATTACTAATTTCCAGTTTGCACCGGTTCCATATTAACAGGACTTTGTTTTGATAGTTATTCAGCATATTTGAAGCGAATATGGAAGTGACCAACAGAAAAGGATGCTGGTTAGTTTTCATATTCATTCCTGTTTTTGTATGCCCTTCAGACAAGTGCATAAGGAAAACAGCTCATCAGGTCTAAATACTCTAAAACTTCCAAAATTGGTGATCGCTGAAAACGCTGAGGCACCAAAAAATTAAGTTAGATTCTTGCACTCGCATGCATTTTCATCAGTTATATAATTTTTCGAGGTAAGTTTTTAAAATTCTGTCCACATTGGTTACAGAGTGGACCCGTACGTGTTAAATGTAAACAGTCTATAAAGCTTTTGTTATTTATGAGTAGGTGATGACACTTAACATTCCATAGGAGGTTTGTATTCATTTTTTTTGAGGAGAAACCTGAACCAATATCTGAGAACCAAAGTGCTGCAGCTGCCTCATACTTCAATTATTACTCACAGCTATTTTAAACCGTTATGTAGACCCATGGATTCAGCCAGCTGTTGAAAAAACAGTAGAAGTGTGTTGGTACTTTCACTGTGAGACTACCTGAGAACCTTACCTGAATTTTTACACTAGACTTTTTAATAGCTTCCTCTTGTGCCGTTAATGTGACACGTCAGGACCTGCACCACAAACCCATTGAGTCTTCAAAGGCGTCAGACCAGTCATGTTAAATACAGTGTGTCAGGTTGTGTCTGGAAGAACTGAGCTACTTTGTGGATTAGAAGCTGGGAAATGCACTGTGCCGTGCAAGTGTCTATCTAAACCACTTATTGTGTAATTGAAAGTCAGCTGCTGTTTCTTTTTCCTTTTTGTGTGTAGTTGTGTGTGAATGGTTTTGAATATGGCAGCAATGAAAGCTGATTAAGTAAAATTAAGTCCAGTTTGTTGCCAGGATAAAACCCCTTGAGATGCATTATCTTGTTTTCACAGACGTCCCGATAAGGCGTTTCGCAGAATATTTTGTTGTATGGATTGAACATGTCTGCGAGTGGTGACTGTGTATTTGTACATGGCTCTAAACCCCACGTGCCCTGTAGATGGTGCGCGCATATTGTTGTTTTTGTGTGCATCTTCAGATTGAAGTGTGTATTCTCTGGCATGTTTTTGTCACGTGTGTGTTGGGGGGGGGGGGGGATTATCTGAGCGTGTCACTGCACAACTGTGGCTTGCTTTGTTGCAGTAATGGATTCGCATAAAATGAAAGGGAGGATGGAAACTGAAAATCTGGTCGCATGCTGTCTGGGGAAAAAAAAATAAAAAATTAAATTAACGTGTTGCCATAGCAGCAAGCCATGAGGGACAGGTGTGCAGAGGAGATGCTGGGGAGTTGATTCACTGTGGATCAGGAGGAGAGGCTATGGCTGATGGGATTCGGATTAGGATAATGGATTGAATTCCATTTGACTGGGACCAAGTCATTATGTGTTTAGATTTCCAATCAAAATAATAGAAAACTTTGTGTGTTGACATGCCGCCGTCTCCCATATACTCAGAATTTGACCAAATTATTTTCATTACGCCTCTGCCAACGTCTGGCCGAAGGGGTATCGTAATCGTTTTGTCGTCTGTCCGTCTGTCTGTCCATTCAACGACGTAATCGCATTATCTGAAGAATGCATTGGAAATATTGGCATCAAATTTATACTGTGGATGCACCTTGGCATGGAGCAGAAGCCTACTCAAAATAGGTGACCTTGACCTACTTTTCCAAGGTCAAATGGCATCAGTTGGAGACATGACCCCTTTGTTGGGGTGACATGTTGGCTTGAAACAGCCTTGTGCAGTTATAATATCCGAGTACTTTCAAATATAAATATATATGTAATACATTTTACACAAAGACAATGTAATCTAAATTATAGGGCAGTAACTTTCGACAGAATCTTACACTATATTGTGGCGAGGGGGATTAAAAGTGTGCAGCACGTTATGTTTAATGATAATTATCAGCTGATGGAGCGGACAGTGGCTGCTACAAATTCCTGTCACAGTTTTTTTTTTTCTTTTTGTTTTTATCAGTGTATTTTATGAAGTCTTTCAAACATACAAAAAGTAAGACAAACACTGAGACATATAGCAGATGTATAAGACGCCACAAAATAATAATAAAAATAAAAAATTAAAGGGTTCTACTATGTAATTACCCAATCACTTTGTACACAGGTGTCACAGTTTCTTTGACTTTTACTTTTGAGGTGTAAGGATTATTTTGACATTAAAGTTTTGACACAATAATTTGAAATTTTATCTTAAATTTGTATGTTGCACTTGGCCATATTGTGATTTAATTGTCATTTCCATTACATTTAATTTGTGTAATTGTTGTTTATCCTTATTATATAATCCTAGTAGAGGACTATTGTGAAGTAATGTGGGATTATGGGACTTGTTTTCACCACCACTGCCTGTGAAATTTGCTTTTATTCACATTTATTTGGTGATGTATATACAGTATATTGATTGTAATGAAAAGGCCACAGATAACATTAAACATTAACGCTGGTGAACATGTACAACACCAGATACTCTCTGGATTTGAACGTGGTTGGGAACATTTGATATTTTGTTGACTTCTCTACTTAGATTCTAACACTTCTCTCGTTATTTTTAGATATTTTAACACTGAAATGCTGCACAGATTTCACAGGTTTTCACCACTCTGCCTGTATTATATGCGGCATATTTGATGCAATGTCTCGCTGTTTATACTATGTAAATCCCAGTAGAGCGTTGATCCAAAAGCGTTTGATACATTTTTGCTGATTTTTCTCGTTTTTCAGATTTTGCTTTCACATGTCTTGCGGATATTTAAGAGCTTTTTTTTTTTGTGTTACTGAAATATCTGAACCAGTTTGGAGTTGGACACTTTTCCTGAATAAACACGTATCAGGCTGCAAGGTTTGGTGCAAAGTGTTTGTCATTACATCCTCTTGGCAGGAAAGAGCCAGTATCCTACTATAAAAATCACAGCAGGGAACCCCCATAAGCATTATTCATACAGATGAAAAGAGCAGATCTGGACACGATGTTTGTGTCTTGGCATATTCATGTAGCTGCTAGCAACTGTAGTACTTGCCAGATTCACTTGACTGTAATTACGAAGAAACTTGGATAATCAACAAAGTGTATGTATGAGTGTATTTTTATAACTGATAACCCTGATCTAAACGTGATGCAGAGCTCTGAGTCAGGCCTTTTCTGTAGGTTAGTAGACTCTCTAGACTGTGTTGAAAGGTTGTATTGTATTTTTTATAATACTAATAACCACTGGATAAAGCATCTGCAAGTCTGATTTCTGTTTTGCATGTTCCTGAGGAAAGATGGTGTCAGGGCCACTGTTGTTTTTAGGTCGGAATGCGTTTCATGAAAGTACGCCAGAGCGGTAGTCAGTGTGGAAACTCGGGGATTTTCCAGGGACTGGTGCTAGAAACTCATCAGGAGCGCATACCGCCATCAATCTCAGGACATTGTGCAACACGACACAGGACTACACGCAGTCAGAAATAATGGAGAGTGCAGAGCGGTGCCACATTCTTCACATTGTATGATTGCATGAGAATATATGTGTGTGGGCGTGGGGGCCTGAGTCATTCCGGTTCTTAATCCCAAGACCTTGAGGGGGAGTGGCATTTAAATATATTCCCCTATCTTCCCCTTCATCCAAGAGTCCTCTCTGTTCTTCATTAGGAGCTTGAGAAAGATGTTAGGATTCATGGGAAGGGCCAGTTGTATCCGGTGCGCTCTGACTCAGAAATCCCCCTCCTTCACTCAGACCGGGGCTGGGAATCTTGACTTATTAACATTTAACACTGTTCTCAGCTTCTTCATTTCAGTGAAATGACATAATGTGAATATGTGTCCATAAATCTAAGGAACCAAGGTTTAATATGTAACTTTCTCATGTTCTCGCATGAAGTTTGTGTTGGAGTCTGATGTCAGTGAACCTTCATTTGTAAATTGACGGTAATCCTTCACATGGTTACCTCCGCCAAGGAGGTTATGTTTTTGCCAGGGTTTGTTTGTTTGTTTGTTTGTTTGTTTGTTTGTTTGTTTGTTTGTTTGTTTGTCTGTCTGTTTGTCTGTCCGTTAGTGTGCAACATAACTCAAAAAGTTATGGACAGATTTGGATGAAATTTTCAGGGTTTGTTGGAAATGGGATAAGGAAGAAATGATTACATTTTGGTGGTGATCGGGGGTGGGGGGGCCCACGGGGGGGGCCACTGATCAGCCTTGGCGGAGGTCTGCGCTCTCCGAGTGCTTGTAGTTACCACTGTAAAGAGCTTTATTCTTTAGTGCAGTGTTTTACAACCTTGGGGTCGCCTGGAATTCAAATGGGGTCCCCTGAAATTTCTCGTAATTGATTAAAAAATAATAATAATAATAATATTTGGTGAGTTGAGAGAGACAATCACAATACATAAAAGACATGACAAACTGTGAAACTGAAACTGAAGTACTGTGGTACTGTTTATCTTTCAAATGTTCATTGTGACCGGTTAAGATGCTGCAGCTCTTTCATAATTCATACTTTGAGTTATTGTCTGTTTAGTATTAATTGTCAGCCTTGTAACTCCAAGCTGGACTGACTGTACATATCCTGACCAAGGAAAATAAAATTCTCACTTTGTGCAGTAATCTACTCCTGGCTTTTCTGCCTCCGTCCATAATAACATACATTATATAATCTAAATGTCATCTAAAATTAATGTTTATTTGCAACATAGTATGGCAAACTATTACATGATCAAAAACAAACTAATTTTGGCACAAAAAAAAAAGGCTCTGTCTGTTTTAAATGTCTGGGGTCACCAGAAATTTGTGATGTAAAAATGGGGTGACAAGCCAAAAAAGGTTGGGAACCACTGCTTTAGTGCTCTCCTTCCACTCAAGTCATAGAAATTGGTGTACATGCTGTTATCATGGGTGTCATGGGCACCCGTAACAGTTGTTAACAAATAATGTTCCCTAATGTTGACAAATGACCCACTCCAGCACAATACAGACTCCCCACAAACCTCCTCTGGGCACATGTGAATCCTGCTTGTTCACTGTTTCCATTCATTACATCATCTATAACTATGATTTGTACCTGAATCACATCCTACATAATTTCATCATCAGCAGTTGTGAAATATATCTACGTTTCTTCGCCACTTATCCTTAACCTTGATGGAAAATGTCATGAAATTAAGGAGAGCTGTTGAGGAGAATTAATAACGTAGGTAAAGACACTGCAGCGCTGAGAGAATCTGACCGCACTTATACCAGATGGATGTTAATGGATCGTGATGAAATTATAATATCCTGAAGATGGACTACAAAAACACGCACCTTGGATTTAATTTACGATGTAAACATAGACAGGGCAGTAAAAATGTGACTGCATTACCAAGGTTGGAATAGAAATAGGCCTAATTAAAACTGTGTATGTTATTAAGTTTGCCGGTGATTGGATTAAAAACAGTAACATTTTAACTCACAAATACACTTCTAGCTTGATTTGACTGCATTTCTCTACTTGGTGAAGAAACAGTGTCCAGTTTAGTTTTTATTTTATTTTATTTATTTATATATTTATTTTAAAATTTCATGTCAGTTTAGTTTTATGAAGGTGTATGTCAGTATTGTAGACAGGTGTGGCACAAGATGGAAAATATGTATCCTGTCTGCCAAGGTTTTTATTTAGTTATTTACTTTTGGTTCAATGAACAGATGGGTCAACCCACGTTGCCATTGCAGTGAATTGTGGGACAGCATTTTACGCTCTCCTTCAGTAAAGGATGGTTTATGCTAAACGGGAAGCATTGAGGCTCCTTTCAGATGACTCTCATGATCGCTGACCCTCGGGTACTTTAAGGTCATTTCACTCAGTGGGGAGCCTTCCAAAGCAAAAAAGACTATTCACATGCAACCTATGTTTTTAGTGCACTGCAAAAAGATCTAAATCTTACCAAAGTGTGTTTTTCTCATTTCTTGTCAAAATGTCTCATCCCACTTAAAAAAAAGATATGATCACCTAAAGAGTAACTTTTCAGTGAGATGTAAGAACTTATTTTTAGGCAATAGATCTTGAAAATCTTATTTCAAGAAATCCCACCAGGATAATTTTCACTTGTTCCATTGGCAGATTTTTTGTGCTTAATTCAAGATTTTGTGTGTTAATTCTAGCAAAAAAATCTGCCAATGGAACAATTGAAAATTATCTTGGCAGGATTTCTTGAAATAAGATTTTCAAGATCTAGCCTATTGTCTAAAAATAAGTTCTTACATCTCACTGAAAAGTTACTCTTTAGGTGATCATATCTTATTTTAAGTGAGATGAGATATTTTGACTAGAAATGAGAAAAATATACTTGGTAAGATTTTGATTTTTATTTCCAGTGTGCTGTCTGTTAACTGTCTAGTCTCCACAATTTTGGATAAACAGATGATGACAGATGATTATATGCACATTATGTCAAAGGTCAGATTCTCAACAGTAGTAATAGTCAATTTGTTAACATGGAGTAATGTTTTCAAAGATCCTATTTGTCAAAACTCATCTGGGGTTAAAGGGCAAGGTCAGACAAAACAAAAATCAATACACCCTGAAGATTTTGTTTTTGTCATTGCTCCTTAATTCATACATACTAATCAATCTTAAGCATCTCATTTAGAGTAGAAAAAAATCTGAATTTTGAAAAATTAATGCCCAAACCAGAGACACTCACGCTGGATCTAGACACTGATTATTTTGCCACCTCTGAGTCAGACCTAGTAAAGCAGCAGAACTGATCCATTATTTTGGTTCCTGAAATTTGAATAATCATGTAATTTTTCAAGTGATTCTCATTCATAATAGCGCTGCCGGTAGATCCAGTCATTCAAGGCTTCGGTCCATGCTCCATCACAGACTGCATAAATAACTGAAGGCCTCGTCTGTATAATGACGTGAACAAAATTTTGTGAAAGCCGGTTCCACTGTGTCTCACTATATGAGAAAGAAAACACTTTTCAGCAGATCCTGTAACATTAAAGGGGCTAACGACATGCGAACTCTGCTGGATAGAAACGTCTATATTTTCCACAGCAGGGTACAGAGTGTGGTTAGTCCCTCTCAGGGAAACTCTGAAACCAGATGGAGCCTATCCCACACAAAACATCATGAAAAGAACAGGGGGAGGAGGAGGATGGCGGGGCAAGGGGGATTTGAGGCGAATGCTGATGTCCTTGGCAGTTTTCCTTGCTTGGATTTGTTTGGGGGCGTTATTAACATCACCAAACACTGATCCATATCCACAGGGCTCTTATAGTAGTTATAGTGAGGTGTTTTGTACAGGTGGAAGGCATTTATCGTATGAACTTCAAAAGAATGACTCAATTCATTCTCTTTGTTTCCTGGCGGAGTGTTTAAAAGCCAAAGGGAAGCTCAGAGGCCGGGACCTCCTGACTCACAATTACCTTTTGGTGTCATGGACCGTTGGCTCCGTGTGCTCTTTCCCGAGGCACCTCTTATATTATACTGGCCTCAGGCTTCTTCCACTGTCTCTGAGTTACAGGAACACACTCTCACTCACATGTATTTCCTCAATGCAAGATTGATGTGCTGTGTCTCTGGCTGCAGGGTATGGTACGGGTTCAGGATGTCTTTTTTTGTTACTCACAACAGTGACAGGGAGTGACAGGCCATTTCAAAACGCTTTGTGAGTAATGGGGAGGCCAAAACTGCAACATGAGGCCTGTCTGTGCACCTTTCAACAAGATGTTAATATTACATCCTGTCAACAAGGGTCGCACAGGTGAGGACAACTCTATATAAAACAACCGCTGCTTTGGTGCAGACTGTAACGTTTTCACAACGGTCCCCTTGGTTGGAAACTAATTGAATGATTGATCTGCTTTTGTCTTTTGTGAAGTACCAGGACTACAATCTAGAATTACATTTCTTATACAATTCACCAGACTTTTTTAATTTGAACCCATACAAATGCAATGCAACTTTTTTGCCAGTTCCCATTTTCCTCTTTATTTAACCTCTCTTGAGTGATTTATCACCATTTATTATAATATTATCCTCTGTATTTTGCATTCTTAAATGAAAATCAGATATTTTCCTATATTTAATTTGCTGGTCATATAGATGTTTATAAAAGCAAGTAAATTCTAAGGTTATTATATCAAATCAGAAAAAAGTGGAAAAAGTGACTTTTTCAAGAAAATATCATTAATTGAACATAAAAACAAGCATCTCCATCCATTGTCATTTGTCAAACTGCATTGATTTAATTGGTGAATCAATGTTGTAGATGATGGTGTTTCCATGTTCACTACAGAGCCTTTAAATGTCCAAATGGGTCATATCTGATGACCATGAAAAGATGACAAACTGCATTTTACACCAATTATTTACATGCATTGATGGGATTTGTGGGTCACCAGTTATTTACCATTTTAGATCAGTTGATACCTTTGGACGGTGGTGGATGTTTGAGTCTTAATGAGCTAATCAGTCATTGAATAGATTCTTTGGCCAGTTTGTATTCTTTGTTTTGTCTAACCAAAGTTCACATAACGGATATATAAAATTGCAGATATTTTAATGGCAGCTACTAAAATGAGCACTTATTTGTTTGTTTGCCCGTCTTTCAGCGACTGGCCCGTATTATGTTTAACATGTGATATGTAAACTGGATATTGGGTGAATAAGATCATGGATGAACATATGTTTTTGGTCTTGACTTAACTCAAAACTGCATGAACAGATGAGGATATTGGATGTCTGAACAGTCAGCGCAGTGACATGTGTGTGTCACATCACATGACATGTTTGTGTGCAGTTGTTGGTCTTCTTTCAGAGAATATACTGCCCAGTTTGTTAAATGCATTCAAAAGACATTTGTTTGCCATCATCAACAGCCATCGTGGTTGTTTACAGAAGTGCATCAGTGGCAGTCCTTTGTCTTTGTAGCGAGCGTGCCTCCATATCGGATAAACGGTTATTGTGTTTGAATGGTTGGAAACGTGTTTGAACAGACATAATCTACCAGAGCAGGTGAAGCATGAGCTCAGACATGTTATGCCCTCCTGGCTAACTATTGTAAATGATTTTACCTGGAATGAACTAATCAAACATTTAACCCATAAAAACCCAGAGCAATTTTTTGTGGTGATTTCCTCCGGAATGTTTTCTCTCTGCTTTTAACCATTATCACCATTTATTATGTTATTATCTTTTGCATTTTTTCAGTGAAAACCAGGTATTTTCCTATATTTAACATCATTTGATATATTTAAGCACCGAATCAATTCAAAGGTCATTATATCAAAACACAGAAAATGCAAGGAAACATGACTTTCAGCAAAATATACTATCAATTGTACATGAAAACAAGGGTCTAAAACCACTGTCTTTTGTCAAAGTACATGGGTTTTACTGGTGAATCAATGTTGCAGAAGGTTTTGGTGTTCTACGTTCTCTATAGAAACTATGAATGCATCTGAAAAAGACATTTAATGCTGAAATGCAAAAGTTATTAACCATTTTATATCAGAAGATGCTTTTGGTATTTGAGTGTTAAAATAATTAAAAAATGTATATTTCATATTTAGTGTGACATTTTAAATGCAGTTAGCCCAGAATGGACAAGAGAATGGCAAGGTTGATTAACACTTATGTTACACACATAATCTTAACTAAATGTCTAAGCTGTCCTTAAATGTTACCATTAAATGTTCTATATTTTATTTGTTTTCCACTTGAATTAAACAGTCTGTGTACTGTCATTCCAGCGTACACCCAGATTCAGCCCCATTCCCTGGTTCAGCAGCACAAACAGCAACAGCAGCAGCAGCAGCAGCAGCAGTTTGTGGTCCATCAGAGCCAAAGTTCCCAGAGGACACCAGGCCAGCTGCTGCAGACCGCCTCCATTCAGCCCTCGCAGCACCCAGTCCCTGTGCTGCCCAAACCTGCCCCACACCAGCCCTCGACGCCCAGCCAGCAGGCCACCATCTTCCACTCCACCATCAGCCCTCATGCCCTCCACTCGTCCCTCAATCACGCCAAAGCTCAGCCCGTCCAACTCACTGCTATCAACTTACAAATACAGCCAACTGTGAGTTCAGTCACATGAGTTTATAAGAAGTGTGATTTTGTTCAGTTAAAACCTTCTTGATGTTTTAGGCATTGTCTAAAATAACCTTTACACATTTGCCATAGAACTACAGTGCAGTACAGTCTCTCCAGGATCTTAAAAAGCCTTAAAAGTCTTGAATATACAAATCTGCATTTATTACTGTAAAAAGTCTTTAAAAGGTATTCAATTTAATATGGTACGTCTTAAGTTATGTTGCTATTAACTTGTTCGCTGTGTTGTGTTTAAATGTGTCTGTTAAATGTCCAAACTGCAAAGAAAGTAATGTTATTCTACTCAGTTCCACCTGTTCCAACCCGACAATTTATATTGAAATTAGGATTCAATTATCACTAACTTTGCAGAAATGATCACAGAACATTCAGCCCAACACACATGCAGCAGTTAGTCACACACAGTCGTCCAAGAAAGCTGACTTTTTATGGTCATGAACTAAGCATTAAATTCTGTTCTACGTAGTCTTAAAAAGTCTTAAATTTAACTTGTAGAAACCTGTAGGAATCCTGCTCTCACAGTAACAGTTTATTATCCTTTGTGGATGTTTCCATAATTGTGTAATAGTGGATGTATTTTGTCCTCCATTTGTTTCTAATGAGACGTGGATTTTTGCTCTTTTTATGCTGTTCACATCCTTGACTCCTGTATTTTTTACGTGGTAACCAGGAAAACAAAAACCCCTGCTGGAACAACACCCACAGAATTTGTTTCTTTTCCAAGACATATGTTTGAAAAAAGGAATGCTCTGACTTTGGTATTCTTGGTGAAATTCTTTTCCAGTGGTGTGAGATTTTCCAAGCATAATGACTTGAAATGTTTGTGTCACAGATGTGCTTTTTTTCTCACATGGTTTTTTTCCTCTCACCTTCTTTTCCTAATGCACATCTCAGGCCTCTCGACTGGTCCAGGACAATAAAGATAAGCCGACGTCTCTGGTGGTCAGAGAGACGTGTCCACCTTCATCCACACAGCAGCAACAGCCTCCGCAACAACAGCAGCAACAACCTGCAGCTGCACCGTCGCAACCTACCAAACCAGTCGAGCAGCCCAAGGTCAATCCAGCCACACCAGCGGTTCAGCCACAAGGTAATGATTCACCACAGTTGACAGTATGAGCCTCCAAAGGACTCAAATAAACATCTACATCATTTATCTGGTATGTCCCCATCCACACAAATACCAGTCCTTGCAAAACAATCATTATTCTATTTTTCATCACGGCCACATGTAAAAATCTTCATTGCATTATATTAGACTATGGGTGTATAATGCTGCATTTCCATTATGTGGAACCGGCTCGGCTCGACTTGGGTACCAGGTCCTATTTCTGGAGACCATTTCCATTACAGGATACTAGTGACTTAAGAGTACCTGGACGTCATAGCGATGCGGCGTGTTACTTCCGTGTCGTCTGCTCAGAGAGTTGCTGATAAACTCGCTCATTGTTCTCGTCAAGCTCATGCTGAATTTTTATGTCTGAACCTCCTCGACAAACCATGGTGTAGTTTTGCGGGCTGTCATTATGTGGATTAACCTACCGCTATATTTACTGTAAACTTCCACATCTGTTTTTTGTAAAACGGCGGGTCACAGAGACGACTCTCTGACCAATCAGTGGTCTGCAGTGTTTACACGTTATGTTTTAGTATCTGGTCCCCAGTCCTGGAACCTCGGCGGAGGTGATACCAAAAACAAGTACCGGGTACCAGTTTCCAGGTCCTTTTTCGTAATGGAAACGCAAAAAGGCCGAGTCGAGTCGAGTCAAGCCGGTACCACGTGGTGGAAATGCGGCATAAGTCAGTGTATGACCTGCAGTAGATCGCAGTCAGGACGAATGCATATGGAGAACTGGTGCAAAATCTATATAATGTAAAGAATCCACTTTGACAAGCCGAGCCAAACTT
Source organism: Sphaeramia orbicularis (assembly GCF_902148855.1). Taxonomy (NCBI): domain Eukaryota; kingdom Metazoa; phylum Chordata; class Actinopteri; order Kurtiformes; family Apogonidae; genus Sphaeramia; species Sphaeramia orbicularis. The sequence continues at coordinate 53,425,264 of NC_043961.1, read as the reverse complement.
AAAGTAACTTAATTATATAACTTTTCTTTGCTGCTCACCTTCATAATGAGCTTCTAAAGCTGCTATATCAATTACATCCCCTGTTATCTCAGGCTCTGAGTGTTTGCAGCAGGTTTTAGTTTGTACAAATATATTTTGTAAAACAGTTGTGAGGACAGATTTCTTTGTTTATTAGTTTAATAATTCATTTATTCAGTGAGGAGAGGGCACACCCATTTAGAGAAACATCCATATTAGTAAGAATAGAACATATAATAACAAGGCTGCCACACGTTTAGAAATTGTTTACTTCATTACTGCACAAAGTTAACTTACAACAGCTTTTGATCAAAATGGTTCATTATGTCTGCTCTTACTGCATTTGCCAAGCTATATATGATTTTGTAAAGATGGAGACTGTGCTTGTATCTTAGCAGGAGTTGTAAGTGGTACTTGGCTTGCTGGATCTCCATTGAGAAATGTTTCAAGTAGGTTTGCTTAATTCTATTGACAGACAAACACCAAAGAAAGTACAGCCTTGACAGAGATAAGGAATATTATTCACATTCATCTACAAAGTGATGGAAGGGAACAGTTTGTACCTTTACTTCAGTGAAAATGTAAAAACACACTTGGCTGATGATTCGCCCAGTATCTGTCGTCTAAATGCGTCACATGACTTCTTGGATGTTTATGATGGTGGATGGAGGAGAATGCGGCTGTTATTTTCTGAAGTGTATACAAATTATGACATTTTGATGCCCTCTGAAATCCAAACACAAAAATGTGGATTTGTGTGTTTGTAAATTAGCTTTCATATTGCCTCCATTGCATTTTTGCGTGCTGTGCATACTTGTCTGCCAAATGATTTGGCTCAAAGGAGCTAAAGTTGTGATGAGTAATTTCACTCAAATTGTCCGTAGCTTTGGGGATACTCCTAGTGCATCATCCCTCGGTAGCAGCAGCAGTAGGATGCATGTTTTATTTATATTATAAAAGCATACAGGGATCAGTTTCTATAGTGATAATTCCCCTAAATGGTTGGAAGTGGAGCTAATGCTGTGTTTCTAGTAAAATGAAACACTGTGTAAAACCACAAATGGCTGTTTTTGGCCAGTGAGTTGGGTGTAATGTGCAGTACAGCACAAGAGAAAAAGAAATTCACCACATTGATGACTCTTTTTTTTTTTTTTTTTTTTTTTTTTTTTTTTTTCTTCCCAAGTGACTTTATATTTCCAACCAACCACACAGACGAAGCACCAGGTCTGAGCTTCTGGGGCAAATGTCATTTTCATTCTCTCTTTTTTGTCAAAGGAAATGTAAAAGATCAGTTGTTGTTCATTTTCTATATTTTAATGACTTTGATGTTAAATTGCAGTGGTTGGCTGACTGGCGTTGCTAGGAGACAGTCAACCTATGTGTTATGCCACTGACTAATAACTGTAAATTCATGTGAAGCAGAAACAATTTTCCTTTTAGACAGATGCACATAGTATGCATTACAAACTGTTTGCAATGCTGTCCATTCGTTAGTGTTGTAGTCGAGATCACCGAATCTAACATCGAGTCACGACCAAGACCAAAATATATTGAATGCAATAATGCTACATGATCTTGTGACATCGCGTAAATATACATGCCACTTTTAATTGGCTTGTTATCTGTATGCATTATAAGATTTCTGCATGTATGTTCACGCTGCATCAAATACCACACACTGAGAGTTGCACTGCAAAAATCAAAATCTTACCAAGTGTATTTTTCTCATTTCTAGTCAAAATATCTTATCACACTTAAAATAAGACAATCACCTAAAGAGTAACTTTTCAGTGAGATTTAAGAACTTATTTTTAGACAATAAATCTTGAAAATCTTATGTCAATAAATCTTACTAAGGTAATTACCTCTGCCAAGGAGGTTATGTTTTTGCCAGCGTTGGTTTGTCTGTCTGTCTGTGTGCAAGGTAACTCAAAGTTATGGATGGATTTGGATGAAAATTTCAGGAAATGTTGATACTGGCACAAGGAACAAATGATTAAGTTTTGGTGGAAATTGGGGGGGGGGCACTGATCTGCCTTGGCGGAGGTCTGCGCTCTCCGAGTGCTTTTCTAGTTTTCACTTGTTCATTTGGCAGATTTTTTTTTTGCTTAATTCAAGATTTTTTTTGCTTAATTCAAGCAAAAAAAAAAAATCTGCCAAGGGAACAAGTGAAAATTATCTTGGTAAGATTTCTTGAAATAAGATTTTCAAGATCTGTTATCTAAAAATAAGTTCTTATATCTTACTTGCAAGTTATTCTTTAGGTGATAATGTTTTATTTTAAGTTTGATGAGATATTTGGACTAGAAATGAGAAAAATACTCTTGGTAAGATTTTGATTTTTGCGGTGTAGGATTAGGGTTAGGGCAAGGGTATCAAAGTCATTTTCTTTCAGGGGCCACATTCAGCCCAATTTGATCTCCAGTGGGCTGGACCAGTCAAATAATAGCATAATAGCCTATAAATAATGGCAACTACAAATTTTTTATATGCAAAAAATAAGATTAAATTATGAAATCATTTACATTTTACAAACTATCCAAACAAAAAAGATGTGAATAACCTGAAAAAACTGAAATTTCTGAAGAAAAATAACAAGAAATAATGAGAAAAATTTGACAATATTATGCCTCAACTTTTCTACATGTGCATTATGGATCAAATCTACCAAGGCACAAAACAGGCAGGATATTGTTAAAATTACACGTATTTTTCTTTAGACATTTCAGGTTGTTCATATTTGTTCAGATTATTGACGTTTAATTATTAAAGGATATCAGAGTTTAATGTTCGTTGCAATAAATCAAAAAGAAGAAATTGGTGCTGCCATTATTTAGAGGCATGATGTCTTATTATTTTCTCCACATTAAACCGAGAAGAACATTTGGAGTCATTATTTCTAGGTTATTATGCTATGATTTTTGAGTTCAATGCCCTTGAGTGTTAATATCTTCTGCACTTTACAAATTCATCCCGCGGGCTGGATTGGAACTTTTGGCGGGCCGGTTTTGGCCCCCGGGCCACATGTTTGACACCTGTGGGCTAGGGTTATGTGAACCGGAGATCTTGGCGTAAATTGACACGCGACCAAATTGCGTTGAATAACATGCGAAAGGATTAAAATGTGTATGTATAGTACGCCAAATGCCATAAGAACTGGTGTGACATACAATGAGATTTCATGAGCTCAGTTTCAATAATGAGTAGTTGGTTAGTGTTTACAGAAGTCTTTTGGGTAATCAGACCCATTACATATAAAAGAGATAGGACACATGTCTGGATCACACAAACCACAGCAGAAACAGGATCAATCTGATTCAGTTAAAACAATCAAATGTGTGTTCAAACTAGTTTGCGTTAAACAAGTGTAACATCCCTAGATACTCTACTGACACAATATACCACGATTTGAACTGAAATACGTCTGTATGTAACGTAACATGAACGCTCATCTTACAGATCATAAAATGCAATGGTACACTGTAAAAAATATAACACACAGCTATTCCAAGTGTATTTTACTGACCTCCATTAAAAATGACAGCTCTGAAGTGAACATGTCTCATGGTTAAATGCCCCGTTGCCTCCTCGCTTCTCGGCTCCACTCCTCTGCTCACATCTCTGGTGGGAGGGCTGAAGAGGAGAAAAAGACTGATATAGTTATTCTTTTCAATTTCAGAGTCATGGTTTTTACTCCTTGGCATCCATCTGTCTGTGTGTCCATCGGTGTTAACGTGGTTAATCGTCACCAAATAATCTGATCTCCTTCATGTCTGGTATTTAGGTGCAACTTGGGAAGCCCTTGACAAGTTTGGGTGTTGAACTTGACCTTTATTTTCAAGGTCAAATTAGGGTTGGCATGCCAAATTTGGCCTACATTTTTCAGGTCTTTCGGGGTCAGTGCATGGTCATGGAGGCAAATAAGAGAAGCTAGTACAGATGAGGTGAGGGGATAGTGATACTGGTAGGTGAGCAGTAAGCAACAGGGGTATAGGTGCAGGGCAGCCCGCAGAGGTGGCAGAGGGGTCATTATAATGTTCAACGTTGGTCATGTTAATCTGAAAAATGCACCTTTTTAAGTAGACTATGAAAGATCTAAATTAAAGTTTTGTTTGCCGTTTGCTGACAGTGCAATTTAAGACTCAGGAGTAGAAAGTCTATAATACATCACTGGTGGGGAAAAAAAAAGAACCATGTATGACTGAAAAGCAGAGGTGCAAAGTAACAAAGTATAAGTACCTCATTACTGTAGTTAAGTAGATTTTTTTAGGTATCTGTACTTGAGTATTTATTTTTCTACCAACTTTTTACTTTTACACTCTACATTTTTGCATAAATATCTATACTTTTATACTCCTTACATTCTCAGAATAGGATCGTTACTTTTTTCAAACTAAACAGATGTGACAATACGTAAAATATGTTGCTTCAGAGGGAAAATCAGTGGAGGAGAGGAGGAGAACAGGCTGTGACCGGGGTCAGTACCAGAGTCCTGCACAGAGTCGGTACCAGAGTCCTGCACAGGGTCGGTACCAGAGTCCTGCACAGGGTCCACTTTTTCCAAACTTTTCTGCCCGTACCTGCAAAGCTGAGTACCTCAACCTGACCCATGATTAGACGCATTGTCTACAAGTCACTTGTAAGTGCTTTATTTTTGGCTAAAATGCACGCCACCAATAAATCTCTAATATGTGCTGCTCAGCGACGTCTTTGTCCAGATCTAAACAGAGGTGACACTCACTTCAAAATAAAACAAACCGGCTGTGGATCAGCCACGGTGGAATGAGATGATCATCATCATTAAATGTCCTGACAGTTATTTTCATCCATGAATCTTTTATTTTTTCACTTCCTTGCCAGCTACCCGCCTGCATTTCATTTAATTTTACCCATGCCTGTACCTGTGAAAATTCAATTTTTTTTTTTAACCGTTCCCACATGTTTTTGTGGGTTACCTGTCAGTTACCCGACCCGGTGCAGGACTCTGATCGGTACCTTTCACTGTGGAATTAGAAAATGGAAACTTTTATGATTTTTGCCTGGTTAAATAAGTATTTCATTCATGGGAAAAAAAAATGCAGTTTTACTTTTAACTTTTGTACTTTATTACAATTCAGAAGTTGTACTTTTTTTTACTTTTACTTAAGTAAAGGAGTTGAATCAGTACTTCAGCTTTTACAAGAGTATTTTTTCACACAAGTAGCTGTACTTCTGTACTTCTACTTAAGTACAGAATGGGTACCGCTACATGATGTTTTTTAAATCCGATTTATTTTTCCAGAAGAAATTAATTCAGAACGAAAGTATTTTCTCTTCTGTTTACATGGAAATGTTACACCCGAATAAAGGTTTACATGAGGTATTAATGAGGTAGATAAGTGAGCAAAAGGGTTCTCACAACCCTTCTGTTAGCTTAGCCTAGTCACCGCATTTCCATAGTCACACAACCAGTTTTTTAAAGGTGATTTGTTGTCTTTTGTAAGCGATTTTGTGAAATCTGATTCTCCCTAATTATTTCTTTAGATCCGCGACTTACTGCACTCATACAATCTTGGGACTGTTGTGTTGATGAAAGTTGGAAAATCTTTTTATTGGAAGGGATGCATGCGCTAAACTAGCTTTGCTTTACCGCTTTAGCTTTGCAATAGTTTTTATTTCCCAAGATTTTATTCCTGCAGTAAGTCACATCGCCATGATTTGAGCCTCAATTTGTGATCATATTGACCCCATCGGACTAAAGTAATGGTTAGGGAGAATTGAATTTCACAAAATCACTCATAAAATACTACAAATCACCTATAAAAGCCTGGCTACGTCTGACCACAGGAATGAAGCGATTATGCTAAACTAGGCTAAGCTAACAGAAGGGCTGCAAGAACAAGGCAATTGGTGCACTGCAGTGCAAACTGATTTGCCCACTTATCAAACTCATTAGCGCATGACAAATGAATGAATAAAAAAACAGGTGATGAACTTTTCCTTCGGGGTTTTAGAGGCTGGTAGATCCCATCAGAGTAACCCACTGGAACGGTTTGGGTTGACTAGACTGCATTGCATATTCTTCCACCAGCGCAGAATGTGTGCGTCATCGCGACAGGACAAGACAACGAGCATGCGCAGAATGGCAGGAATAAAGTCCAAACGGAATAAAGGGTTTACATGTCCGAGGAATAATTTAGTTCGGAATTAAAAGGGGATTAAACCAGTGACTTTATTCGGATTTAAATTTATTCCGAACTATTCTTTTTCAACTGGTCATCTTAAATAGGATCTAACGTTTATTCAGATGAAACCAGGAATAAAAATTGTCACGTAAACGCACGGAATGTGAGTACTTGTGCCACCTCTGCTGAAAACAGCCCTGACACTATCCACTTGTTGTTTCCATGCGCCTGCTGGTAGAGCAGCTCGCGCCTCGGCTCTCGGCCAGAGGGCTCGGCTGTTTCCGCCGGTCACGTGACTCGGGGAGGCGGACTCTGCCGGAGCCTCTGCGTTTCTTTTGGGCTGTGAAACGGTGGCGCTGTGGCTTAAAGCCGATCACAGGCACAAACAGTAGGAGAGACTCGGTGTCAGTCCGACGGACCAGTACTACAACAACAGCAACAACAAACGCACAGAAAACCGCGCATGTTTTGTGTGCGAAAATAGCGGAAGTCGGTGCGGTAAGAAAAACTCTCCTCATTCAACACTAGTGTTGTTTGGATCAGAGGCCGACAGATGATGTTTACTTTCGTTTTAGTGGATTTAGTGAAAAGGCGAGGGTGTCCTTGTTGATGTGATGGATTTAGTGTGTATTATTGATCGGTAATCTGCCAGAGGGTCAGTCAGTGCATGTTGTTTGTGTACCCAGATCTAAACCAGGGAACCGAGGCTCAACATCATTCAGTGCAAATACTAATAGGCGTTCAGTGTTGATGGATACATAGTCAAAGTAAAATAAACTAACAACTTTGCAGACATTAAAGCGATTTGTTTATGTTAAACAGCTCTTTGACTCTAATAATTAGAGTATTATTACAGAATAACAGAATTTGTTTATGTAGTAATGTGGGAAAATCTGTCAAAATTATATGTATTCAGTGCTGGAGTTGTGTGCTTTTTATACTGAACAGCCTCTCATCTGTGATTTTTTTGTTGTTGTTTGTTTGTTTGACCATCTGTTGAAACACTGCAAACATGGTTCAGTTTCCTTTTTTTTTTTGTATGTATTTAATGTGTATTTATCTCACAGGTTGGGATCCCTTCTACTAAAGTAGCCCAAAAACAAGAAACATGGACTCAAATGCAGATCATTTTAAAAGAATTATCAAAATAAACAATAAAACCCCAGACTTTAAAATTAAACAAATAAAAACAGTAAAGTCTCAAAGCTGAGAAGCTAAATTTTTGCTTGAAAAGATCATCCATGACTCAACATCATTCAGTGCAAATACTAATAGGCATCCAGTGTTGATGGATATATAGTCAAAGAAAAATAACAACTTTGCAGACATTAAAGCGATTTGAATATGTGAGACAGCTCTTTGACTCTAATAATTACAGCATTATTACAGAATAACAGAATTTGTTTATGTAGTAATGTGGGAAAATCTGTCAAAATTATATGTATTCAGTGCTGGAGTTGTGTGCTTTTTATACTGAACAGCCTCTCATCTGTGATTTTTTTTTTTTGTTTGTTTGACCATCTGTTGAAACACTGCAAACATGATTCAGTTAATTTTTTTTTTATATGTATTTAATGAGTATTTATCAAGAGGTCTAACAGGTTGGGATTCCTTCAACTAAAGTGGCCCTAAAACAAGAAACATGCACTCAAATTTAGATTATTTTAAAAGCATTATCAAAATAAACCATAAAACCCCAGACTTCACAAAAAATTATTGGCTATACTGTTGGCAGCCAGGAAGAAATCAGTTACGAGGAAATGGTTAAAAGTAGAACCGCCCACCACTGATGAATGGATTGGAACTGTCTGAGATTTATGTTATGGAGAAGATATTGTTTTCCCTCTAAGTTTAAAAAAGAAAAAAATTTTAATATCTGGTCTAAATGGACTGAGTACGTAAAACCAACCAGTTCTGATTTCATTTGATTGTATTCGTGCTTTGTGTTTATCTGCTTTTATGTGAGGTTATGATTGTATGAGGTGGTGAGCTCCCTTGTTCTGTGTTGTTGTATTAATGTTTCAACTAAAATTAAGGGTCCATAAAAAAGAAATTAGAAAAGGGCAATATGGATATAATGATCTAAACTTTCGGTATCCATCCTATTGTTATTGTTAGTTTTTGAATGATTATGTAATTAATATATGTGTTGGATATTTGCCTTTCTAATAAAAAGATAATAAAAAAAAACACAAAAAAAAAAACAGGCTTTAACATAAAACAAATAAAAACAGTAAAGTCTCAAAGATCAGAAGCTAAATTTTGCTTGAAAAGATCATCCATGAACTTCTGCATAATTGATCCATATTCATCCTCTTCCCACTAGTGACTGGCTTTTACAGAGTGCATGTTTGTGTACACAGCCTTCATGATGACATTTTTGTCTCTCAATCAGGTGGGGGCTCAAGCAAGAGGCAGAGTGCTCCACCTGGGACCCCGCCTCCAGCCATGACCTCAGGGAATGAGAGCGAGGCGCCCACTGTGACGGGCAGCACGCCGCAGAACGGGGAGAACAAACCACCCCAGGCCATCGTCAAGCCCCAGGTCCTTACGCACGTCATCGAAGGCTTTGTCATCCAAGAGGGCGCCGAGCCGTTCCCCGTGTGTGTGAGTACCCCCGAATAAGCGTTACAAGCAGCGAGACATGATAAACAAGCCAAACGCCGCCAGATTCTCCAGGGTACACGCCTGTAGGGAGCTGTCAGCAGCCAAACGCAAACCTCGGCTACTGGTGGAAGTGACAGCTCCCAGCTTCTGTTTGAATAAGTCATTAATTATAGTGAGATAGGACTCTGGAGCTGTGACAGAGAACAGATGGAGGAAGGTGTGTGTGTTTTGTAATAAGCTGTGGTGTTTCAATTATCTCAGACATGAAAATCCATCCTTAATCTGTTACATTCATTTCATATCGCATCTTATCCTGTAAATCTGTAAGCCTGTGGTTGATATTTGTGTAAGCTCATCTTTATTAATCACAAAAAGCAAATATTTTACACTGCACAACATAACATAAGTGCTTGTTGTCATGTGCAGACTGTAAGCTCACTGCCTCCTACTGGACATCTGGTGTAAATGCCCGTTTCATGTAAAGAGTCAAGGCTGTAACTTACGATTATTCATCACTGAATACCAAATATTTTAAATTAATCTGTGAATCCTTGTCTTTATATATGAACACAAGAAATATCCTATGAAATGCTGAAAAATAAGTGGAAAAAAATACCCATGATTTGTTTGTTTGTTGAAAAATTATTGAAATTGGACAATTATAATCATACAAATAATTGTGACTCACAGCATTAATTTTATTCTGTTAAACCTATGCCGCTGCTGTCGTGTAAGTCTAGTAATACCTTAAAAGTAGTTGTCATTACTGGAATAGAAACATATTAAATAAACTGCTGATGTGTTGGTTCTCAAAGAAAGTAGAGATGGTAAAGTATCTGGTGAAATGTGTTATTTCTCTTCCATTATACAGGTCAATTATCAACACTATTTCATTAGTGTGATATGATGATTATGTAGTATTTATGACAGACCTACTTCAGTGCATAAAAAATAAAACAAAAAGAACCTAGTCCTTCTATTCTTAAATTATAATTGTCATTTTTTTGTTTATGAATACTCTACTTGTCTGACACTCACCAAGTTTCATCTCATTTTATTTCATCTCATCTTTACAATGTAGCACAGAGAAACTGATCAGTACTTAATTTTGTGATTTATTTTGTGGATGCATTTTGCTACTTGGAATTTGATAAATGCTACATAAATATTATCACTAGAGCTGTCAAGTTGGGGTAGAGAGGGCAGCTGAAGTGTGTTGTTTTTTTTTTTTTTCTTAAACGCCTAAATCAGGGGTGTCAAACTCATTTTAGTTCAGGGGTCACATTCAGCCCAATTTGAACTCAAGTGGGCCGGACAACAATAGCAATAGTAACCTGTAAATAATGACAACTCTAAATTTTCTCTTCGTTTTAGTGCAAATGACATTAAATTATGAAAATATGTACATTTACAAACTATCCACACAAAAATGATGTGAGTAACCTCAAAAAACTGAAATTTCTTGAGAAAAATAAGTGCAATTTCAACATTACACCTCACCTTACCATTTATACATGCACGTTACGGATCAGATCTACAAAGGCTCAAGAAATTTAACAACGGGCAGAATAACATTAAAATTTCACTCAATTTTCTTAAGACATTAAGAAACACATTTTATTGTCAAAGGATAGTTTGTAAATGTTAATATTTTCATGATTTGATATACATTTTTACGCTAATGAAAGAATTAGATAAGGTCTGCACAACCTGTGAGCTCCCAAAAAATATTTATTTGCCACAAGTAGTGACGTTTCAGGCCACAGCCCTTCATCAGACATGAAAGGTGAAGGGCTGTGGCCTGAAACGTCACTACTTGTGGTGAATAAATATTTTTTTGGGAGCTTACAGGTTGTGCAGACCTTATCTGAGTCTTTCATCCACTGTTTTTTGGGATCCTGCACACCTTTCAGTAACTGGATGTGTGTGTCATCACCTCTTTTCAAATTTTTTATACTAAAACAAAGAGAAACATTTGGAGTTGTCATTATTCATAGGCTATTATGCTATTGTTTTAGCTGAGATCACATTGTTGTGTATGTGGAACCTGAACTACAATGAGTTCGACACCCTTGATTGTTAATATCTTAAATGTAATTTTTGCACTCTGCAAATTCATCCTGTGGGCCAGACTGGAACCTTTGGTGGGCCAGTTTTCAGTTTTGGTCCCTGGGCCGCATGTTTGACACCCCTGACCTACATACTCCGTGCTATTCATGCTGATGCTGTGGTGTTTTATTAAATGGACAGTTTTGCTCCATATCAGTCGGTCTGACTATATTGCCACCTGTCACATTCGTGTCTTTTTCCTACCATTGGATTTGTTAATGTTGTAAATGTTTTGCGTTCATCACCAGGTGGAGCGTCTGCCCATTCTAATCGACAGCCCAAAGAAACTGGACCATCAGCTGTCGTCAGACCCCGACAAAACCCCTGTCAGCAACGCCGCCAACTCTGACTCTGAGCCTGAGGACTTGAACCAGCCAGGTATGAAACACAGGGATGGGATTAAGGTGTGTGGAACGTCTTGGTGGTTTTAAAGAAAATACTGTGAACTGAATCACAGTGTCACTGAGGCTGGTGCTGATGCGGTCCTACTGTATGTAGGGACAGTGGAAAAAGAGAAGGGAAAAAAGGTATCAGAGATCTGTCATCTGTATTAGAGGCCAGAACAGAAGTGGAAATATCTCCATATCAAGACGAGGTTATGTCAATAAACAAAGTGATCATAATCAGTTTGTTAACTGTGTCTCAGACGTAGTGAAGAATCTACGGAGAACTACTGCCAGACTCTCCAGCTCCTGTGGGTTTTTAGGGACTTTCAACTCGTCACTTGTTTGTTTGGTACTTTTTAATCACCTGTTTCAATCTGTGTTTGTGTTTGTGCTCTAAAAATTGGCTAAACACAACCTCTTCAGCCCTGAACAACGAGCAGCTAGATGTTGACCTCACTGTGTTTTAACATCTATAGAGTTGGTGTTTCTGTTGGATTTGGTACATGTTAAAAACTACAACTACCAGAAAGTGGATCTAGAATCTATATTTATCATGTGACCATGAGGGCAGCTCAAAAAGAAGGATGATTTTTGTACATTATCATCTGTGTTTACTATATAAACCTGCACGGTGATAATGGGGATTAATGAGTCGATAAGATAAGACTATTTATCCCACTGTGAGGACATTTCACAGTTAACAGCAACAACAAGCAAGTGCAGGGAAAAAGACAGGTAGAAAAACCACAAATGAGTGAAAAATGAAATATAAGAGAAAAAATAAGAAATTTGGTGTTTATATAAATATTTATGTAAGTAATTAGAATTAAAAATTAATGTTGAGTTAATAATGTGTAAATACTCATCTGCATAATATGATAATTTCATACCAGCTTTTACAACTTTGCAAAAATACTGGGGGTGTGTGCAAGTCGGGTGCACACCGGGTCGGTATTGATAAACATAATGACCGCTCACCGGTGTCTCTGATTCATGTCACTCCGCAAATAGTCCATTCATTTGTCACGATGAAAGCAGAGCTCCACCATAGAGCCTCCATTCGGTGCAGAAGTTTATCTGATGTGTTCTGAGAATTTTGGACATGTGGTAGGTAGGGATGTTACGATATGAAAATTCCATATCACAGTTATTGTGACCAAAAATATCACTGTTATCATTATTATCGTGATATTGTTGAAATCGTGCTCAAAATGTTCAAAAAGTACTTATACACACACTGAAATAATTTAACCAAGTTGTATTTTGAAAATTAAAAATAAATAAATAAATAAGTAAATAAATAAAATTAAATAATAGCCACAATGTACTTTCTGTTGGCAGAAACTTTAAAGTATGAACATGATGAACATGTAAACAATAAAATTTACAAATGTGCATCAAAGACGTCACTTTATGGCCACTGTTTGACCATTTTCCATATCAACTTTGAGTTGTGTGAGTTTCTTCAGAGTTTTTTCAGAGAGAGAGAGAGAGAGAGAGAGAGAGAGAGAGAGAGAGAGAGAGAGAGAGAGAGAGAGAGAGAGAGAGAGAGAGAGAGAGAGAGAGAGAGAGAGAGAGAGAGAGAGAGAGAGAGAGAGAGAGAGAGAGAGAGAGAGAGAGAGAGAGAGAGAGAGAGAGAGAGAGAGAGAGACACGCTGGAGTGCTGCTGCTTCTCCAGGAAATGAGCAGTACCATTAGTTTTCAAAGTCCGGTAATCATACATGGTTATCATGATAATTAGAATTTAAGCAGTATTACTAACCATCAGGAATTTTACTGCGGTTTATTGTTATACTGGTAATTGTTACATCCCTAGTGGTAGGGATGTAACGGTACTCGGGAAAATACCAAGCTGTTCGGTCCACCCTGCACAGGAGACTCCGCCCTTATGGACTTGCAGGTTTTTAGTTTTGCAATTGATTTTGCATTGGCGCTTTATATTCTGCTTTACAGGCCACTGAGCGTGTGTGCCTGTCCAGGCAAGCGAAAGCCCTCTCTCTCTCTCTCTCGCTCTGTCTCTCTCTCTCTCACGACATGCATGTGAGCTTGCAGTGCAGGGTAGCCCCGCCCCTCAGTGAGAGACAGCGGACAGAGAAGCGGCTTTAAACTCCATACACATACAATACCGTGACACGTTATTACAAGGAAATGTGTATGGTAGATAACCGTGGTATTTTTATACTGCCGTTTTCTTTCACATCCCTACACAGAACAGAAATTTATTTATTTTTTCAACAAGGCAAAAAGGTCAGGGGCTCAAGCACACTTTGGGCTCTATGTATGCACGTGCCTGTTTTATACGACTGTACACAAGTAGTCAAGGAATAAGAAAGGGTTATTGTTCATTACAGAAAGTATTTTATTCAGTACATTGATTATAATTTGTTCCTACTGTGAAATTCAGTTTTTGCTTACAAGCAAAATACAAATATAACTTTGGGAGAAAAAAAGAACAGTTCTCTTTTTGCACAAAACATGTACCGAAACTCAACTGAAACCGTGGCCCAAAAACCGCGGTACGGACCGTATTGTGGACTACCTGTACCATCGCACCCCTAGTAGGTGCGCCATATATTTTCCTGCTTTTTTGTCCTTTGCCAATCACACCTATGTTTATCATATGTTGAAGTTCTTTGGTCCTGCTTAGAAAACAAAAGGTGCACAGATCTAACTCAGTATGGCTACAGAACCCAAAACTTGACATTTCTGCTTTATTTTCCCAAGAGGGATCATATATTGTCCTTCATAAATTAATATTTTTTAAAATGTACATCGCCTACACTTGTAAAACAGTGGACAAAGTCAAGAAAATGGGAAATATTAAATATGAAGCTGTTCTTGAAACTGTCAAAGTTTTGGGCTGTGGGTGGTTTGACACAGAGTGACCTGCTCAGTAACTCATGAATGTGTAGAATATGCTGTTTGCTGAAGCCCTTTTCAGCTTTTATATTTTAGTAAAGTCCACTTTAGCCTTTAGCGCTGCTTGTTGACGTGTGTGCTGTTTTATATTTAACAGAAAAGGAACAAGAACAAGAGCCTAGGCTGACGTGTGAATACTGCGGATGGGTCGACTTTGCGTACACGTTCAAGGGCTCGAAAAGATTCTGCTCCATGGCTTGTGCGAAGAGGTACATTCACTCCGGGTTTTATTTCATTATCAGTGAAGCAATTAGCTGCATGAATGTAATAATGAAGCTTTTGTGAACAGGTACAATGTGAGCTGTACGAAGCGGATGGGCCGTTTCCGTCCAGAGAGGAGTAAACCGACGAACCGCTGGCGTCGGAGGTCTCAGGGTCGACCCAGTATCGAGGCTAAGAAGCAGGTACAGAAGCAGACTCCCCCACACCTCTTCAATGTCATAAATGTCATCATCAGGGTTCGCAGCTCACACCAGATACTGCTTTCACCACACATTTTACACCCTGCTCTTTTCACGCCTCATGCTTTTTAATGAACTTCATCATTTGTGCCAGTGTTTTATCTAGCTCTGCCGGTTAAGGGTCATTAACTACTTGATGGTGTAGTTGAACCTTTATCGGTGGCCAATAGGAATGGAAAAACATCTCTAATGGAGGTTTTTTTTTCTTCATCCTGCACAAGTTGTCTGGACATCTACAACTGGATATGCTGCATTTACTTAACATTCAGCAATGACACTTTAATATAGGACTTCTAGGCGATCTGTCAGCAGTAGCAGGAGCTTTTCTTCACTGGAAATATTTAAAACGTATAAGATGAAACAAGATAATCCTTTATTAGTCTGACAGTGGGGACATTTAAAGCGTTACAGCAGCAAAGACTGATGCTGGCCAGTGTTCAGTGATGTGAATATTCCAAACAAACAAGTAGATGTTTGCTATCCAGCACCAAACTGTTATAAAATAAATGGTTGATGTCAGATGTTTACACAGAAATATGGCAGCAGAATCCAATTTGGTGTGTGTTCTGTCTCCAGACAAGTGATGTGAGTGGTGCAGATGATGCAGAGAGATTAAACCATTAAAGTATTTATTTCCAGTCCCTACAGAGAGGGCTGTTTGGCTGTTTAATACCTTGTTACATTCCTGAAAATTTCACTTTCCTTCTGTAGAGTTAGGAGTCCACACTCCAAATGTGCAACAAAGTGTGGATTTTACTCACTAAATGTTCAAATCTGAGACGTTATGCTCAATCTTACTGTTAATGTCGACATCAGAAACAGTCATTAACTTATAATGGAATATAATGTGGTCTTAGAAATAGTGACTCTGCTGAATTCCCAGTTTTGGTAAAATCATCCTGTGATCACATACTCTAAGGACATACTTGTAATTATGAGAGGGAGTTCCACTACAAAGTCCTCTAGACTAGAGTAGGCATTAAATGTTTATGTATAGTAAAACTGGAAACAGAAAGATTAAAATATAGTATAAAAAGGAAAATAAAAAAAGCCAAGATGTAATTACTTAATAGTTCACACACTAATATAGTAAAGTGGTACATATTTACAGTTGAGACAAATGGATAAAGTAAATGACAAACACAACCTCAGGTACCCTGTGGTTCACCTATCGAAGTATAAACCACATAGATAGAGCTGCAACTGATTAATCGATTAGGTGCTTGAAGCGAATGCAAAAATTCACAATTCGATTAATCGACTGAAATTGAAGGGAAATATTCTATTGCAGTCTTCCTGAATTGAAGCTTCTTTGTGCGTCACAATAAGCGTCCGTGTGAAACACAACAGTGGAACCAATGTTTAACAGCAGAGAAATGAAGGAAACAAAGCTTTGATTCAGGAGAATTGTGGTTGAATGATTTTTTCGGATCACTTTGAGTCGATTAATCGGTTGCAGCTCTACACACAGACATAGGTCTTACTGCAGCAGCCTGGTTTCCATTCTCACCTCAGCCCATCCCCCACCCCCCTTTTACCGTCTCTTCACTTGATCTATCAAATAAAACGAAATACCTCAAAGTTATACCTGACATCTTTTATTCACATATATGATTATTTTATGGCCTTGAACATTCTTTTGGGGCTGATTGCCAGAATGTGTTACGTAACATCTTGGGAATGGGGCCTTAGACCTCCAGTGGGGGGTGCTTTTGTTCTACTTTTGGACCTGGTGGTGAGGTTTCTAGTCCTGAAGCCTTAGTACTTTGACAAATGTTGGAGACACTGGTATCGATCCAGCTCTCTGGGGGGTTATTACAGCTGTACAGTATAAATCTTACTTATTGCTTCTTTAATGTTTGCTGAGGTTAACACAATGTCCCAGTAGGCTTTTACTGAAGAACCATCCATTTGACTTTTTTCCCTTCAGAAGCTGTCTCCGTCACCCCAGCAGACTCAGGGGGGTTCAGTATCGTCCCCCCATCCCTCTCAGCCCAGTCAGGAGGAGTCCAGCCCCTGCTCTGACATGTCCAGCTACGAGGAGCCGCCATCTCCGCTGTCTGCAGCCAGCTCCGGCCCCCCGGCTCCGGCCCCCGACCCGGCTCAGGTCCCCGTCCACCGGCAGCCGAGCAGGGCGTCGGATCAGGACGGCTGCGCCGGCAGGGACGCACCAGCACTGGGTCAGCACTTCTTACCCAACGACCCCACCAAGTGGAATGTGGAAGAAGTTTATGAGTTCATTCGTTCACTGCCAGGTCAGTGGTGTAAACAGAACCATCCGCCCACTCATCAACAGCTGCTCTGACACTCTTTAAAAAGTCTAAAATTTATCAATCCCAGTTCTATGTCATGTTATGAAGGTTACATGACCTACTATGATGCGTTAACTTCAGTCTCCCTTAGGATGTTGAGTGAAACTTTCTTTGATCACACTAGAGCTGCACGATTAATGGAATTAAATAACAAAACGCCTCTAATTTGTTGGTGCAGTACATGAGTGAGTAACTTTAAAGGGGTCATATTTTGCTAAACCCACTTTTATTAGTCTTTGGTACATTTATTTGTGTATTTGGACCCTAATAGTTCAAAATGTTTGAACTTGAACCCTCCAGATGCTGCAAAGCTATCTTTATTTTCATTTTGGCAAAAATCCAGTGGATTTCTACAACCTGTTTTAATTCCTTCTTAATTTGTTGCGTCTAGAACTAGTTGTGTCACGACATTTGCACAAATAAGGTCGAGACTTCAGACAAACATTTCTCAGAGTACAGAGAAACAGGACAGAGCAGCTCAGTCAACAACCTGGAGGGGGTGGGATGTGAAGTGGCTCATTTGCATTTAAACGGCCAGCGCTCAAAATGACCTTTCTCATGTCATTATTCAGAAGT
Organism: Sphaeramia orbicularis; assembly: GCF_902148855.1. Classification (NCBI taxonomy): domain Eukaryota; kingdom Metazoa; phylum Chordata; class Actinopteri; order Kurtiformes; family Apogonidae; genus Sphaeramia; species Sphaeramia orbicularis. The sequence goes on along the minus strand of NC_043961.1, from coordinate 53,407,712 downwards.
AGGGTTGAAGATGAGCCTATGGAGTTTGAATTAATGAAGAATTCAGACCCAAGCATAGAATTTACAGTTTATGTAGACCACAGGAAAATGTTTTAGAAAGCATAATTCCATTAAAAAAAGCTAAATATGTCCCCTTTAAGTGACACTGAGGAGTGCTATAAAAAAGTTTTAGTTTGGGGGAAAAAAAATACACATTACAAAATATAAAACTATTATTTTTCAATCAGATGACACTGTAAAACTCCAAAACCAAATTAACATGAATCCAATAACAATGTGTGCAAACTGTTCAGCTACTTCTAGAAATAATAAGAGATAGAGGATATATAAAGATAGAAGGGCTACACAACTTGCTGAGCCTTATGGTCATATTATGATTACTGTGGATCAGTATGAATCTATCTGCTGGGTTATCAAGGGAAATGCTCAGATTACTGTATAGAATTAGCATTTTTTCCAAATTTTAGCATAAACAAGTGTTAAAACACGATGAATGTAGTCATTTTCATTTGTAAATATGTCTCTCCTTAATGCTACTGACTGATGAGAAGTCCTTTGGTATTATATAATTGCACAGGCTATTGTGAGGGCAATTCCATTAATTCCGTTATAAGATAGTTTGCGATAATGTTACTGTACATAACTTTGATTTGTAGTGAGTTCAACAGATGTCTTGACAATAGTTCCATTTAGTGCGTAGTGAATGTAACAACTCTGACCTAAACTGCAGTAACATTTGAGGGCCTATTGTCAGAGGGTCACATACTGTACGTCTGGTATAAAACCCATCAGTAAACACCGGCTGCTACCCAGTATTATTCTGTACTCTCCTTTCGTATACGTATGCAGTCTGCATATGAAATCAGTCCTCAAGTGCATTCATAATGGTCTCAAAGTAATAATGGACTGGATTTCTATAGCGCTTTTCAAGGCACCCAAAGCGCTTTATAATATTGATCCATTATTCAATCTCACACACACACAGACACACACAGCTGGTGGTATGCTACATCTGTGGTCCAATCTGTGCCAAACGGACGCTCTGACTGCCAGTGTGAGTGACACTGGCAAGGACACAATGGCCCATGACTAGGACAGAGCGAGATTCGAACCACCAACCCTCCGGTTATTGGACGACCTGCCATAACCTGTTGGCGCCCACGCAAACTCTGATGTAACGTTAGCCACTTTTACAGAGATCCCAGAAAAAATGTGAGATGGTGATCCCACCTTTTTTTCCACCATTGACCGTTTTCCCACACGGCCCAACGTCACACCTTGGTTGCCGAACGAGAGGTGTTCCTTTTACATAGTGTTCTGCAGTCATGACTCCACCTTTATCACGGCTCTGTTACTACCTTCAGAGGCGTTACAGAGCCGCGATAAAGGTGGGACCAGCTGATCCACCATTTCGTTTACACAGACGTTGTTCCGGAATAAAAGTGAAATATTCCCTTAACAGAAGTGCTAGGGCTGCACGATATTGGAAAAAACTGACATTGCGATTTTTTTTTTAACCCTGCGAATATATATTGCGATATGAAAAAATACTCAGGAGGATATAATGGCTGTGTGGTGTCGATGTAAATGGTCAAACAAATTAGTTGTGTTTCCTCTCATTGTGGCGGCAGGTGGAAGGCACTGTCGCCACAGAACATGTGTTTCAGTATCAACCTTCTTGTAGCTGAAATAATTCCAGATAACTGGCACTGCTTTTCTTTTTGGCACCAAGTCTTCATTTTCAGTGATTTTCTGTAGCTCATTTTTCAACGTTGTTACCAGTGAGACACTCCATGTGCAGGAGCGTGGTCTGCTTCGGCAAACTGATTAAGAACGATTGTGATTGGCGGATTGCTGCGCACAGTGTGTGTCAGGTACCCAGGTTGAAATTAGATGAGAACACAATGAGTTCATTTGCCTCCTACATTGCAGGACCTGCGATGTGACTATTGCACACACGTACATTGCGATGACAATATTCAAACGATATATTGTGCAGCTCTAAGAAGTGCTGTGTAAAAGGGGCTATTGTGGTAAATCCAGATTTCATCTGATAAACCCAGTGTTTTTCAACCTTGGGGTCGGGACCCCATGTGGGGTCGCCTGGAATTCAAATGGGGTCACCTGAAATTTCTAGTAATTGCTAAAGAAAACCCCCAAAAAAACCTACAAATGAAAAATGTATGGAGAGCTGAGAGAGACAATCCCAATACATAAAAGACATGACAAACTCTGAGTCTTGAAACTGCAGCACTGTGGTTCTGTTTATCTGTCAAATGTTCATTGTGGTCGGTTTCAGATGCTGCAGCTCTTTCATAATTCATAGGTTGAGTTCTTGTTTGTTCAGTATTAATTGTCAGCCTTGTAAATCCAAGCTGGACTGACTGTACATATCCTGACCAAGGAAAATAAAATTCTCACTTTGTGCAGTAATCTACACCTGGCTTTTCTGCCTCCGCCCATAATAATATACATTATATAGACTAAATGCCATCTAAAATTAACATTTATTTGCAACATGGTACAGCAAATTATAACATGATCAAAAACAAATTAATTGTAACAAACAAAAAAGGCTCTGTTTTGAATGTCTGGAGTCGCCAGAAATTTGTGATGTTAAAATTGGGTCACGAGTTAAAAAAAAATAAAGGTTGAGAACCACCGGATTAACCGCTGTCCTTCCTCTCTGTCTATGCAGGTTGTCAGGAGATAGCGGATGAGTTTCGTTCTCAGGAGATCGACGGACAGGCTTTGCTGCTGTTAAAGGAGGACCACCTCATGAGCACCATGAACATTAAACTGGGACCTGCGCTTAAGATCTTTGCACGCATAAACATGCTCAAAGACTCCTAGCAGGAAGGCCTGTCATACGTTTGGAGCACACGCGCATTGATCCGAGGGCACTGACGTGTATTTGTACATCTGAATGAGGAGCGAACACGCCGTCACAGCACTGACCACACAGATGACCGACCGACTGCACCCAGACCGACGCCTTCTGCCGCCCACACCTGGACCGAGTCGCACTTAAACCGGACCGCTCTCAATCCATACGCGTGTTATCTCTGCAGCCACGTGAACATTCAGAAATCATTTGGCTAATGAGGGTTTAACTGAGCACTTAAATGACACCAACCATCAGAGAACAGGAAGGTGTTTACACCCACTCACAGGAGAGATGATGCAGGCGGCGACTGAAGTTAAATCTGTAGAAGAGCCACAGTATCAGATGTGCCAAATGAGTCTATATTCAGATTCTGTTTTCACCTGGTGCCAAATTCACAAAGAGTCTTATCTCACCACCGGGGATTTCTCTCAAGTGGTGCTGAGACGCATCCTCAAAGAAGCCGGGAGCAGTTTTTGGTCGGTTTAAGGGGCTCCTCTTGACCGCCTCAAACTTATCTCTGTTTTAGAAGCTCCATTTAGCGCTAAAATGTGAATTACTTTCAGATCAAAAATTTAGCAGTCCTTATGTTGGGACGGACAGGCACAGCGACTTAGAGACTACTTTTAGCCTGAGGATGCTTTGTGAATGTGGTATTTAAATGAGATCTTTATGCGGAGGAGAGTGGAGCGTTCACTAAGCACAGAGGTCTCCTTATTCCACCTCTGTCTGCTGTTTCAGGCTATCAGTCAAAAAGCTAAAAAAAAATGTTTTAATGAAATGCGCAAATGTCATCATCAGGGTTAACACATCTGCATACAGACTTAAAGATGATACTGGTTCAGAACTCAAATCACGAACGTAAACAGGCGAGAGGATGGAGCTGTTGAACTGTGCTACTGTAGGTCGGGTCATACTGTAACAGACGTCACTAAATTGAGGCATTAGGACAAAGTATGATACAAGTCTGAATTTATTCAAATTATTATGTTAATTGGCTTGTTTTTGTACAGTTTTGTTAGTGTGTGAATGAGAGCAGACCAGTTGTGCTTGTGTGTCTGGGAACGGAAGATTGCATTCATTAATTTGCTCATTTTTATTCAGTAGGTGCTCCTTTTTGCCTTTTCTCACAATAAGACTCTCACAGCTCTCGCATACAAAGCACGAATGCAGACGAACCGTTTAAGCAGCTTCTTTTGTAACATCGATTTTCTTTTTTTTTTCTTTTCATGAGGAACTCTGGTTTTCTCCTGCAGATTTGGACCGCTTAGAAATGGATTTTTTTTCCCAGCTTTTTCGAAGTGATTTACTAAAATATCTATTGATTTCTCGTCTTGATTCTTTTTTTTCAGACACTACATTATCCAAGGTACAGTTTGGATATGCTGCTCTCTTCACACAATCTGCTTTTTGGCACTTAATTACTTTTTTTTTTTTTTGCTTTTGATAGTATAAGACACTCCACCTGAAGCATAAAATGGTATTTGTGCAGTAATGCAAAGAAGTTTATATGTACATAGTAACTCAAGTGAGGAAACTGTCCATTTTTAAGTTATCTTTTATTTTAAAACAGAAATTTAATGGTGTTTAATATTTTGAAATATGCAAATGTATAAATGACATGGTTTGGGAGTTATTTCATGTTTTGTTTTGGTTTTTTTTTGTAATGGAAATATGATCATATCTATTTGTTTGTGCCTGTGATGAAAGGTCGACTTTTTTAGATAATGCTTTGTTAAATGCTTGTATTTATCGAAACAGTTTGTTACACATTTTGCAGGTATAAATAATTTGCAATACAGTTATGTCTCGACTCATTTACTCTCAACTCTTTAAAAATTTAAGGTCACTGTTGTTATTTAGGGATGGTATTACACGGTATATTTTACCTCCAATACGCCAAAGCCTGGAAAGTGACAGTGCTTGTCAAATACACTGATATGCAGTTGCTTTCATATTCTATGCAGTACTGTGCAAAACCTTTAGCTTTGTTGTTGTTGTTGTTTTTTTCAGGTTTGCATATTATTCATATTTATTTATTATTCTCTTGTCTTCAGGTACATGAAAATAGAGGAAATATGTGCACAGCCTTTAAAGACACAAAACTGAACTAATCAGGTTCTAAAGTCACTATTTGGTGTGACCCCATAACAGAAAAACAGCACAAAGTCAAATATCTGACATTTGTTGAATGAAACTTGGTGCAAAACGTCAGAAACTTAATGCAACAAGTGGTGCCAGGCACAACAAACCCCGCCCCCCCACATATTTTGCTCATTATGAGTAAACTAGCACATTGACCCGTGGGAATCCACAGGTTCTAGAAACAGCAGAGTTGATAAAATGCGGAGCAGAGCTAAGCTTACTGGTGTAATACAGTTTACTGAAAAATACACTCAACAAAAATATAAACGCACCACTTTTGTTTTTGCTCCCATTTTTCATGAGCTGAACTCAAAGATCTAAAACTTTTTCTGTGTACACACAAGGTTTATTTCTCTCAAATATTGTTCACAAATCTGTCTAAATTTGTGTTAGTGAACACTTCTTCTTTGCTGAGATAATCCATCCACCTTACAGGTGTGGCATATCAAGATGCTGATTAGACAGCAGGATTTTTGCACAGGTGTGCCTTAGGCTGGCCACAATAAAAGGCCACTCCAAAATGTGCAGTTTTATCACACAGCACAATACCACAGATGTCACAAGTTTTGAGGGAATATGCAATTGGCATGCTGACTTCAGGAATCTCCACCAGAGCTTTTGCCTGTGAATTGAATGTTCATTTCTCTACCATAAACCATCTCCAAAGCTGTTTCAGAGAATTCATGAAGAAGACTGTGCGAGGAAAATGGTGGTCACACCAAATACTGACTGGTTTTCTGACCCCCCTGGACCACCCAATACAGTAAAAGTGCACATTTTAGAGTGGCCTTTTATTGTGGCCAGCCTAAGTCACACCTGTGCAATAATCCTGCTGTCTAATCAGCATCTTGATATGCCACACCTGTGAGGTGGATGGATTATCTCAGCAAAGGACAAAGGAGAAGTGCTCACTAACAGATTTAGACAAATTTATGAACAATATTTGAGAGAAATAGGCCTTTGGTGTACATAGAAAAAGTTTTAGATCTTTGAGTTCAGCTCATGAAAAATGGGAGCAAAAACAAAAGTGGTGCGTTTATATTTTTGTTGAGTGTATAATGGCCCTCATTTGGTTTTGTATTGAAATCAAAAGTAACAGATACGAACACATTCATAGGAGGGGGACGTTAACGAACCTGGTTCTCCTGTCGTGTCTTGGTGTTTCGGTTGATCTGGATCCAGCCCTCCCCCCATTCCTGGCTGTGAATGGGCTCCTCTGCAGGCCACCTGTCAACCCATTGTCATTTTAGAAACTAATAATCAAAAGTATTGGTCGCATCAATGTGCAGTTTTCACCTGTCTGATCCTTGACCCAAAATATACAAGTACTCCAAAAGGCAAAGGCTAGCTCTGTCCAGTTTTTCAGTTATAAAGCTGATACAGATACATGCACATACGCACACAGAGGCCGCTTGGCTTTTATAATATTGATAGGAAGAATTTAAACTCCTTTAGCCCTATCGGCCTGCCCGCTGGCCTAAAAAATTATATTAATATTCATCTACTGTAAAAATATAATAAATCTGGACAATGGATGTTTTTTTCAACTTTTGCTCAAAGTTTAGACCCTAATGTTAAAGCAAGTACATCAAAAGTGTATTTTAGTGCAAACTTTAATGTTCAAACATGTTTTTTAATCTTTGTGGGGTGAAATATACGCTATTAAAAATCTCCGACACGAACAATTTATGCATATCATCATCAATCCAGCCGAAAAAAAAAACAGGCGAGGATAAAAAAAATTCTAATTTCTCTTTTAGTTTGTTACAGTTTACTCAGGCATAGTAATAGATGCAATATTTTAGACAATGGGAATAGATTCTGTGAGGTCTCTAAATGTCCATAGACACCAAGAACATCCATATGAACCTTATTATTGTGAAGTAATTCTTCATTTACTTTGAGTATGTCTTTTTAGGCGTTTTTCCCCTGAAAATATGGTCAGGGTTAAACAGGTTAAAAAAAATCATAAATAAATCTGAACTTTGACCTACCTTTCCCAAAATGTACTGGCATCTATTCTGGGTCACTGGTAACCCCAGTTTAGTATGAATTCAACCGATATTTTTGCTGCTAAAGTGTTAAACAAACAAACCTAACCAAAAATAAAACCCCTTGCCTCCCCTTCAGAGGGCAGGGTAATAAATCTCATATTATCTGAGGGTTAAACATGTTAAGTGCAAAGGGATGTCAGGCTAAACACAACCACTTTGTTTTTTAGAAGCTGTTTTTCCTGCTGTACATATATCCATTATTTTTATACAGCGACTGTGAAATGCATATGTGTGATCATTAGAACATTAGAACAATAACCGTCAAGTTGACATAGGACCTTTGCTCAGTACTGTATTCTTTAATTTAACCAGATGAAGTCCCCATTGAGATTAACAATAAGCAAAGCAAGGCAAATTTGTCTGTATAGCACAATTCATACACAGGGCAATTCACAGTGCTAAACAAAAATGGAAGAGAGACAAGTTATAAACAAAACATAATCAATAAAACATCAGTAATAATTAAAAATAAAGTAAAAGAGAAAAAACACAGAAAACAATCAATAAAACATCAATAATAAAGTAAAAGAGAAAAAAAACAAACATAATCAATAAAACATCAATAATAATCAATTAAAATAAAGTAAAAGAGAAAAAACCCACAAACATAATCAATAAAACATCAATAATAATCAATTAAAGTAAAAGAGAAAAAACCCACAAACACAATCAATAAAACATCAATAATAATCAATTAAAATAAAGTAAAAGAGAAAAAACCCACAAACATAATCAATAAAACATCAATAATAATCAAAGTAAAAGAGAAGAGGTCAGATAGAACCCTTTCAGCCGTTTTCAGCCTGGACTTAAACATAGTCCGAGTAGAGGCCTGTCTCACTGTTCCAGAGTTTAGCTCATGGAACTGAAACGCAGCTTCACCCTGTTTAGTTCTGACTCTGGACACCAGCAAAAGACCAGTCCCTGAGGTTCTCAGGGTCTGAGATGGTTCAGATGAGACCAACATGTCACAGATGTACTTTGGTGCTAGACCATGGACAGACTTCTACAAGAGCAGAGCTGTTTTAAAGTCTATTCTCTGAGCGACAGGAGGCCAGTGCACAGACCTGAGCACAGGACTAATATGGTCGTACTTCCTGGTTCTAGACAGGACCCGAGCACCAGCGTTCTGGATGGACTTGGAGAGTCCAGTGAGAAGGCTGTTACAGTAGTCTAACCTGCTGGAGGTAAATGCATGGAAAAGTCTGTCTGAGTCTGGTTTAGACAGTAAACCTTTGATTCTGGCAATGTTTTTGAGATGGTTCCAAGAGTTATATATAGTCGTGGGAAAAATTATTAGACCATAAAAAGTCATCATAAACAATGGTTATGCAATCAAGTACTAACTCCTGTGTGTATCATGTGACTAAAACAGACAGAAAACAAAACATGGAATGTCTAAAAGCACTGTTTTTGTCAGTACAAAGCCATAGATATTCATGGAAGACCTGAAGTGATTTTGGTTATTATCAAGAAAACATGAAAAATGGATAGATATCAGCTCTGAAATTAAACTCTTATGAGCTATTTTTTGTTGTTATCATCATATTTGTCCAAACAAATGTACCTTTAGTTATACCAGGCATTAAAATGAACAAGAAATTGAAAAAAAAACAAGGGTGGTCTAATAATTTTTTTCCGTGACTGTATAATATATTTTCCAAGAGTGACAGTGACCTAAAGAAAGATAGATGTAGTTACAATGATACATCAGGATCAAACAACTTTCATACAATACAAATAAATAAATACAGTATCTCATTATATCTAATAAAGGTTCAAGAGTGTCAAATTTAGAAACAATCATATTAAGTAATCGTAGTGTTTCTCAATACACAAATTCGATTAGATGAGACTTTACTGATCCCACAATGGAGAAACTCAATGGTCAAGGCAACAACAGAATCAGGTGCATGCATAAAGATAGTGCAAAAGACAAACAATATTTAAGTTAATTTAAGTTTATACTTCTTCCTACTCCTTTTCAACCATGCAATATTCAGACTTGTATGTGCTTGAAGATAGATTCTGTCCATTTAAATGTTATTTTTTTGTCTTAATTTGCTTTGTTTTGTTTTATTTTTCTTTGCATGTTTGAAATAAATAAATCAATCAAATATAAACACAAATAATAACAGGTATATCATAAAAGATAAAGCATTATAAATAGAGAAACCTGAAACAAAATGTCTTATCTTTTCTGTAGTCAGTAATGGACATAACTTTAACCCAGTTTATAATTCTACTCATTCACAATGTAACTTTACGCACTCAGTTGGTGGGTTGTATGTCCAGTGATACTTTTTTTTTTTTTTTTTCACTTATAACTTTACAAAATGCTAGAAATAGTAAAACACAAACTAAAAGGAAAGAATTATACTTGCAAATAGTAAAAATTGCCAATTTATAATAACTGGAAATTAGTTTAGGGTGCTCAGTTTTAATTTAGATTATAAGCATACATTTCCTAAAAAATTACTACATGTCTAGAAACAATTAAGCAATATTTAACATTTTGCATAACTACAGTAATTACAATAACTGCTTAACCCTTTATTGGGCAGGTGACTATTTTTGATCATTTCCACACATTACAAGACAGTGGCAGCACCAGTTCCAATGAGAGCAGTGAGTCAACAGTCTAAGGTCCAATGTGGTCTCCAGGGTCTGGAAGGTCCACCTCTGCATAAACAGTGAGTGGACCTGCTTTGTTTAGGTACCATGAAGTAATGGTACTAATGTAAGGAATGATGTTCAAAGGGACCATGTGGATGTGGACAGGTGTCTGGAACAGCACTTATGTTGGTCTGATGTTCTAAAATACATGTTCCTTTACACCTTACATGTGTTTAACTTTTATATCAGCTAAAATTTACTTAGGGGGTCAAATGAGTGGCCATTTTTGTCAAAAAAAAAAAAAAAAAAGAAAGTTGTAAGAAATGCATAGAACTGTGATGAAATAATGCTAATACATTTGTGCACAGACTACTGATATTATTTGACAGTGGAAGCTATATTTTCAGAAATATTGGATTTTGAATGGCACGCGTATGTGAAAACTTTTACTGGTGGACAGACGTGACATTACCCATGATGATCTGGTCAGTACCAGTACTTTATTAGTAATAAACTTATATACTTACTATTGCTAATTATCCTCTTATTCATAAATGTTAGTATTGTGGATCTAAAACAATAACAGCTGACACAAAAACACAAAATGTGGCACTGGACGGATGTGACATGGTTGTTACAGATCCCATCATACTGATGCTCGGCAGCCATGTCACTGTTTCCACAAATGATCCCTGAGCAAAAACTAGGATCCTAATTATTTATTGCATAGTTTATCATCATACTAAAGAGTAAATAACAATATAGAATTGTTATTTCTTTATAAAAATGCTTATTATTAGAAAACTGTTGATTTAAAAAGTGACGTGTGACATTCTTAATGTATGTATTGGCGTAACATAAGCAGGATGGATCAGCACCATACTCCATATTGCAACCTGTACAAATAAAACATGTGATATGTGGGATATAATCTTATAAGAAAAACTGGGGAATCTAAAAGAACAGAATATTTGTTTTTCACGTAAATTCAGTTAAAATATAACTTGGCCATTTGTGACATGAAAATATAGCATTAATTGTGATGAAATTGGACATTTTTGACCTGAAAACATAGTTCATACCATACCATACCAACTTTATTTATAAAGCACTTTAAGAACGTTACAGCTGGCCAAAGCGCCGTACACCAAACATAAAACAAGGGATTAAATAAGTAAATAAAACTAGTGATAACACAGGGTGTTAAGTGGGCTAAGAACAACAAAATACGACCACCATAAAAACAAAGACAAATTAAAATCTGTTAAAGACAGCATAAAAAAATTAAAAAAAACAACAACATGCCACTCACTGATTAAAAGCTAATGAGAAAAAGTGCATTTTTAGACGTGATTTAAAAACAGGTAGAGACTGAGCCTGTCTAACAACTAAGGGCAACAGGTTCAACAACTTTGGGGCAACAACAGAAAAGGCACAGTCATAGTTCATATGACCATCAACATGTTGCAACAGAACTGAAATCCTGTAAATTCGCATAATTTGCATTTACCAACACAAAGTTCCTTTGGGGATTCACTTATATTGATTTCTTATCCACAAAGACATACAGGGTGGGGAAGCAAAATTTACAATGAACATTTAGTTGTTTTTTCTCAGCAGGCACTACGTCAATTGTTTTGAAACCAAACATATATTGATGTCATAATCATACCTAACACTATTATCCATACCTTTTCAGAAACTTTTGTCCATATGAGTAATCAGGAAAGCAAACGTCAAAGAGTGTGTGATTTGCTGAATGCACTCGTCACACTAAAGGAGATTTCAAAAATAGTTGGAGTGTCCATAAAGACTGTTTATAATGGAAAGAAGAGAATGACTATGAGCAAAACTATTACAAGAAAGTCTGGAAGATACTATTAAAGAAGAATGGGAGTAGTTGTCACCCGAATATTTGAGGAACACTTGCACAAGTTTCAGGAAGTGTGTGAAGGTAGTTATTGAGAAAGAAGGAGGACACATAGAATAAAAACATTTTCTATTATGTCAATTTTCTTGTGGCAAATAAATTCTCATGACTTTCAATAAACTAATTGGTCATACACTGTTTCAATCCCTGCCTCAAAATATTGTAAATGTTGCTTCCCCACCCTGTATATAAGACCTCTAAGCAAATTTTAGCTGATATGCTTCTTGGATTTTTTTGTTTGTTTGTTTCTTATAAGCAAGGAACCAAATATGGTAACTTCACAGACCTTGATTTTCTACATAACAATAAAACATTTTGGTAAAAAAAAAAAAAAAAAAAAAAAGTAATAAAGGCTTGTTATGTCCTCCAATAACACACTAAGGTTGAATTTCAGAGTATTTCTATGAGTGAACCCTAAAGGATGAGTGTTAAACTGCTCATATAGCTAGGGTTGTAGTTATGTTAAACGAAAGGCTTCTCTTTGACATCAGAAATGACCTAAAATGGGAACTTTCCAGTCGTAGAACACGGTTTAAAACAAAGGCCCATTCGTACCGTCGACCACAGGCTGTTTTCCTTCAGTTTCCAGTGGGCTCCAGTAGGTGAACAGACCACAGAAGCAGCAGGATGAGTTTTCTTTCAAACATTTTTTTTCTCTACTGTTCCTGTCTGTGTTTGGTCGCGAGCACAGAGGCGGAGCCGAGTGCGCACGTTCCGCACTGACACGCCTACTGTTTTGATTTGAGAACGGGACGAAACAAGTAGAACCGTCGAGTTTTATTTAGTTTGATACAGAAATAAAGAGAATTCAGACGGTAATCATACTCATTATTTGATAATATGGTATAAATAAGATACAAGTACGGGTTAGCGGTGCGTTAGATGCGTTAATAAAGCCTCTAAACTGTTGTCTCCCCCCGTCGTTGTGATAGAAATGGTTTAGCCCTGTTTTTAAACTTGAAGGGTGAAGTAAACGCTTTGACGCAGATACAGTTTACGTACAGTAGGACTTTTGAGTTTCACCTGTTGGAATAATAAGTAGGTAAGTAAACAATCATGTTATTGCGTATTACAATAACATTTAACGCTTTATTTTAGCTATTATATCTGTATATTTACATATGTCTTTGATATAAAAGTGAGTTGAGTTCAGCTTTAGCCAGGTACGTTTATGAATGACAATGTCTTTTTTTTTTTTTGCAAGTGTTGTAAGAAGTGTTGAGCCGAGGTATGTGTTCCTGCTCAGAATGGGTTCCCCTGACTGGAGGAGCATAGTTCTGACTTTTTATCTCATAATTTTGACTTTCTATCTCATAATTATGACTTTTTATCTGATAATTTTGACTTTTTATCTCATAATTATGACTTTTTATCTCATAATTTTGACTTTTTATCTCATAATTTTGACTTTTTATCTCATAATTTAGACTTTTTTTATCTCAGAAGTTTGACTTTTTATCTCATAATTATGACTTTTTATCTCATAATTTTGACTTTTTATCACATAATTATGACTTTTTATTTCATCATTATGACTTTTTATTTGATAATTTCTACTTTTTATTTGATAATTTCGATTTTTTATCTGATAATTTCGACTTTTTTAATCTCATGATTTTTATCTCATAATTTCTACTTTCTATCTCATAATTTCGACTTTTTTCTCATAATTTTGACTTTCTAAAATTTCATAATCGTGACTTTTTAATCTCATAATTTCTGCTTTTTTAATCTCATAATTATAACTTTTTATCTCATAATTTCTACTTTTTATCTAATAATTTTGACTCTTTATCTCATAATTTTGATTTTTTTTAAAAAATCTCATAATTATGACTTTTTACACACATAATTTTGACTTACCTTATAATTTCTACTTTTTATCTCATAATTTTGACTTTTTATCTCTATATTATAACTTTCCCCCCATAATTTGTACTTTTTATCTCATAATTTTGACTTTTTAAAATCTCATAATTATGACTTTTTACACCCGCAATTTCGATTTATCTCATAATTTCTACTTTTTATCTCATAATTTTGACTTTTTTTTAATCTCATAATTGTGACTATTCTCCATAATTTCAACTTTTAATCTCATAATTATGACTTTTTATCATAATTTCAACTTTCTATCCCATAATTATGGCTTTTTATCTCATAATTACGACTTATCATGGGGATTTTTTTTTTTTTCCAGTGGGCCGGGCTTCCTATCTATGGAAGGCTGAGATGTATGAGAGATTATGCTCCTGCGGCCAGGGGAAACGATTCTGAACAGGGATATGTACCTTGGCACAACACCTGTAGTACAGATAAATACAAACATATGTTTGAGCACATTTGGTTAGTTATCAATATTATAGATATATAAATATTACATGTACTCTGTGTCAAAGTATCATTTTGAAGTAAGTTATTTACTGTATCTGTATAATCAACAGTCTAAGATACATTTATTTGGTTTATTGAGAAAACAAGCAAACTCAGGGTATTTTATTCGAAACATCAGGTAATTTATAGAATCTCATGTATTCTTACTGACTACACTGTACATTATATACAGTTGTTTAAATCTACCTCTGTAATATATAAAAACGATGTTGTAGAAGTAGAATACATACTGATAACATTTATGTACTTACTTTTCGACTTTTCTGGAAATGGAGGGACTACATTTAAAATGGTTGTAAATCCTAAATTGTTAATGTAGTATTTTTATTAAACCCCTTGAATTAAAGCTTAAAGTCCACACTTCAGTCACATCTTGATGGTTTTGTTATATATCCACTGTGGTGGTGTGTACAGACACAAACATACAACATTTGTGTCATTGTCCAACTACAGATCTGACTATAATTTCCACCACTGTTAATTGCAGTATTTTTATTGTGCATCATGTAACAAGTAACAAAAGGACCAATTTCAGTAGCTTTTGTTGAGTTGCTGCATTAATGGAGTAATTTGAATATCCAGACTGTTGCTGTGATGCCAAATGAAAGAGACGAGGCCTCTGATGAGTCTCCTAATGACCTTCCCTGTCTGGAAAAACTCCACTCTCCTACAGGTACCAAGCTTTATTAGTGTAGTTATTGTTTTCAGGCACGTTATGGGACCGTTAGTAAGTGAATTATTAGCGTGGTGACAATTTTAATTATCTGTGGGTGTGTGTCCTGTCTTGGGTGTCAGGGAGCCCACCTACCGCCTCATTATCCAGTCTGATGGAGCTGGAAAATAGTGTTTCCAACCTCAGCCTTGCGCATGAGATAGTGGTGAACAGAGACTTCTGCTTCAAACCCAGGAGCCCTCCCACCGACAGGCAAGAGAAAAAAAACAAAACACTGTGTCTTAGCTAAAGTGACCTTGGTTATTCATACTTTCTAATTTGAGAGTTTTAAATCCTTTTTCCTCTTGCAGTTTGGAGGGAAGAGTAACAGAGATTGTTCACCGAGCCTTTTGGGACAGTCTGCAAGAACAGCTGAGCAGTGATCCTCCAGAATTCAGCCACGCCATCATCCTGCTTCAAGAGGTCAAGACTGTAAGTGTATCTGCTGTTGAATCGGAAAAGGTCTTAGCGTGACCTCTGACCCCTCTTATTTGTTTACAAGTGGAGTGTTGACAAATAAACAAATAATCTCCAAAAGGTTGCAGGGTCATTATCTGCTGCTCAACAGGTTCACCACTAAAGTATTTATTTATTCTTATTCATGTAAAGCTGTACAAGATCCCACATACACTCCTGATCCAAATTTTAAGACCAGTTGAAAAATGGCAAGAATTTACATGTTGCACTGTTGGATCTTAATAAGGTTCTAAGTAGAGTTTCAAAATGCAACAAGTGTTCAGAGAACGCAAACCTCCGCCAAGCACCCTGAACGGTGTGCATGTGTGGATCGACTATTTCTTTTTAAATTAAACAGTTTCCAGGTTGTTCCATACAGCAGAACAAGTTGAAGCTTGGTACCAGTCATGTGTATGTCAAATTATATTCAATTCCAATCAGTATTTGTTGAGTTATAATGAAAAATGTGTCATAAATAGGATTTTCAATGTTAAATTGAAATCTCCACAGAGTCCACATTCCACAGTGGATGTGGACAATTTTGAATGAATGAATGAATGAATGAATGAATGTTTATTTCAGTTAAATACAAGATACAAAACACACACATATAAAAAAGACAACAAAACAAAACACCTACATATTAAAAAAGAAACAAACAAGCATAAAATTAACATATTTTGTAACTGAAAAAGGAAGAAGCTGAAGCCGGAGGCTTATTTCTGCTTCTCCTATTTACATCCTTAGTCCATGTCCACACCTTAAGTTGCAGCAGATAAATACTTAAACTTAAATTATACTACATTCAGTGTAATAAGTTATTTTGTAAACATATTACTCTCATAGCCCTTCATAATTTGACCAATTAAATTCTTTTTGAAACTCAACAGTGAGCTACACAATTTCACTTCATCCTTCAATTCGTTCCATAGCTTGACACCAATAACTGAAACACTGTGATATTTAAAATTAATTATTATTATTATTAAATTATAATGTCCTTCTCTTAACTTAAAGATTTTCTGAATACAAAAAGGAAGGTTTTTACTTTTAACGTGAAACATAAATTCCATTGTTTTTAAATATACAATGTCAAGAAATTTTAGCAAACCAGATTCTACAAAAAGTGGATTACTTGATTGGAGATAACCAGCTTTGTTTATGACTCTAATAGCTTTTTTTTGGAGTTTAATTATTGGGTCTAAATTAGTCTTATACACATTGCCCCATATTTCCACACAATATGACATATATGGCATTACAAGTGAACAATACAACATATGCAAACATTTTTTGCTTAACAAGTCTCGAGTTTTATAAAGAATCGCAACAGCTTTGGACATTTTGCGTTTGATATATTCTATTTGTGGTTTCCAACAGAGTTTATGGTCAATAATCACTCCCAAAAATTTTGTTTCATACACCCTTTCAATTTCAGTTTCATTAATTTTCAGTTTTATATCATCACTTCCCCTAGCACCACCAAAAACCATAAATTTTGTTTTATCTTCATTAAGTGATAACTTATTTACATCAAACCATTTTTTTAACTTGCTCAATTCCTTTTCCACAGTTTCTAATATTTGTTTCATATTTACTCCCGAATAAAGCAAATTAGTATCATCTGCAAATATTGTAAATTTTAACTAACTAGATGCCATAAAGATATCATTTAGATAAAGTATAAATAACTTGGGTCCCAGCACTGAACCTTGTGGGACCCCACATGTTACGTTTCTAAGTTGTGAATTTGTATTTCCAATTGATACATACTGAGACCTATTTTGTAAATAACTTTTTAACCAGTTTTGCGTCACACCTCTTATACCATACATTTCACATTTCCGGAGTAATATTGAGTGATCAATTGTGTCAAATGCTTTCCTTAAATCAATAAAAACACCAACAGTATGTTGTTTCTGATCCACCGCTGTTGCTATATTTTCTGCAAATTCCATTACTGCTAAAGATGTTGATCGGTTTTTCCTAAATCCATACTGATGATCATTTAATATCCTATATTTGTCTATGTAGTCATCTAACCTCTTTACAAACAGTTTCTCAAGAATTTTAGAAAACTGTGGTAACAGTGACACCGGTCAGATTTTGTGTCAGATACAAGATGTTGTTATAAGCTATGGGTGGATCAAATTGGAGGCTAATCGGAGTCGTTTTTAATTTTTTATGAATTTTTGAAAATTGCTCAATGATGAGAGATAGGAAAATTGTAGATTTTGTGACCTTGCTGTGACCTTGAACTTTGGCCTACTTGGCCCAAAATTTAATGGGTTGGTCCCAGGGCCTAGGCCTATTTGTGGGTACAATTTGGTAAAGATGGTTGTAATAGTTTCCCGTAAAGTTGCTAACAAACAAACAAACAAACAAACAAACAAACAGACAAACACAAAGCAAAGTGATCACAATACCTCCTGGCTGAGGTAAGAAGAAGAAATGGGATTGAGACAAAAAAAAATAATTGAGTGAGCAATTTATTGAAAACAACAATTAAACTGAAATAAGCTGTTCATCTGCTGATCAAAAGACCACAGGCTTTAAAAGCCAAAATCTGTGCAAAAATGTGGATTCAATGTCATTTTCTGTCAGGTATTCACACTGTCATGACCTCCTGATGGAAAAGGCATAAAGCTTTCTCTCTTTGAATGTGGTCGGATTGTTGAGCTGCATAACCAAGGCCTCTCGCAACACGCCAACGCTGCTGAGGTTGGACATAGTAAGACAGTCATTTTGAATCCACTCTTTGGAACTGATGTCCATTTTTGTTCACTTCCCTTGACATCCATCCCCAAATGTTCTCAGTTAGATTTAGATCAGGGGAACACGCAGGATGGTCCAAAAGACTGACGTTCTTCCTCTGTTCTCAGTCCTTTGTCAGGTGGGCATTGTGAACTGCAGCATTGTCCTGTTTTTAAACCCAGTCATTACCACACAGACCAGGGCCCTCAGTTATGAAGGATGACCCCTGCAACATCTGCCCATAGCCAGCCGCCGTCTGACACCCCTGTACAACCTGAAGCTCCACTGTTCACTGAAGGAAAAAGCACCCCAGATCATGATTGCGTAGAGAACATCTTAAGTTGGATCTTCTTGTCATGCCAGTAACGTTGGAAGCCATCAGGACATTCAAGGTTAAATGTTTTCTTATCAGAGAATAAAACTTTCTTCCACCTTTCAATGTCCCATAGTTGCTGTTCTCTGTCAAAGTCCAAACGAGTGATTTTGTGGTGTTAAAGGAGACGAGGCCTTTGAAGATGTTTTTTAGCTTACCAGCTGACAGAACATAAGCTACAGCAGACAGCTGGTTCCTCTTCAGTGTTCTCAGGAAGAAGAGACGCTGATGGGCCTTCTTAATCAGGTGGGAGGTGTTGGTGGACCAGGTCAGGTTTTCTGTGATGTGGGTCCCCAGGAATTTGAAGCTGGAGACACGCTCCACCTCCATGCCGTTGATGTGGAGGGGGGTGTGGGTGCCTCCTTTCTCCTTTCTGAAGTCCACGATGATTTCTTTTGTTTTGCTGGTGTTGAGGAGTAGGTTGTTGTTCGCACACCAAGCAGCAAGGTGTTTGACCTCTGCTCTGTATGCCGACTCGTCATTGTCGCTGATTAGTCCGATCACGGTGGTGTCATCTGCGAACTTTATGATGGAGTTGGATTCAAACATAGGTCTGCAGTCGTGGGTGAAGAGGGAGTAGATGAAGGGGCTCATCACACAACCTTGTGGAGTACCAGTGCTGAGTGTGAGGGTGGAGGATGTGACGTGGTCTGACCTAACATGCTGTGGTCTGTTGGTCAGAAAGTCCATGATCCAGTTGCAGAGGGAGGTGCTGATTCCAAGGTCTGTGAGTTTTGTGATTAGCTTGGCAGGGATGACAGTGTTGAATGCAGAGCTGAAGTCTACAAACAGCATTCTTGCATAAGTGTTTTTCTTGTCCAGGTGTGAGAGTACACAGTGCAGCGCTGTGGAGACTGCATCCTCTGTACTCCTGTTGCTGCGGTAGGCATATTGGTGTGGGTCGAGTGTGGGGGGCAGACAATCTTTGAGGTGTGCCAGGACCAGCCGCTCGAAGCACTTCATCACTATGGGAGTCAGTGCCACCGGGCGGTAGTCATTCAGGCACTTTGGAGAGGAGAGTTTTGGCACCGGTACAATGGATGTGATTTTGAAGCACGCCGGTACTACTGCTTGGGCCAGGGACAGGTTGAAAATGTCCGTGAATATTCCTGAGAGCTGCTCAGCACAAGCCCTGAGCACATGTCCAGGAATACCATCAGGGCCAGCAGCCTTGCGTGCGTTGATACAGCTTAGTGCGATCTGGACATCTGTGTGTGAGAGGGTGAGTGGCTGAAGGTCTTCAGAGGGTGTGAGCTTTATGACCTTTTCTTTATTGTCCTTGTCGAAACGGGCATAAAAGTCATTCAGTTCATTTAGAAAGGACATATCTATGGTTGCTGATGAGGTGTTGCTGTTCTTGTAATCTGTGATGGCCTGGATGCCCTCCCACATGCGACGAGGGTCAGAGTTCACAAAGTGTTCCTCCACCTTGAGCTTATGTTCATGCTTGGCCTTTTTGATGCCCCTTTTCAGTTCTGCTCTGGATGCACTGTAGGCAAGTGCATCTCCTGATCTGAACGCGTTATTACGTGCTTTCAGTAGGAGTCGCACTTCCCTGTTCATCCATGGCTTCTGGTTGGGGTATGTGGTGATCTGTTTCTCTGTGGTAACACTGTCAATGGTGGTGTTGATGTGCTCCACTACTGCGTGAGTATAAGAGTCAATGTCAATCTGGGAGCCACAGGTAGCCTGGGAGGCAAACACACTCCAATCTGTGTTCTTAAACCTGTCCTGGAGTACCGAGTCTACCCCCGCAGGCCATACCTTGATGGTCTTCACAGTTGGTTTCACACGGCTGATGAGTGGTGAATAGGTGGGGGTGAGGAACAAAGAGAGATGGTCAGACTGACCCAGGTGGGGGAGGGCGGTAGCCTTGTAGGCTCCAGGGATGTTGGAATAAACATGATCCAAAGTCTTATTTTCTCTGGTGTGGCAGGAGACATGTTGTTTAAATTTGGGAAGTACAGTCTTTAGATTAGTGTGGTTGAAATCGCCAGCTACAATGAATGCGGCCTCTGGGTGTGTTGTTTGTTGTTTACTGATGGCAGTGTGAAGTTCAGTCATTGCTTGTTTGCCATCGGCGTCCGGGGGTACATATACAGCTGTTATGATAGTAGATGTAAACTCTCTCGGCAAATAAAAAGGTCTACATTTAACCAAGGGAAACTCTAGGTTCGCTGAGCAGTGGCTTTCAACAATGACAGAGTCTGTGCACCAAGCCTTATTGACATACATACACAATCCCCCGCCTCTTGTCTTACCGGAGCCATCAGCTGTTCTATCTGCACGGAGAGTGAGCCGCCCGGCTAGCTGGATAGCATTGTCGGGTATCTCGCTATGTAGCCATGTCTCCGTGAATACCATGACGTTACAGTCCATAATCCGTTTACTGTTTGTAATCCGGAGTCGTAATTCGTCCATTTTGTTTGCCAGGGACCGCACGTTTGCAAGGAAAATGCTGGGTAAGGAGAGTCGGTGTGGTGTTAGCTTTAGCTTAGCTCCCAGCCCCCCGCGTTTACCCCGCCTTTGTTTACGGTCCCTGCGCCGCCTGCGAGAACTTCCTGTCGGCTTGGCAGTCCCCGGAGTGTCCGGTGATCTCCGCAGCTCAGGGAAGAGATGGAGATTGCTGATAAAACTATCCGATGGTTGAAATTTGATGTCCAGAAGCTCCTGTCGGGTGTACGATGTTAGGGAGATGCTGTTCTGTACGAACAGACCCGAACAGAGTATGACTAAAACTACTAATTTGCAAAATCTGAAGAGACGCTGAGCCTCGCGAACTATGCGCGCCGCCATCTTGCTGGAAATATAAATGATATCCAGTGTAAATTTCTACAGTCCAGCCCTGATGGGGAGATGACCTAAACCAGGCATGTCCAAAGTCCGGCCCGGGGGCCAATCACGGCCCGCGGTCGGATTTTATACGGCCCACAGCTTGGGTTTTAGAATGTATTATTTATGGCCCTCTTGGACTGTTGAACCGAGTACATGAATCATAAAAGGTTCAAAATGCAGTTTCTCCGTTCACCTCATGGTGGCAGCACCACTCTAGCTCTATCTGGCTCTGTGACCTCACCGTGAACCTTTTTCGCTAATTTCTAACCACGGCGCCTGTAAATTAAAAAAAAACAAAGTTGACAGTGAGGGCCACCGCTTCCAGGAGAGATGGGAATTACAATTTTTTTCACTGAAAATCGAGGCAATTATGTTTGCCTAATTTGTCAAGAGACTGTTGCCTTGTTTAAGGAATTCAATGTAAAGAGACACGAGCAGACAAAACATGCTAATGCATACAACAAGCTTGCAGGGAGTGAGCGCTCCGAAAAATTGGAGCAAATTCAAGCTGCTTTAAACTCAACAGTGACTCTTCATGTGAACCTGGGAGTTCAATGAATTCACCACCAGGGCAGGCTACCAAGTTGCCAGGTTAGTTGCCTATAACTGCTGGTGTTATGTACTTGTAGATGTGACACAAATATTACTTTCTGAATGATTTTGTGAAAGACGAGTAAGAGTCATGTTTTCATCTTAAACGCTAACAGACTTTGCATTACTGAGTAATATATGAGTAATGATTACTCATACAAGTCATGTTTAAAATGAATGTGGGGTTAAGATTTTTATTAACTTCTTGGACGTCTCAGATACTCCACACAGTTTGTTCTGTGTTATTTGATTTCCAGATGTGAAAGGAAGGCAGAATTGTTTTTGTTTTTTTTTCAATTTGTTCACACCTGAGTGGCTTAGATTTGGTCACATTGCCATTTTAAAAAATGATATTGCGACAATGAAAATAAAATTGTTGTAGAACAGCGCATTTATATGTAATTTTTACTGTTTAAAAAATGTCTGAAGGGACCACTGGCCCCTGGCAATCTCCACATTATCAGATCTGGCCCTCTTGAAAAAAACTTTGAACACCCCTGACCTAAACATCATGTCCACATGCTGATCAGGATCTTCTTCTGGATCTGGGAACTTACGGAAAATTTAACATGGGCTCTTATGGGGACAAAATTTCAATCGTCTTCTTCTCCAAAACTCCAGTTCTGATTGACTTCAAACTTGGTATACAGCTTCTTTATGATGATGTCAACACAAGGTACTGAAATTATTTCGATCCGGATCTGATTCTGGATTTCGTGTGATTTTGAAAAATTTTCCCATTATAACAGATAGGAAGTGGATTGATCCAGTAAATCAGTATCATTGATATCAAGTTGGAATTTGAATTTTTTTACAGATCTGATTGGAATATGACCAAAACATGGGCTATTTCTGTAATAGAATAAATACACAGAACTGGGTGATAACAAATGACATCTGGATACATTTCCCAAAGCTTTTAATTAGGCCGGTAAGCTACAGGGCCATTGGTCTCATTTCTGTTCTTAAAGCCCTTCTCTGGCAGATGCCGTCTGATGGTTATTAGGCTGTAGTCGGCACCAGTAACCACCTTAATTTGGGTGGAGGATCGTCCCGTGTCTTGACGAACAGCCAGTTGGATCCTCTGGCTCAAAGCCGGGGAAATTTTTTTGGCTCTACCACTTGACTTTTTTGTTCTATAACTCTCAGGATCTTTTAAGAAATTCAAAATGACTGTTTTACTGTGTCCAACCTCAGCAGCGTTGGCGTGTTGCGAGAGGCCTTGGTTATGCAGCTCAACAACCCGACCACGTTCAAAGAGAGAAAGCTTTTTTGCCTTTTCCATCAGGAGGTCATGACAGTGTGAATACCTGACAGAAAATGACATTGAATCCACATTTTTGCACAGATTTTGGCTTTTAAAGGCTGTGGTCTTTTGATCAGCTGATGAACAGCCTATTTCTATTTAATTGATCTTTTCAATAAACTACTTACTCAAATTTTGTTTTTGTCTCACTCCCATTTCATCTTTTTGCATTTTGAAACTCTACTTAGAGCCTTTTTAAGATCCAACAGTGCAAAATGTGATTTAATGTAATTTTTTTTTTAAAACTTTTTTAACATTTCGTCCTTAACAAAATAGTTCTGTTTACAAATGACCTCTCATGTTCTTCTGGAGTTATTGCACTTCTATCAAACACCATTTGTGCAAATAGTATCGTAGAGATGTATTCAGATGACATTAAAATCTTTGTTAACAGGTACATTTCTGCACCAAGATGTCTGAATTTGAAATGTTAACAAGCAAATACCTGTCTCAGCTGACAACTTGTTCCATTCCTAGTATAAAAAAAGGAGCATAACATACATTTTTGGTTGTTTGTATTGTCAGACAAATGGTTCATGGAACTCATGAAATAAAATATTAGGCAGGACTATTCCTCACCTTAATGTCTGGAGGAAAAGCCAAAGTATGTGTCGTGTTCCTTAAAAACACTATATAGACTCTTGCAGTTATAATCTTTCTCAATCATCACTTGTGACTCTCTGTCAGTGTGTGGTGATGGATTTACCTGCAGAGATCCTGCCCCCTGCCTGAATTTTCCATTTTCCTCTGGTTGTGTTCTGGATATTTCTGGGCATTGACCTCAGGGCAGCGAGTGTGTATTTCCAACCAATCAATAATCACACAGTATGTGTGGACAGATGGCTATCTTCCTCGTTCTGTTCTCATCCACAAACTGTACAGTTCTGTCTGAGAGACTAAACTCAGCAAAGAAAACACATCGTACAGCAGATATGAGGAGGCTGTGCTTGGCTTGAATATCACCTCTAGAACATTCCCACAGCATTTTGCAAAAGTATGGATGTGTTTGTATATTGGCTAAAATTTGCTTAGATGTCTTATTTATGTCTTTGTGCATAAGAAATCAATGTAAGTGAATCCCCAAAGGAACTTTGTGTTGGTAAATGCAAGTTATGCAAATTTACAGGATTTCAGTTCTGTTGCAACATGTTGATGGTCATATGAACTATGTTTTCAGCTCAAAAATGTCCAATTTCATCATAATTAATGCTATATTTTCATGTCACAAATGGCCAAGTTATATTTGAACTGAATTTACCTGAAAAACAAATATTCTATCCTTTTAGATTCCCCAATTTTTCTTACAAGATTATATACAAAATTTACAATGAACATTTAGTTGTTTTTTCTCAGCAGGCACTACATCAATTGTTTTGAAACCTATAAACATACAGAAACATATAATCATACCTAACACTATCATCCATACCTTTTCAGAAACTTTTGTCCATATGAGTAATCAGGAAAGCAAACGTCAAAGAGTGTGTGATTTGCTGAATGCACTCGTCACACCAAAGGAGATTTCAAAAATAGTTGGAGTGTCCATAAAGACTGTTTATAATGGAAAGAAGAGAATGACTATGAGCAAAACTATTACGAGAAAGTCTGGAAGATACTATTAAAGAAGAATGGGAGAAGTTGTCACCCGAATATTTGAGGAACACTTGCGCAAGTTTCAGGAAGTGTGTGAAGGCAGTTATTGAGAAAGAAGGAGGACACATAGAATAAAAACATTTTCTATTATGTCAATTTTCTTGTGGCAAATAAATTCTCATGACTTTGAATAAACTAATTGGTCATACACTGTCTTTCAATCCCTGCCTCAAAATATTGTAAATTTTGCTTCCCCACCCTGTACTACATATCACATGTTTTATTTTTACAGGTTGCAATCTGGAGTATGGTGCTGATCCATCCTGCTTATGTTACACCAATACATACATTAAGAATGTCACACGTCACTTTTTAAATCAACAGTTTTCTAATAATAAGCCTTTTTATAAAGAAATAACAATTCTATATTGTTATTTACTCTTTAGTCTGATGATAAACTATACAATAAATAATTATGATACTAGTTTTTGCACAGGGATCATTTATGGAAACGGTGACATGGCTGCCGAGCATCAGTATGATGGGATCTGTAACAACCATGTCACATCCGTCCACTGCCACATTTTGTGTTTTTGTGTCAGCTGTTATTGTTTTAGATCCACGATACTAACATTTATGAGTAAGAGGATAATTAGCAATAGTAACTATATAAGTTTATTACTAATAAAGTACTGGTACTGACCAGAGCATCATGGGTAATGTCACGTCCGTCCACCAGCAAAAGTTTTCACATACACGTGCTATTCAAAATCCAATATTTCTGAAAATATAGCTTCCACTGTCAAATAATATCAGTAGTCTGTGCACAAATGTATTAGCATTATTTCATCACAATTCTATGCATTTCTTACAACTTTCTTTTTTGTTTTTTTTTTTTGACAAAAATGGCCACTCATTTGATCCCCTTAGTAAATTTTAGCCAATATTTAGAATATATGTATTGTCATCAGGAGGTAGTGTTTTATTCTATTTCATCGTTTCTTTTTCTACTCGCCCTCCCTTTCCATTCGACTGCTCTCTTGACCATTGCTGTCTTCCTCGTTTCCTTTAGAAGCCTATAAACCATGTCCATCTGACCTCCTTTCTGTGTAGGTTGTTGCCTGTGACTGTTGTATGTTCGCCCACATCAGTGATTTATGTGCAACGTGCTGACGTGCATTGGATTGATCGAAACCACTGATGTAAATATACTCATGAATACATGGAAGAACCTTGATTCAAGGTCCCTCATTGACAACAGAAAACTCATATAAACCCATCAAGTGTTAACATGAACACACTAAATTAAAATAATAGAAGCAGAAAATATACTTGTTAACATTAACATTTTGATATTGTGTGTACACCACATGTCAAAGATGTTATTTGTGCAAACAGTGTTGTATATATTATTTTTTTACATTCACACATGAAATATCCTTACGAATAAGGGAATTAATAATACGCCTTTTTTTGTTTTTTTTATTAATGGTCAGTGGTTGTTCTTCAAAGTAACCAAGTTAAAAGCTTCTCTATAATCATTAAGTAATCTATCGCATCTAAGTGACAGTTCAAGGGCTATTTGATGTGCTGAATCCAATGATTAAACAGAGCAGTGTGTTAAGATTAGAAATGGTTTCTTTAGCAGTAACAAAGATTTTATAAAATCTACATAATGAACAGGTTCTGATGTTGAAATGTCTTCCTGAATTGATCACATATATTTAAAATCTGTATGTGGAGGATAAACCTGATCCTGTGCTTACTACTATTATTTAATATTGTAATATAAAGTGCCTCCAAACCCCATGAAAATATAACATTTTGTGCCTGTAAATTCCATTGTTCAGTTGCTTCAGTCGCTGCTGCTGCCAGGCCATGTCAGACTCAGATCTCAGCTGGATGAAGTCCTGGACATGGAACTGATCCAGCAGGAGGTGAATCACGGAGCTCTGGATCTTCACAGACTGGCGGGATACATCATCAACACCATGGGTTCCCTGTGTGCTCCTGTGAGGGACCCAGAGATCAGGGCGCTGCGGGACCTCAGGGACCCTGTGGAGCTCTTCAGGTGGGAGACAACGTCAACATCAGCTTCACAGACATGAGGGTCTGACCTGGGATAGAATAATAATAATAATAATAATAATAATAATAACAACAACAACAACAATAATAATAATAATAATAATACGGTTAAAATTTGCTTAGAGGTCTTATTTATGTCTTTGTGCATAAGAAATCGATATAAGTGAATCCCCAAAGGAACTTTGTGTTGGTAAATGCAAGTTATGCAAATTTACAGGATTTCAGTTCTGTTGCAACATGTTGATGGTCATATGAACTATGTTTTCAGCTCAAAAATGTCCAGTTTCATCAAAATTAATGCTATATTTTCATGTCACAAATGGCCAAGTTCTATTTTAACTGAATTTACCTGAAAAACAAATATTCTATCCTTTTAGATTTCCCAATTTTTCTTACAAGATTCTATCCTACATATCACATGTTTTATTTTTACAGGTTGCAATATGGAGTATGGTGCTGATCCATCCTGCTTATGTTACGCCAATACATACATTAAGAATGTCACACGACACTTTTTAAATCAACAGTTTTCTAATAATAAGCATTTTTATAAAGAAATAACAATTCTATATTGTTATTTTCTCTTTAGTATGATGATAAACTATACAATAAATAATTCTGATCCTAGTTTTTGCACAGGGATCATTTGTGTAAACGGTGACATGGCTGCCGAGCATCAGTATGATGGGATCTGTAACAACCATGTCACATCCGTCCACTGCCACATTTTGTGTTTTTGTGTCAGCTGTTATTGTTTTAGATCCACAACACTAACATTTATGAATAAGAGGAGAATTAGCAAATGTAAATATATACGTTTATTACTAATAAAGTATTGGTACTGACCAGAGCATCATGGGTAATGTCACATCCATCCACCAGCAAAAGTTTTCACATACACGTGCTATTCAAAATCCTGTATTTCTGAAAATATAGCTTCCACTGTCAAATAATATCAGTAGTCTGTGCATAAATGTATTAGCATTATTTCAACACAGTTCTATGCATTTCTTACAACTTTTAATTTGACAAAAATGGCCACTCATTTGACCCCCTAAGGAAATTTTAGCCGAACAATAATAATAATAATGATAATAATAATAATAATAATAATAATAATAATAATAATAATAATAATAATAATAAAACCCAGCAGTCTGCAGATTTAAGAAAACCATTCTAAAACCCATCTCATGATCTCCTTGGACTTCTTTTCAGTCCTTTTCACCCTCTAGCTGTACTTTTTTTAATCTAAATCTCTCATAAACTGTTTCACCTGATCATCCTCGCCCGTCCCTTTCCTCAGGGAGATCTTTCGCGTCTTGGGGCTCATGAAGATCGACATGGTTAATTTCACCGTCCAGACTCTGAGGCCTCACCTGATGCAGCAGGCCGTGCAGTATGAGAGGGCCAAATTCCAGCAGATTCTGGACCAGCACCCAGGTAAGGACACGTGAAGCATTTCAAACCAGGTCGCTGAATGATGTCCGACCTGACCCATACAGGGGGACCGATGGGCGGCCAATCAGGGAGCTGTTGGACTCATACAGCTGCCAACGTAACAGCGCTGACACAGTCACATTAGTCGCCAGCGTGTGAAGTGTCTTTTTTTTTAGTCTATTCTAAAGTACATTTTGTTGGCAAACCAATTTATTGTTTGATAATATGTTTCATTCCTTGTTACCAGAAATATTTAGTTATTCCGTCAGTGGAAGGCTGCTTTTATTAAAAGTAATTGGAAGAGAAACCTTTGCGGTCAGAATAAATCAAATATGCTGTAAAAGCAATTAACCCTGTAACACCAATTATATCATATGTCCTTCATGAGCCTCTATGACCTTTAGTTACCATTATGATCAATACTGAGAAAAAGATACTATATGTAATGTGACACGTCCTCTGCATTTCTGTGCGAGTTTTTGGCAGGAAAATGTTTGCAAATGTTGAATATGTTGTGCTAAGAATATGAAACAAAAGATATTTAAATGGGCTTGCACTGATATAGCGCAGGTTTAGCTTTATGGTAGTTAAAGCGCTTTGGAGGGAAAACCATCACGTTCAACCACACAATCACACACCAGTCAAACAGACACTGGGAGGAACTTAGGGTTCAGTCAGTGTGTTGTTCAGGGACACTTCAACATGTGGGCAGGGGTCAGGGGTCAAAACATCCACAACCCACTCTACCCACTGAGCCACAACTTACTGTATTGAATGATGTACATGAGGTAATTTATCTGGAAATCCCTTCATCTGCTGCATTGTGGCTTTCAAAATGTCAACCACACTGTTCTGATTATTTCATTTAAAGGGCTCATATTTTGCTAAACCCACTTTTATTAGTCTTTGGTTCATTTATTTGTGTATTTGGACCCTAATAGTTCATAAAGTTTGAGTTTGAACCCTCCAGGTGCTGCAAAGCTATCTTTATATTCATTCTGGCAAAAATCGAGTAGATTTCTACAACCTGTTTTAATTCCTGCTTAATTTGTCATGTTTTATAACTAGTCATGTCATGACATTTGCACAAATAAGATCAAGACTTCTCACGAACATTTCTCCGAATACGCCAATGTTAGTCAGCAGCAGCGGTTGTAGTCAGCCAATTGCCTAAAATGTTCAGTTGTTGAGCCTGGAGGGGGCGGGGCCTGAAGCGGCTCATGCGCATTTAACCTCTTTAGCCCGATCAGCCCGCCCGCGAACCTAAAAAATTATATTAATATTCATCTACTATAAAATTCTAAAAAATCAGTACAATGGATGTTTTTTTCAACTTTTGCTCAAAGTTTAGACCCTAATGTTAATAAAAGTACATCAAAAGTGTATTTTAGTGCAAACTTTAATGTTCAAACATGATTTTTAATCTTTGTGGGGTGAAATATACGCTATTACAAATCTCCGACACGAACAATTAATTTATGCATATCATCGTCAATCCAGCCGGAAAAAAAAACAGGCGAGGATAAAAAAATTCTAATTTCTCTTTTAGTTTGTTACAGTTTACTCAGGCATAGTAATAGATACAATATTTTAGACAATGGGAATAGATTCTGTGAGGTCTCTAAATGTCCATAGACACCAAGAACATCCATATGAACCTTATTATTGTGAAGTAATTCTTCATTTACTTTGGGTATGTCGTTTTAGGCGTTTTTCCCCTGAAAATATGGTCAGGGTTAAACAGGTTAAAGGGCCAGCGCTCAAAACTACCTTTCTGGTGTCATTACTCAGAAATAGGGTTGAAGATGAACATGTGGAGTTGAATGAATGAAGAATTCAGACCTAAGCAGAGCATTTACAGTTTACGTAGACCACAGGGAAATGTTTGAAAATGCATAATTCCATTTTAAAAAATAGGACCAATGGCCCTGTAGCTTACCTGCCAAATTAAAAGCTTTGGGAAATGTATCCAGATGTCATTCATTATCACCCAGTTATGTATATTTATTCTGTTACAGAAATAGCTCATGTTTTGGTCATATTCCAATCAGATCTGTAAAAAATTCAAATTCCAACTTAATATCATTGATACTGATTTATTGGATCAGTCCATTTCCTATCTGTTATAATGGGAAAATTTGTCAAAGTCGCACCAAATCCAGATTCAGATCTGTACTGAAATAATTTCAATACCTTGTGTTGACATCATCATACAGAAGCTGTATACCAAGTTGAAGTCAATCAGAACTGGAGTTTGGGAGAAAAAGACGCTTGAAATTTTTTCCCCATAAGAGCCCATGTTAAAATTTCCGTAAGTTCCCAGATCCAGAAGAAGATCCTGTTCAGCATGTGGACATTATGTTTTGGACATCTCCCCATCAGGGCTGGACTGTAGAAATTTTAAGTTGATATCATTTATTTTTACTGAGTTATTGCATCCATCCACTTCCTATTGCTTATAATGGGGAGATTTTTCAAAGTTGCACCAAATCCAGAATCAGATCCGGATCCAAATAATTTCACTTTTGTTGACATCATCATAAAGAAGCTGTATACCAAGTTTGAAGTCAATCAGAATTGTAGTTTCGGAGAAGAAGACGATTGAAATTTTTGTAACGGACGACAGACGACGACGGACGCTGCATGATAACAATAGAAAAGCAAAATATCACTCCTTTAAACAAATTAAACACTGAAATATCCATTTAGGATATATTTAGAGGAGAAAATGGAATATTTATGGCCCGTCTATGTTGTACATGCAGCCTGCTCTCATCATAACACTGGGTTACAAAAAAATGTTTTTTGCAAGTTGTCTAGGTTTTTTCAACTGAATTAGGACCATTTTGCACCGCTAAATCCAAAAATGACATCTGTTTTTCTCAATCAGGTCAGGTTTTTTTGCTAATTTGATTTTGAAAAAATTGATCTTCTCACAATCTGTGCCCAAACTTTATCTTGGTCACCAAGTTTAATACCAAAATAAGATTGGTAAGCACACTTTATGAAACTTGTGACTTGATTCCTGTTAGGTACAATGGTGTATTCACCGCAGATGTAGCAGAATACGTCAGGCTTATTTTTGCAAGATCTTCTAGTCCACAGGTGTCAAACATGCGGCCCAGGGGCCAAATCCGGCCCGCCAAAGGATCCAGTCCGGCCCTTGGGATGAATTTGTGAAATGTAAAATTTACACTAAGATATTAACAATCCTTTTAGTTCAAGTTCCACATTCAGACCAATATGATCTAAAGTGGATCAGACCAGTAAAATACTATCATAAAAACATATAAATAATGACAACTCCAAATTTTTCCCTTTGTAAATGTAAATATTTTCATGTATTTACACTAAAACAAAGTAGAATTTCGCAAAAAATGTGAATAACCTGAACAAATACGAACCTGAAATGTCTTAAGAGAAGTAAGAATAATTTTAACAACTTTCTGTCTGTTGTTAAATGTTTTGTGTGTTTGTAGATCCACTGTGATCTATAAGTTATAGCGTACATGTATAAATGATAAACTGAGGCAGAATATTGTTAAAATTAAACTTATTTTTTCAGTTTGTTCATATTATTCACATCTTTTGAAAGGATAGTTCGTAGATGTAAACCTTTTCATAATGTAAATTTACGTTTTTTCGCTCTTAAACAGATAAAAGTTCGGAGTTGACATTATTTATATATTATTATTATGTTATTATTTTACTGGTTCGGCCCACTGCAGATCAAATTTAGCTGTATGTGGCCCCTGAACTAAAATGAGTTTGACACCCCTGTTCTAGTCGAAGCCATTTCATTCACCTGTAATATTAAAAAAAAACATTAATCTTAAATTGACAAAAGTAAAGTCTTCAGAACTTGTTTATTGCAAGAAATATGAAAGAATTTTGTATCATATGATGTGAAAATGCCCATAAATGTAAGCAAAAATGTTAAAAAGCCAATATGTAGCATAGTTCAGAAAGTTGACCTGATTGAGCAAAATGAATGTGATTTTTGGATTCAGCACACCAAAATGATCCTAAATCAGCTCAAAAAACTTAAACAATAAATTTGTTGTTGACCAGTGTAATCATTTAGATACTGCAATTAATTCCGTCTTTTGTCATAATTGACATGTTCTGCGATCAGTAATATGCCAAAAAATGTTGGATGTAAGTAATATGAAGCAAAAAACACAAGACAAAAAAATACACAGTACATTCATCATTTCACTTCACACCGTTTAACTGGTTTCAGGTTCTCTAGATAGAAACTAAACCTTGTATTTTTCTATTTCCAGTCGACGACACGCTACATTTATGCCTGCACCTGTTAGATGTAATGGTAATAAATCCTCCTTTGTTTGATCTTCTTTGTCTTTTTTTTCTCTTCGTGTGATCTACCGTTGGCCTCCAGCGTCTCTGGATAACACCAGCGCTTGGCTTCAGGCTGCAGCGTCAGAGGAGGCGTCGGCTGTCAGCGCTGGATCTGAGGCTCCTGACAGCAGAAGCCCCGTCAGCGCCACGGCCGTCCTCAACCGGGCCTACATACGTCTGCTGCACTGGAGCCCGCAAGAGCAGAAATATCCTGAGGTCAGCTGCAGATTACATCACACGCTGCCTCTAATCTGAATAATGTTTTATTGATAATGAGGGAATAAGGGGTCTCTGTACGCACTCCTCACCCTGCTGCTTGTTGATGCATGAGATAACACATTACAGCTCAAGTAATGTAGAAAACCTGCAGCTTTTTTTTCCATCTCAAACCAGAGCGCTGTGATGTTTTTACATGGTGCTGTGAATTTTCTTCAGATTTAGATTTCAGATTTTCTTGGTTTTTAACCCATAAAGACCCAAGGCTACTTTTACGGAGGTTTCCAAATGAATTTTTCCTCATTATTTAATCATCCTTGAGTGATTTATCACCATTTACTATCATATTATCCTCTGTATTTTGCATTTTTCAGTGTAAATCAGATATTTTTTCCCTATATTTAATTTACTGATCATGTGGATGTTCATGAAAACTCAGAGTAAATTCAAAGGTTATTATTTTACAACAGAAAAAACTGAAGAAAGAATGACTGAACATAAACAAGCATCTACAACAGGGGCGTCAAACTCATTTTAGTTCAGCAGCCACATTCAGACAAATTTGATCTGAAGTGGGCCGGACCAATAAAATAATAGCATAATAATATATAAATGAAGTCAACTCCAAACTGTCCTCTGTTTTAGAGCGAAAAAAGTGAAATTACATTATGAAAATGATAACAGCTACAAACTGTCCTTTAAAACAATGTGAAAAACAGGAACAAACTGAAATTTCTTAAGAAAAATCCGTGCAATTTTAACAATATTATGCTTCAGTTTATCATTTACACATGTGCGGTACAATTTACAGACCAAAGTGGATCTACAAATACACAAAATATTTACTAACAGGCAGAATATTGTTAAAATTGCACTTCTTTAGACATTTGTTCAGGTTATTCTTCAGGTTTTTTTTTTTTTTTTGAGAAATGATTGTTTGTTTTAGTATAAATATAGTAAAATTATATGAAAATATTTACATTTAAAAAGAGAAAAATTTGGAGTTGACATTATTTACAGCACAGGTGTCAAACATGTGGCCCGGGGGCCAAATCCGGCCCGCCAAAGGGTCTAGTCCGGCCCTTGGGATGAATTTGTGAAATGCAAAAATCACACTAAGATATTAACAATCCTTTTAGTTCAGGTTCCACATTCAGGCCAATGCAATCTCAAGTGGATCAGACCAGTAAAATACTATCATAATAACATAGAAATAATGACAACTTCAGATATTTCTCTTTGTAAATGTAAATACTTTCATGTATTTACATTAAAACAAAGTATAATTTTGCAAAAAAAAAAAAAGAATAACCTGAACAAATATGAACAACCTGAAATGTCTTAAGAGAAGTACAATTTTAACAAGATTCTGCCTGTTATTAAATGTTTTGTGTGTTTGTAGATCCACTGTGATCTGTAAGTTATAATGT
Source organism: Sphaeramia orbicularis (assembly GCF_902148855.1). NCBI lineage: Eukaryota > Metazoa > Chordata > Actinopteri > Kurtiformes > Apogonidae > Sphaeramia > Sphaeramia orbicularis. The sequence goes on along the minus strand of NC_043961.1, from coordinate 53,373,533 downwards.
ACATGTGTAAATGATAAACTGAGGCAGAATATCTTTAAAATTACACTTATTTTTTCAGTTTGTTCATGTTATTCACATCTTTTGAAACGATAGTTTGCAGATGTAAACCTTTTCATAATGTAATTTATCTTTTGTCACTCCAAAACATAGAGAAAAGTTTGGAGTCAACATTATTTATATATTATTATGTTATTATTTTACTGGTTCGGCCCACTGCAGATCAAATTTGGCTGAATCTGGCCCCTGAACTAAAATGAGTTTGACAGCCCTAATTTATAGGTTATGATGATAGTATTTTACTGGTCCGACCTAGTTGCGATTGAATTGGTCTGAAGTGATTTTTAATATCTTAGTGTATTTTTTGCATTTCATGGGCCGGACTGGACCCTTTGGCGGCCTGGATTTGGCCCCCAGGCTGCATGTTTAACACCCCTGATCTACATCTTCTGTCACTGATCCACCTCCATAGATTTACTGGTGAATCAATGTTGTAGAACACAGGTGTCAAACATGCGGCCCGGGGGCCAAATTTGGCCCGCCAAAGGGTCCAATCCGGCCCGCAGGATGACTGTGCAAAGTACAGAATATATTAACAGTTGAGGGCGTCAAACTCGAAAATAACAGCATAATAACCTAAAAATAATGACTCCAAATTTTCTTCTTGGTTTAATGTGAAAAAAATAATATGACATCATGCCTATAAATAATGGCAAAACCAATTTTTTCTCTTTGATTTATTGCAAAGAACGTTAAATTTTGATATCCTTTAATAATAAAACGTCAATAACCTGAACAAATATGAACAACCTGAAATGTCTAAAGAAAAATAGGACCAATGGCCCTGTAGCTTACCGGCCAAATTAAAAGTTTTGGGAAATGTATCCAGATGCCATTTATTATCACCCAGTTATGTGTATTTATTATATTAGAGAAATAGTCCATGTTTTGGTCATATACCAATGAGATCTGAAAAAAATCCAAATTTCAACTTGATATCATTGATACTGATTTATTGGACCAATCACTTCCTATCTTTTATAATGGGAAAATTTTTCAAAGTCGCACCAAATCCAGAATCAGATCTGGACCGAAATAATTGCAATACCTTGTGTTGACATCATCATACAGAAGCTGTATACCAAGTTTGAAGTCAATCAGAACTGGAGTTTGGGAGAAAAAGACGATTGAAATTTTTTCCCCATAAGAGCCCATGTTAAATTTTCCGTAAATTCCCAGATCCAGAAGAAGATCCTGATCAGCATGTGGACATTATGTTTTGGTCATCTCCCCATCAGGGCTGGACTGTAGAAATTTACACTGGATATCATTTGTATTTACTGAGTTATTGCATCGATCCACTTCCTATCTCTTATAATGGGGAAATTTTTCAAAGTCGCACCAAATCCAGATTCAGATCCAGATCCAAATAATTTCACTAACTTTTGTTGACATCATCATTAAGAAGCTGTATACCAAGTTTGAAGTCAATTGGAATTGTAGTTTCAGAGAAGAAGACGATTGAAATTTTTGTAACGGATGACAGACGACGCCGACGGACGCCGCATGACGAATATAGCTTACGGCCTATCGGCTGGTAAGCTAAAAATAAGCGCAATTTTAACAATATTCTGTCTGTTTTGTGTCTTGGTAGATGCACGTATAAATACTGATGAAAATTTTTCTTATTATTTCTTCTTATTTTTCTTCAGAAATTTCAATTTTTTCAGGTTATTCGCATCTTTTTTATTTGGATTGTTTGTAAAATGTAAAGGATTTTATAATTTAATGTTATTTTTTTGTTTCTAAAAAAATTTGGAGTTGTCATTATTTCTAGGCTCGTATGCTATTATTTTACTGGTCCGGCCCATTGGAGGTCAAACTGGGCTGAATGTGGCCCCTGAAAGAAAATGAGTTTGACACCCCTGTTGTAGAAGATGACGGTGTTTCCACAGTAACTATGGAGCCTCTGAACGTCCAAATGGGTCATATGTGATGACCATGAAAAGATGACCAACTGTATTTTACACCAATTATTTACATGTATTGATAGGATTAGCGGATCAACAGTTATTAAACAGTTTAGATCAGCAGATGGTTTTGGTCGCCGGTGGCTGTTTGGGTCTTTATGGGTTTATGACCTCTGTTTTACACGATAAATGACCTTGCCTTGGCTTCCACACAGACCGTGCTGATGGACCGGGCCCGGCTGGACCCTCTGGGCCGCCGGCTTCAGATGCTGGTCCTGGAGGCGTCGGTGCTGCTGTTGACCAGCGCCCAGTGCGGGGGTACTGTGTTCTCCCTGCAGGGGTTTGTAGGTAAACTCAGGCAGTCCATCACTGCCCTGCTAGAAGGCAGTCACACCAGGTAAGAGGGGAACGTGGTGATGCATGTACTGGCTGTCATGGGGAACAGGTATTGTAAGAGGAGGAAACCAATGGAGGTGACAGGAGGCAACTAGCTTGTCAGAACGGATCCAGCTAACCTCATTCTTTCTGTTCAAGAGAAGCCCCGTCATGATTAGTGGATAAATGTGGAATAGCAGCATGTGATATTCAAAGGCTGCTAACGCTCTGCAGGGAAATGCAGCACAGGCTATTTCCTCCCTAATGACCTTTATTAAATGTAATTTTATTAATCTCGACGCCTTCTTACATGACTAAATGCTGAACAGTCTCGAGTCATGGGACTTTAAAAACATTCACAGACCGCATTCTAAAAGGTTTTAATGCATATCCAAAAAAAAGAGGAAAAAATACAGCCTACTGCTACTGTGTCTTTTTGCTCCTTGTGGTTCTGCAGGGAGGATGACCTGAAGGGGGCGCTCTTGGGGCTCGGGGAGAAGGTACTGCAGCAGGTGAACGAAGCTCTGAGCAGACAGGAAGGAGCAGCGCTACCTCAGGAGAACCAGGATCTGCTGAGGGGACAAATAACCAACCTGTGGAAGCACAACAACCCCGTTCGCTGCCTCATAGGTCAGACATGAGCACTAAACACCCCAACAGTTACACCCAGATGATGTAGACAGGGTCTCTGCAGGTCCGTAAGAAGTCTACAATCCAATAATGAAACCTTAAACATGTCTTCAGTATGACTTTGGCAGGTCTCAGACAATGACTGGACTAATAAGTAATAATAACAAAACAAAATATACATGGAACCAGTAACCCAGTGTTTTTCAACCGTGGGGTCGTCTGCAGTTTAACCCTTTCATGCATGAATTATGAGAACCTTAATGGGTCAAAACGCAGTAGTGTCCCGTCAGAGAGCAAAATTTAATTGCCATTCCAACATTTATTTCAATATAAAGTAGCTCCTTGTTTTGGATAATCCCTTATGGTCCAACTAAAGCAAAAATTTAATGAATTTAATTGAATTTAAAAGTAAAAATGTGGGTCAAATTGTGTCTAAAATGTCCCGTCAGAGAGATTTTGGATATCATTTTTGACCCTAATCAAGATATTTTTCCTGTTTTTATTCCTCTTTAGGCATGAAAAAAACAACGCGATTGAACATTTTTTTATGAACCTATTTTTCATGGTGTTGCAAAAATATCCACTCAGCTGGACACCATGCATTTAATTTATGAAGCAAAGAAACATGTATTTACTGATATACTGTGTGAAAACTATGAAGTATTTTTTTTTTTTTAATGCTGCTAATTTGGTGTTTTGTCACATTTTAACATACTCTAATATTAGTTATTATTCAGTTTATGGAGATTATATGTAAAAAAAAAAACAAAACAAAACTTTTTGTTTAAGAAAAATGGTTGATTACACTGGTCTACAAGGAAAATGCTTCCAGAATAAAAGTAATGAAATTTTACCACATGAGAGTCACTGATAAAGAAAAATCAAGTAAAAAATGTTGGTTGGCTGAAGTTTCCAAGATACAGCCTTGGGTCAAAATGTGAAATTCAAGAATTAACGAGAGAATGGGTTTGACTCAAAAGGAATATTTGTCTCAGAGCTACAAGATCTACTTCAAAACATTGTCTGCACATTAGAATACATTCACTTTACAGGTTCTATTTAGTGGAAGATTTATAAAACTGTTATATAAATGTACATAAACCAGTATATATGTGTAATAACACTTAATCATATACCTTGAAAACATCAGCAAACCGGCACTTTTGTCATTTATTTTCCAATTAATCTTATTAAAATACGTAACATTTAGCACATTTAATGTCTGAAGCAAATCATTTATAAAAAATTGTAGACCAGTGTTACAGTCTATTAATAACAAGCAATGGATTTACACTCAAACATGTTACTGTAGATCAGATTTATCGAGAACAGCAAAGTTACAGTAATGGTATGAATGTCAGTGTATGGGATGATGCATAGGCGTCCACTGTGTTGGCTGATATGGAACTAAAACAATAAAATCCACGAATATACAAGAGAACAGCTGGAGAATAACTGCCCACTGGAGTGACCACTGTGCATGAAAGGGTTAAATGGGGTCACCTGAAATTTCTAGTAATTGATTAAAAAAAACAAAAAACAACTTACTTATAAAAAATATATGGTAAGTTTAGAGAGACAATCACAACACATAAAAAAACATGACGAACTGTGAAGCTGAAACTGAAGCACTGTGGTACTGTTTATCTGTCAAAAAGTTCATTGTGGTCAGTTTCAGATGCTGCAGCTCTTTCATAATTCATAGTTTGAGTTGTTGTTTGTTCAGTATTAAATGTCAGCCTTGTAAATCACAGCTGGACTGACTGTACATATCCTGACCAAGGAAAATCAAATTCTCACTTTGTGCAGTAATCTGCCTCCGTCCATAATAATATACATTATATAGACTAGATGTTTATTTGCAACATAGTATAGCAAACTATTACATGATCAAAAACAAATTAATAGCAGTAAAAAATATCTGGGGTCGCCAGAAATTTATGATGTTAAAATGGGGTCACGAGCCAAAAAAAGTTGGGAACCACTGCAGTAACCATTCAGAACACACCCACCCCAATGTGTTGTGTGGTCTTGGAAGGGTTGGGGGAGGGGCTATCTTGGCACTTGCCTATTTTGTAAATGCCCTATCGGCCCGCCTGTGGGCCGAAAAAATTATATTAACCCTTTCATGCATACTGGTCACTACGGTGGACAGCTATTCTACAGCTGTTCTCTTGTATATTCATGGATTTTGTTGTTCTTTTTGGGTTTTTTTTTTTTTTTTTTTTTTTTTACACATATCTTTATTAACGTTTTAAGACACTACATACCTTTTCTGACATGAATTGGTAACATTATGTAGATCTCTCTTGAGCATAAACCCCCAGAATCATAAGCCCTCCCCATAGTTTTCACACAATTTATCAGTAAATACATGTTTCTGTGCGTCAAAAATTAAACACATGGTGTCCAGTTGAGTGGACATTTTTGCAACTTCATGAAAAATAGGTTCATAAGAATTTTTTTTTTCCATTATTGTTTTTTATGGGTTTTTTTTTTTTTGGATTATTTTTATTTATTTATTTTTATTTATTTTTCAGAAGAACATTTTCAATCGCATTGTTTTTTTTCATGCCTAAAGAGGAATAAAAACACTCAGGAAAAAATTTTGATTAAGGTTCTCATAATTCGTGCATGAAAGGGTTAATATTCATCTAGTATAAAAATATAATAAATCAGGACAATGGATGTTTTTTTCAACTTTTGCTCAAAGTTTAGACCCTAATGTTAATAAAAGTACATAAAAAGTGTATTTTAGTGCAAACTTTAATATTCAAACATGATTTTTAATCTTTGTGGGGTGAAATATACGCTATTAAAAATCTCCGACACGAACAATTAATTTATGCATACCATCGTCAATCCAGCCGGAAAAAAAGAAACAGGCGAGGATAAAAAAATTCTAATTTCTCTTTTAGTTTGTTACAGTTTACTCAGGCATAGTAATAGATACAATATTTTAGACAATGGGAATAGATTCTGTGAGGTCTCTAAATGTCCATAGACACCAAGAACATCCATATGAACCTTATTATTGTGAAGTAATTCTTCATTTACTTTGGGTATGTCTTTTTAGGCGTTTTTCTCCTGAAAATATGGTCAGGGTTAAACAGGTTAATCAAATATGGGTAAGTGCAAGTCAACTGGATCTGGCTAAAGAACAGCACATTTAGTGCTTTGTTGAAGTCCATTGCAGCTGTTGCAAAAAAAAATAAAAAGACAAAACAAAAAAGCAAAAACCAATCAAATCAGAAGCACAGGTTTTAGTGTTAAGACTCATGTGGGAAATCAGAAAAAAACACTAACAACTGTCTCTCATCACCTGATATTGTTCTGTTTTCACATTATAAGCATCACAGACAAACATCGCTGGTACGACAGGATGTGGAATGTGTCTTAAATGTCTCCATAATGGTCTGAAATCTTTTAGGTTTAATCTGTTGAAACCTGCAGAAACCCCGTTATAACACAAACCAATTTACTTTCATGTAAAACGTCAGAAAACAGTGACAAAGGAAAAGACACCATAGTTACATCTTCACACAGTTGGAAAACTCCACTTGTTAAGTCTGACATCATGGTGCAGTAAAATTCATTTCCGGACCAAAACAGTCAACAGTGGCAGAGCCTGTACGCTTGTTTTTAGGGTTAATTTTTTTAGGTTTACTCAAATATAGCGATTTTCTATAATCAGACGGACCCAGCAGGATTACAACTGAACAGAATGTTGAAAATAATCTGAATATAATACACAATTAAACTACCTTTTTTCTTTAGTTTTTTTTACTTTTTAAGCATTTTAAATACTGTTTTAGCTCCTGGTCCATTTCCATCAGTCCATCGCTTTACTTCATCCTCAGTTGTGTGTTAACAGTAAATCATTATATTATTTACTTTCACCTAAACTGGACAGAACAGATAAAGAGCTGACGAATCAAACACAAAGTGTGACGATGTGAAACACCTCATAAAAGCCTCATTCTATATCAGGAGAATCTATAAAGAACTGGTTTTAGCAGAAGCTGTGGGAACGAGTGAGCTAACGTGCTAACATTAGCTACAACCAAACTGTGTGTATTTTCCTCATTTATTTAAGACCTGTAATGTTACGTATAAGCTTCATCCATGTCCTCTGCTCTTTATCATTACATGTAAAGTGGTAGAACAAAGGTGTCAAACATGCGGCCCGGGGGCCAAATCTGGCCCGCCAAAGGTTCCATTCCGGCCCAAGGGATGAAAGTACAAAAATGAACCTGTAGAGTTAAGGTTGTCAAAATCGTTTTGGTTCAGGTTCCACATACAGACCAATGTGATCTCCAGCAAAAATAACAACACACTAAACCCATAATTAATGACAACTACAAATTTTCTTTGTTAAAAATTATGTGGAAAAAATTTAAGTGAAAAAAACATTACACTGTGAAAATATTTACATTTACAAAACTATTCATTCACAATAAAATGCAAATAAATACATAAATAAAAACAAAGCTGAACAACCTGAAATGTGCAATTTTAACAACATTCTGCCTGATACTAAATATTTTGTGCATTTATGATCCACTGCGATCTGTAGTTGTGTTAATAATAAGAAATGTAATATTGTAGAAATTGTTCAAATTTTAGTTCCAAACTCCAAAATTTTAACAATATTCTGCCTGTTACCAAATGTTTATGTAACATTGTGTGCAATGTACGTGTATAAATAATAAGTCGAGGCATAACATAGTTAAAATTGCACTAATTTTTCAAATGAAATTACATTTTTTTAAAGTTATTCACAACTTTTATGTAAAATGTAAATATTTTCATAATTTAATCGGGTTTTTTTGTACTAAAACAAAAAGAAAAACTTGGATTTGTCATTATTTATAGGTTATTAAGTCATTATTTTACTGGTCTGGCCCGCTTTAGATCAAATTGGGCTAAATATGACCCCTGAACCAAAATGAGTTTGTCCCCCCTGTGGTAGAATGTGTTTTTATGGACCAGAGAAACAGTACTGCAGCAAATTGAACACACAAAACTGAACAGAAACAGGAAATGATGTCACGGCTTAACAAGTTTACATTTAGTTTGTTTTCACATAATCATATACAAAGAAAATCTGCACATCTTTCATTTTTTGCTCATACAAATCATGGATAAATGATGAATAAAACAGTTTTCTCCTCGTTCAAGCGACCAGATGGTAGTAGTTGTAATGTTTTATGCACAAATGGGAAAATGCTTCATGTTTGTAGGTTTCTTTAGTTGGATGTGTGTATTTTCAGAGATAAACTCTCGCTGGTGGTGTTCTTATTTTCATAATATTCAAGTTTTAGAACCTTTTAGTCCAATTAAAAGATGATTATACATGCACGTATACGATCTAAATGATTTAATGACAGGCGTGGATGGAGCGTTTTAAGGTGACAGCAGGAACACGCCTCGTACGGTCATTATGTCCAGGTTAACTCAGTCCATGCGGAGGTTTTTAAAGTTGGATGTGTCGCCTCACAGAGCTGACTCCTTCCCTTCTCTCTGGATAAAACACAGGAGAGAGGGTACAGGGCTTCCTCCAGGCCATGCTGCAGGGCGGCCCCTCTAAAAGGAGTCCAGATCTGCCCGCTACCCTCAGGCTGGTTGGCGCCGAGCTGGCTGAGCTGGGGACGGCCTTCGGGCAAATCGTCCACTTCAACCGCGCAGTGTTCGGTCCCTTCTACGCGCCCATCCTCAGGAAACTGCTGTTCCCACCGGGAGAGGCGGAGACGGGGGAGGACTCACGCTAAACGGAAGCGGACCTGGACAGCTGTTAATGACCTTTGCTTTAAACGCCAGAGCTTTAGTGTAAATATAAAAACCGAGGGCATTAAAGAGAATCTTATGTGTCATATCAAACCCAAAGTATAAAACAACAAGGCAGCTACAGTTGGGACTCACCAACAGAGTCTGTTTGGGTCTCTGATGAGACATTTAAAGCCTCCAGGGAAACGGTTTTCACATCATACGTTGTTAGAAGGGAAGATGAGAAAGTCCACATCTCAGAGTAGAGCAGGTACCGAGCAGTTCAATAACTTGTAAGCATCAGAGTGGATCGTCACGACACACTCGAACACACAAAAGTAGATTAAAAGACAAACTTAATAGATGGTTTGAAAGAATAGAATCTGTGTTTTCCACCTGGACAGGACTGATTCAGTACGCAGTCAGTGTTTTAATAATAAAAACAAAACAGGTATTTAATCAAAGCAGGAGAATAATTGTGATTCTGAAATGTTTTTTGTAAAGATTATTTGCCTGGGAAACACCTCAGTTTATTCTCAAGATAAACACCCGCAGGACAAACGAAGTACCAAAGAAAAGATGCCTGTAAATGAAGCTAAAATTATAGAACTAGGTGCTTTTAACAGATTTTTATATATATGAGACACCAAAGACAGTACGCACTTTGTTATTTGTTGTTGTTTGGGGTGGGGGTTGTTTATGATTTTTCTTTCTTTTTTTTTTTCATTCTAAAAAAAATATATATATCTATATCTATATATATATATATATAGATATATATATATGTTTTCCGACATGTTTTCAATTTTTGGTGGACGTGGCATAGAATTCCCTAAATAATCAATGTCTCCAATGACAGTTATTGCAGTAATATGACTGGCTGAGCTAAACACAAAACCAGTGAAATAGTTACATTGACAGATGTTTGCAGCCTCAGTTTGTTCCTCCCCTGAGTTATTTTTGCAGTGATAATTGAGTTAACCACTTTGAATGCTACACAATATGGACAAAAGTATTGGGACACATGACACATCATGACAAATGGTATAATATAATTTTATAATGTAAAAATACCATTGCAATAAATGTTTTATTTAATCTTAGGGTTAATGTGTTTACGTTGTCATATGAAACACCCAAAATGCTTCATTCATTCAATTTCTGAAATATTTGTTCCGTTTTGACCATAAATAATATTTTAAAATCCTGAGTAACCATCTGTTTTCTACAAAATTCCCACTCAGGATGAAAAAATTTGCCTTAAACGTGCCCTGCCACACAAAACCGTTTTTACTTGTATTTTTTGAAATATGTTCGGTCCATAGGCGTTTGTGTTCTGTAGTGAATTTGAAAATGAACCACTACCTCTGTCTGCAATTGCCACTGAAAAGAAATAAACGGAGAAATCAGGTCAATTACAATGGGTTACAAAAAAATGGTTTTTGCAAGTTGTTGTTTCAACTGAATTAGGACCATTTTGCACCGCTAAATCCAAAAATAACATCTATTTTTCTCAATCAGGTCAGGTTTTTTTTGCTAATTTGATTTTTTATATTATTTATTTTTATTTTATTTTATTGAATTTTTATCTTGGTCACCAAGTTTAATACCAAAATAAGATTGGTAAGCACACTTTATGAAACTTGTGACTTGATTCCTGTTAGGTACAATGGTGTATTCACCGCAGATGTAGCAGAATACGTCAGGGTTATTTTTGCAAGATCTTCTAGTCGAAGCCATTTCATTCACCTGTAATATTAAAAAAAAAACATTAATGATAAACTGGCAAAAGTAAAATCTTCAGAACTCGTTTATTGCAAGAAATATGAAAGAATTTTGTATCATATGATGTGAAAATGCCCATAAATGTAAGCAAAAATGTTAAAAAGCCAATCTGTAGCATAGTTCAGAAAGTTGACCTGATTGAGCAAAATGAATGTGATTTTTGGATTCAGCACACCAAAATTATCCTAAATCAGCTCAAAAAACTTAAACCATAAATTTGTTGTTGACCAGTGTAATTAAAGCTGGTCAGTGTGACGTGTTAATGCCTGAGCTCATTACTATTCCAGGTGAGACAACGTCTATAGAATTCGTCTAGCTCAGTGACAGTTTTCGTATACAGCAAGCTGGGGCGCCGTAAAGGGGGTGGGGTTAAACATGACAAATTCATGGGGCCCAGCACTCCTGGGGGGCCCATAGAGCAGGAGGGGGCCCAGTGGATACAGGTTAGAAGTTGTCGAAATTAAGTGTAAGGTCCGCCGTACAAGAGAGGCATAGAAGCCAGGAGTTGCATGTTCAAAATATGTTAAGTTTAATTTTTGGTTTCCGCCAGTTCCTCTACTTGTTGTGCAGGGTAAAGGATGCTGAAAAGCCAGGCTCTCATTGGCTAGCTGTTAGCCAATCAGAGTCAAGCAGCTTAGCAAATCGAGCTGAGTCTTCCAGCAGACTTTCGATACCAGGGGTGTCAAACTCATTTCAATTCAGGGGCCACATACAGCCTAACATTTTATAAAGTGGGCCGGACCAGTAAAATAATATAAATAATGAGATAACAACTTATAAATAATGTCAATTCCAAAGTTTGCTCCATGTTTTTAAGTGGAAAAAAAGTCAAATTCTGTAATGAAAATGTTTACATCTATGAACAGTACTTGAACATAACATGAACAAATATGAACCTGAAAATTCTTTTTAAAAATAAGCGCAATTTTAACAATATTATGTCTTAGTTTATCATTTATACATGTGCATTATAACTTACAAATCACAGTGGATCTACAAATACACAAAACATTAAGTAACAGGATGAATATTGGTAAAATTAGAGTACTGTTAAGACATTTCAGGTTGTTCACATTTTTTGTAAAAGGACAGTCTGTAAATGTAAACAAATTTTGTATAATTTTGACTTTTTTAAAAAACTGAAACAAAGAGGAAAAAATTGCAGTTGTCATTATTTATAGGTTATTATGATAGTATTTTACTGGTCTGACACACTTTAGATTGAACTGACCTAAAATCATTTTAATATCTTCAGTGTAATTTCACCGTAACTTTTGCATTTCACAGGGGCCGGATTGGACCCTTTGGCGGGCCAGTTTTAGCCCCCGGGCCGCATGTTTGACACCTGTGTTCTATACCATGTTAGAATAGCTTGAAACGTGATAACAAAGGCATTTTTTCCACAAAAAATGTTACAGAGTCCATGGTAGAACTCCAGACATGACCACAAAAGTAATGAAATACGTGTGGCAGGGCACCTTTAAAACTTCAAAAGAAATATTGATTTGACATTTATTGTGATACTAAAACTGAAGTGAACATTTATATGATGATACATATTTTTTTAATTAACAGGAAAGGGAAATCCTACAAGCTGTAGATGAGATGTGTCCCAAAAATGTTATCCATATAGTGTATCTTTACTTCTAAGATTATTATTTTACTTTTATGACAAAAACTCCAAACAAAACCTTTAAATTGAACAAAACCTTATTAAAGCTAGAGGTTAAAGGGTCTCTGAGGACCCTGGATATAGTCCTGAATGTTGACTACATTATTCTACTTTTGTTGAGGAGTAATTTTCTTAGACAAATGGCTTTTAGTGGATTTTACATCTGAGCCGAGCTGAGGCTGGATGTTCACAGATGTGCCACCCGCTAATTCTGTAACAAGGGAAACACTTGGAACTGTAAAGTGATTGCAATGTTTATCTCGCTGTCTTTTTTTTTTTTTTCTTATAACAAATGTAATCTTAAAGTGGAATCTGTGTAATGTTTCCTTTTTTCTTTTACTACTCAAGCATTAAAAAAAAAAATAAATCAATGCTGATGAGACATGGGAAGGATTCTTTTATCATTGTATTATTTAATTTCATTAATATAATATTGCTTTGAAATTTGAAACAGTATCACATTTTCATTGACAAACCATACTCTGTCCACAAACATGGGCAAAGCATTGTATGCTGGTACAGTTTTTTCTTTTTTTTTTTTTTCTTTTCTCTACATTTTGTTACATTTCTCTTTACCCTTAATAATTCCCACAGTCGCTATCTCCAATAGACCTGAATCAATAGAAATGCTCATTAATGGTCTATATCATTAATGGTCTACAGTGCTCTAAACATTACAGTACCTACATTTGACAAGATCGGAAAGTCGCAGCAAGGCCAGGAAATAGACTTTGACCTTTTTCGGACTGACCTTTCTCGAGACAGGAGTGATACAAAGGTCCTGTTTGGCCGGTGATGTGGGACAACAGGTTGCCTTTTTCTTTTTTTTGTCTTTGTGTTGGGATTGGTATCAGGGGCAGTGGAGGAGCAGGGGATATACAGAGTGAGATCTAAATGTCAGAGTAGTGCTGGTCGGCCCTGCACGTTGCATAAGGCTTACCTCTCGTTTTTCTCTCTTTTCTCTCTCTATCTGTTTCCACTGCTCTGCCCACTAAACTCAACACACGCAAACACACTCACATTGGCTGCTCCCCTTCAACTCACAGCTTGGTATCCGGAAACTTGAACGCTGGGGCGAGCTACACAAGGAAAACACGAATGTTAAAAGACCGGTACATGCACAGCCATAACATGCCACCAAAACTTGCTTTAAATAGCTGCTCATTAAAGTGTAATGCTTTTATATTATGCATCCATACTACAGCAGGTTGAGTGTCTTGGTAACATACAAAATGGAAGAACATACGTGACAAAATGATGAGGATGGGAGAGGATGACGGCGATGGAAACGTGGAGGGACAAAAAGGGGGAGATGAGTCGCTGTATATTTGGTGTAAAAGAAGACAAAAAAAGGGGGGGGGGGGTTTGGGGGGACATAAAAAAGCGAATGGCAGATGAAAAGAGAGGAGACGAGACACTGCTACAGTACATACAGAAGACTGCTCAGGCCAAGTGCATCAAAGGGTACGGAAAACACAAAAATAATAAAAAAAAACACTGCCAACATGCATCATCGGGGGAAGCTAACAGTTAACAGTCAGAACAAAGTGGCAATGACACAGCCACGGTACCACACACAGACCAGTAACATCTGAAACAGTCAGACTCCAAACACACTATTTTTCTGGAGAGAGGAGCTCAGCGCCTCACGTCTCCAGCAGCAGCACACAGTAAAAAAAAAAAAGAAAAATAAAAAAAAACAACAAAAAAAAAAACAAGGACGGTGGCCGGTGATGTAACAGTAACAGTCCAAACTCCCATGAGGACAGACAGAAACAAGGCATACAGCACGCACAGCAGGTAGTGCAACACAGGGGGAGAACCCACGGATATGTGTCGACTCCACAACGAGCATTTTTGAGTCACAGTGCAGGAGGAGATTCTTAAAAAAAAAAAAAAGAAATAATAATAAAAAAAAAGAAACGGCGTCATGTTCTCAGCATAGCAAATCCATTTGCATCAAAACGACACCGGAGCAACGGTTAAGATTTTCCTCTTTTTAATGCGGTAGAATTAAACCTTTTTCGCCGCTGTTTATTTTCAAGTGACATACTTTACCTAATTCTAAATTGAAGTGGAAAAAAAAAAAAAAAAAAAATCACGGGTACCTACCCATGTAATCAAGAAAATACGATGCTACGCTGGGTCTTGTGCGCCAAATTGTGCTCGAGCACAGTAATATGCTAAAGGCGAAGAAAATTGTGTTTTTAAATCATAAAACATGGAATACACTCAATATACTTCTTTTTTTTTTTTTTTTTTTGGTGGCATTCCCGTTTTTTGTTTGTTTTGTTTTTAAATCCCTCATTTATCATTCTATCCCAGAGTCAGCTCCCTGTCTATCAAAAAAGTATCACAAAATTCACCAAGTTACCAGTCCTATTATGTGCACGGCAAGAACGAAAAACAAGGTATTAAAAGGGATAATGCCATGTTTTAACACAGTGTTTGTTGTTGAAATTGACAAGAAGATGCTGTGATTTGCAGTCTCTCAGTGCTACCGTGAATGCTGAGAGGCACAGGGCAGTACAAGGCCAGAGCAAAAAACACTCTCATCTGGACAAAACTGTACCATCATAAGAACACGTCATCCCAGCCTTGGTTGTTTTTTTTTTTTTTTTCCAGTCACAGTCAATTTAATACACCAGGAGATCAGAAGAAGTGTTGTGTTTTTTGTTTTGTTTTTTAAGTCTTTCAGGAGCGGCAGGAAGGGGGGGAAAGGGGAGGCGTGCACTTGTTGGGTGGTACTTGTGTTCAGGTAGGTCGGCGGGGTTAAAAGAGGGGGGTGGGGGCTGGGGGGGTTTAGTTGAATATAGATAAACGAAACGAAGTAAGGCTGTTGTCCTTGGGCTAGTGTGGGAAAGTTGTCCTCCTGTGTGTGTTTTATGTGTGTGTGCCAGAGTACAAGTGTTCAGTTCTTGGTCCGTTTTGAGTTCAGACATCAGTGATAGATTCATGAGCGATCCATCGTGTGACTATTGTACAAATGCGTAGAAAAAAAGGTTGTTTGCTGCATGTTGCTGTTTTGTCTTTTCATTTGATTAATTGTCCATCTTGTATCCCATGCTAGCAAAGCAGCCTCCTCATAGTGCCTCACAGTGGTAGATGCCTGGTAAGACAGGACAGGCTACAGATGGAGAAAGAAAAAAAAAATAAAAATAACTGTCTTCAGGCAAAATAATCAAATAATTTACTAATTTAAATATAAAAGTGATTATAAAAAAAAAACAAAACATATAGTGCTAATCATTACAGTTTCTTTCAAAATATTTTTTTTCCCGTATGTGATATTTAAAGGGCCGGTGATCAATTTAACAAACATGACCCTTTTTACATTACAGCTTCATAACAAACATAGAACACAACTTTAAAGGTGGGGTAAGCCATTCCTTAGAAATACTATTGAGAGTTAAACGAAACATCCAAACCGACCCAAACCCCTGAAATATCCCAAATGTGGACAACAGTGTCACTATAACGCTGTGATTTGCTCATTAGCTGCTACTTCACTGAAATACGTGCTAATACGGCTTGTACTAGCAGGCTAATGCGCTAATCACCTTTTGCAATATTACTTAACCCTCCGGTATCTGGGTGCGCTTTTTAGGCACACTTTGCATTTCGTGTTAAAACGTCATATTTTTCACAATTTAAATAAGGTTAGAATTTAAAAGTTGTTCATTTGTGCATGATCTTTAAAATTCTGGCCACCAACTGAAATTTGCACATTGTAAACAAAAGAAAATTACAAGACTAGCATCTGTCTCCCAAGTGTGCCAAAAACGCACAATTTCTTCCATTATAACCACTGTTTTGATCCGAAAGCCATTAAGGTATAAATCACGCTTTTACTGATATCTGGGCTTCATTTGAGAGGTGAGGGTCTAAATTAATTTATTAACGTTGTTAATGTTGCTGTTAATCACTGACATATACCAGGCTGCAAAAATCAAATCATATGTAATCCAATTTTTATGTAGTATTTTGAAAAAAAACAACAACATATTTTGTGTTTTTTACATCAAAAAATGTAGTGACATCATGATGAAAAGAGATCGTTTAAAGCACAGGTGTCAAACATGCGGCCCAGGGGCCAAATCCGGCCCGCCAAAGGATCCAATCTGGCCCGTAGGATGAATTTGTGAAATACAAAAATTACACTGAAGAATTTTTTTTTTTTGCAGATGTCAAAATCATTTTAATTCAGATTCCACATACAGACCAATTAGATCTCAAGTAGGTCAGACCAGTAAAATACTATCATATTAAACCTATAAATAATGAAAACAGCAAATTTTGTCTTTGTTTTAGTGTAAAAAAAAAAGTAAAATTACGTGAAAATGTTTAAATTAAAAAACTGTTATTTTACAAACAAATGTGAATAACCTGAAATGTCTCAAGATAAGTAAATGCAATTTTACGAATATTCTGCCTGTTATTAAATGTTTTGTGTATTTGTAATTGTAATGTAAGTTATAATGCACATGTGTAAATGATAAACTGATAATCTGAGGCAGAATATTGTTAAAATTACAGTTGTTTTTCTTAAGACGTTTCCAGTTGTTTATGTTATTCCGATTTTAGTAGGTATTAACATTATAATAATTTAATTTTACTTTTTTCACTGGTATTATTTCACTGGTCTGGCCCACTTGGGATCAAATCAGCCTGAATGTGGCCCCTGAACTGAAATGAGTTTGACACCCCTGGTTTAAAGGGTTAAAAAAATGTAAAATGAATGATTATTTGATATGTATGATGATTAGGGCTGACCTTGATTTACAAAAATAAAATCAAATTAGAGCAGAAAAATAAATCAATATATAATATTTAATAGTTTGATTTATGGGTGTGCATTTTTGGCACACTTGGTGACAGATGCTAGTATTTTTGAACATTTGACCTAACGCCAAAAATAATAATGCAAATTAACCAATGTTGGAGTTAATCACTGACATATGCCAGGCTGCAAAAATCAAATAATATGTGATCCACTTTTTATGTAGTATATTGAAAAAAAAAAAATTTTTTTGTGTTTTTTGCATCCAAAAAAAAAAATGGTTTGTTTACATTACAAACACGGCATTTAAAGGGTTAAAACATGTGACAATTATTGAGTATTTGGTATTTTTACTTACGGCTCAAGTTGATGAAATAGAAAAAAGTGTAAAAGAATTAAAAACAAACCATATGAAAAATTTTTTGACATTATTCCACAAGTGTGCCAAAAAGGTACACTTGGTGCTTAGTAAGGGCCTTACTGGACGGGATACCAGAGGGTTAAAGGTTACATCT
This sequence comes from Sphaeramia orbicularis, assembly GCF_902148855.1. Lineage (NCBI taxonomy): Eukaryota > Metazoa > Chordata > Actinopteri > Kurtiformes > Apogonidae > Sphaeramia > Sphaeramia orbicularis. The sequence continues at coordinate 53,356,043 of NC_043961.1, read as the reverse complement.
TGATGAAGTGGTGCATAAATACACACACAGGTGTTTAACATCTGTCTATTACCCGTTGATTAAACTCCAAATGGGTGTATTTGTTAACAACATAATGAAAAGATAAAAGTGTGAAAACCTCGCTAAGCTGTTTGTGTAATGATTCTGAGATGTTTCCTCACGTACATAATCAGGGTTCCTACAGGTTTCTACAAGTTAAATTTAAGACCTTTTTAAAACTACTTAGAACAGAATTTAATGCCCATTTCACAGCCATACTGCCAAAAATTTGTGACTCCTAGAATTTAGGAAAATATATTAATTTACTCCACAGGTGTCAAACATGCAGCCCGGGGGCTAAATCCGGCCTGCCAAAGGGTCCAGTCCGGCCCTTGGGCTGAATTTGTGAAATGCAAAAATTACACTAAAATATTAACAATCAATCAATTAACAATCAATTTTAGTTCAGGTTCCACATTCAGACCAGTTCAATCTCAAGTGGGTCATAATATCTTATAAATACTCACAACTCCAAATTTTTCTCTTTGTAAATGTAAATATTTTCATGTATTTACACTAAAACAAAGTATAATTTCGCAAAAATATCTGAATAACCTGAACAAATATGAACAATCTGAAATGTCTTAAGAGAAGTAAGTACAATTTTAATAATATTCCATCTGTTACTAAATATTTTGTGTGTTTGTAGATCCACTGTGATCTGTAAGTTATAATGTACATGTGGAAATGATAAACTGAGGCAGAATATTGTTAAAATTACACATTTTTTTCAGTTTGTTCATGTTATTCACATTGTTTGAAAGGATAGTTTGTAGATGTAAACATTTTCATAATGTAATTTTACTTTTTTCGCTCTAAGACATAGAGAAAAGTTTGGACTTGACATTATTTATATATTATTATGTTATTATTTTACTGGTTTGGCCCACTGCAGATCAAATTTGGCTGAATGTGGCCCCTAAACTAAAATGAGTTCGACACCCCTGATTTACTCCAACGCTTTGATTCCCATGTTTCTGAGTTGAATTGATTGACTGAATTGAAGACCCTGGTGCTAAAAGTACTGAAGTCACAAAAAAAGTATGTTGAAAATATTTTTAGGGTGGACTTAACTAAACAAACACAACATGTTTATATGCTCAACTTGAATTGTCCAAAAATGTGACTTCAGTACTTTTAGCACCAGGGTCTTCAGCTGATTTGCATACAGTGCAGCGAGCATCAAACACATTCCCCTCCACTCGTGTAATCCAGGTCGAGAATGGTCTTTTCTCCAACCAGGCATTCACATTTCTGTGATCATTTCTCACCGGGGGCTCCAAAGTTAGCGATAATTGGTTCCTAATTTCAGTCTAAATTGTCGGTTTGGAACAGGTGGACCTGAGTAGACTACTGATGCTTCCTTTGCAGTTTGGACATTTAACAGACACATTTCGACACAGTACAGTAAACAAGTTTATGGCACCATTAGGGATGTAACGATAGGAAAATTTCATATTGTTATTGTGAATAAAATTATCACGGTTATCATTATTATCGCGGTATTGTTGGAATTGTGCTCAAAATGTTCAAAAAGTACTAAAACACACAATGAAATAATTTAACCAAGTTGTATTTTGACAAAACACAACAAACCGAAACAAGAAAAACCAAATAAAATAATTGGCACAATGTACCTTCTGTTGCAGAAACATTCAAATATTAACCCTTAATGGTCTGAGCCTATTTTGTCCATTTTTCAGTGCTTTTGATTTTGCCTTTATATACTATTTAAACAAATGTTTACTATACCCATGTTTGGTATCTTTTTTTTCCCGCACAACTTCATCTATATCATCTGTCTAATATTTTTTTTCACTTTAACCTACTATAAAAACACAAAAGCACAAAAAACACACCAAAAAATATAAAATCTGATTTGAAAAATGTGTATAATTTATTGTCTAAATAACACAAAGATGTTTAACAAACCTTCAAAAGTGAATATTGGTTCCAAATGTTAGGTATATAAAATCAAAATTGTAATAAATTAAAACTATACACAAATATCTGACATAAAAGCAGATCTTTACATAGGGTTTTTTTTCCCTTAAAAGTGCGGTAATCAAACACGGTTATCATGATAATTAGAATTTAAACAGTAATACTAAAAGTCTGCAATTTTACCGCGGTTTATTGTTATATCGGTAATTGTTACATCCCTAGGCACCATAAGTGAAGCCCTACCATATGAAATTTGGGTATTAAATACAGATTTGTAAATTCAAGACTTTTAAGGCTCTGTGGGAACCCTGATGATCATGACTTTTTTTTTTTTCTAAATCATTGTTTCAGTAAATTACGTACATACTAGTGATAGATGATTGACTGATATGGTAATTAAGATGGCTTCTCTGTATCTGTCTCTGCAATGCTGCTAAAACCCAAACACAGGAGCTGTACTTGAGTGATATTTTCACTTCTATAATGAGTTGCAAAATTGCTACACTGCTGACAGACGCCGCAAATCAGTGTCACAGTCCTCCCAGTTCTCTGAATGGTGAAAGCACATGTTTTCTGCACCACCTGAAAGGAATCGCTTGTAAAACTGTAGAAACTCGAAAGTCTCAGCTCAAAGTAACACCGTTTCAATGATTGCTTTGTCCAGCTGACAGCGACAAACCTCCGAACTATCAAAAATCTTCCAACATCACACACATAACAGACAGTTACCAGAAAAAAAAAAAAAAAAGAGCTGTTTTTTAATGGCTTACTCCACCTTTCTAAACTCAGTACTCAGTTAAGCCAATGTGGACTCTACAGCTAAATAAAAAAAACTAAACATGCTTCTTTTGCCGGCTTATAATCGATAGAAAAAAATGAGCAAAAAAATAAAAAGTAAATAAAGATGCAACCTCTGGGAGCTATCGGGGGGTTGGAGGCAGATGCGAGTTGTCAGGAGGAGGAGGATGAGGAGGAAGAAGAGGCAGTTTGGTTGCGAGAGCGGGGCCACTGTAAAATGAGATCAGTCCGGGATCATCCGTTCCAGGGCTCCGCCATTGGCTGCAGCAACAACAGGCGAGGGAGACTGCCAGGGGGTGTCACGGGGAGGCACGGGAGAGCCGCAGGAGTGTTTTGTCATTTCGGAGGGAAGAGGTTGGTGTCGGTGGGTCGCCGGGCAAAGGGGGGCACAAGGAGGGTGAAGGAGTAGGCAGCCCTGAGGGATGCTATACCATCACAGTGAGAAGGCACGGGGCTTGTATGTATAGATGTTAACATGTGAGAAAGAATGGAGAACCGGATGCAGGGACAGAGGAAAAAAGTACGAGGAGGTGCAAAGTAAGGTGGGGGGGTTGGGGGGGAGGGGGGCGGGGCAGCTGTGGGCATCCAGGCCTCAGAATATGGTGGTCTCGTACTTGGTGCTGACAGGGCGTCTGTTGGGTTCCCGCTGGTCCAAGAGCCAGGTGGTGCTTCCCAGGGACTGCATGTCTGCGTCCATCTCCAGGGGGTCGATCTGCCGGGGGGAGGGAGGGAGGGGACGAGAGGAGGGCGTGAGACGGAGGCAGCGGAGGCCATTGTGCCACACTGACAAGTCCTCAGCTCACACACGTGCATGTGGATTAGAGGTACAGTCCGGTGATCATGGTATAATCACAGACAACACAGGGCTCAATCCACAACATGGAGGATGTTAAGACAGGAAATACACAGTAAAACCGCAGCTTTAACAAAACCAAAGCTACGACCCTTTGGGAGGTAAAAAAAAAAAAAAAAAAAAAAATACACTGATTATTATATAAAATGCAACATGTGCTCTACAGCAGTGGCTCGTATAAACATGGAGGCTATTTTCATGACATGAACAGTCAACACATATGCTAATTACCCTCCTTAAAGCTAGATATGTAGTTGAAAGTAATTCACAGTAAGCATATGAAAATGTTAAATCCCTGCTTATGGTTTACATCTTCACTTCAGCACGTCTTAAGAAATGAGTAAGAAAGCTTAAAAACCATCCAACAGAGACCGCTTCAACCATCTTGTTTATGGCCACGATGGAATAAACCCTTACTGACACAATAAAGCCAACAATCCTCAAAGAAACTTTACATAGAGAAGGTAAATCGCATCAAGAAACCCTCTCTTTTTCCTGAAGGAACTTGGGACTAATTGCAATTTAAAACTCTACGAATGTAAGATGGAGATGAAAGATGGGAAAGTAAAGGGATGAGGAGGAAGATTATGGCTGAAATATTAGGAGTCCAAAACAAGAAAAACAAAGTGCACCGTACGAGGTAAAAAAAAAAAAAAAAAAAGGAAGAAGTGGCAGGAGTGGTGTGTAAGCAGATGTGTGATCATTAAGGGCTGAATAGAGGAAAGGAAAGAGAAGGACCTGGACTCCAGGGCTAACAGAGTGCAACGGGAGGAAGGAAGGACGGTGGGTAGTACACGTGTGACAGTGACAGCAGCGGCATTCGAGCAGAGGGGCACCCTGGGAAGCAGGAGGACCAAGAAGACAAGAACAAAGACATGTTAAAAAAAGGAGAGAAGAAGAGGAACAGAGCATTTAAATGCACCAAATGCCAATGAAGAAACCCAGTAGCAGCAGTTCATCACCTGTTTAGACTTACAGAAGGCAAATTATTCACAAACATTACGGAGTGCTGCAGAGATGAGTCTTAAAACTCTGAGGTGAGTTTGAATTTTTGGGGGTTTTTGAGTATGTTTTTGGTTACGGGCATGAATTAAGACCTGTGGTGAACGCAAGCTTAAGAGATTTTGTTCTGTTGCATGAAATATACAAGTGCATACCCCAGTTACACATTTCAAAGTGTTCGCTGAAGATTGACTGTGAAATTTCACCTATCTTTTAAGGTTATTTTAAGCTACATTAACCCATAAAGACCCAGTGCTACTTTTGTGGCAGTTCCCAAATGAATTTTTTCTCTATTTAACCTTTCTTTAGTGATTTATCACCATTTACTGTAATATAATCTCCTTTATTTGGTATTTTTTCAGTGAATATCTAGTATTTGCTATATCCTCCTGAGACCCAGCAATGCATTTTTGTTCTCTGTAGTGGACAAGAATTTCACAGCTTTACTTTATAAAAAAAAAAAAAAGACCACTGAAAAGGACATTTTATATACATATACATATATATATATATATATATATATATATATATATATATATATAGTCTAAAAATTTGCTTACAGGCCTTATTTATGTCTTTGTGCATAAGAAATCAATATAAGTGAATCCCCAAAGGAACTTTGTGTTGGTAAATGCAAGTTATGCAAATTTACAGGATTTCAGTTCTGTTGCAACATGTTGATGGTCATATGAACTATGTTTTCAGGTTAAAAATGTCCAATTTCATCACAATTAATGCTATATTTTCATGTCACAAATGGCCAAGTTATATTTGAACTGAATTTACCTGAAAAACAAATATTCTATTCTTTTAGATTCCCCAGTTTTTCTCACAAGATTCTATACTACATATCACGTGTTTTATTTTTACAGGTTGCAATATGGAGTATGGTGCTGATCCATCCTGCTTATGTTACGCCAATACATACATTAAGAATGTCACACGTCACTTTTTAAATCAACAGTTTTCTAATAATAAGCATTTTTATAAAGAAATAACAATTCTATATTGTTATTTACTCTTTAGTCTGATGATAAACTATACAATAAATAATTAGGATACTAGTTTTTGCACAGGGATCATTTGTGGAAACGGTGACATGGCTGCCGAGCATCAGTATGATGGGATCTGTAACAACCATGTCACATCCGTCCACTGCCACATTTTGTATTTTTGTGTCAGCTGTTACTGTTTTAGATCCACAATACTAACATTTATGAATAAGAGGAGAATTAGCAATAGTAACTATATAAGTTTATTACTAATAAAGTACTGGTACTGACCAGATCATCATGGGTAATGTCATGTCCATCCACCAGCAAAAGTTTTCACATACACGTGCTATTAAAATCCAATATTCCTGAAAATATAGCTTCCACTGTTGAATAATATCAGTAGTCTGTGCACAAATGGATTAGCATTATTTCAACACAGTTCTATGCATTTCTTACAACTTTTTTTTTTTGTTGACAAAAATGGCCACTCATTTGACCCCCTAAGTAAATTTTAGCCGATATATATATAAAAAAATAAAAACGTATCTGAAAAAACTGTCATCATGCTGTTTCCAACTAAGGCAATTATTTAATGTAAAATGGCGAAGTTTACTCACTGGGTCTCAGGAGGATATTGAATTGAAGTGTTCATAAAAGCTTAGAGTACAGTCGAGGGTTATATTATAAAACAGAGGAAAAGTGACTTTTTCAGCAAAGATATCAATAACTGAACATAAAAACAAATCTCTCCATCCACTGTTATTTATCAAACTCCATGGGTTTTACTGGTGAATCAGTGTTGTAGAAGATGATGGTGTTTCCACGTTCACTACGGAGCCTCTGAACGTCCAAATGGGTCATATCTGATGACCATGAAAAGATAACAAACTGCATTTTACACCAATTATTTACATGTATTGACAGCAGGTATTGAATATTGTACATTAGCAGCTGATTTTGGTCAAGGGTGGATGTTTGGGTCTTTATGGGTTAAGCTGAAGTTTATCATGGTTTGAATACATTTGTGAAATCCAGTTTGGTGCATTGGTAACATTCACTGAATTAAAGTGTGCAATACAAATCAGTATAGGAGAATAAAATACCATCGCTTTGTGTGGTCCAACTGTGCAGCTATAATAGTAAACAATGCACCATTAAAATAGTGGTGTTTATGTGCACAGAAAAAACACAAAGACGAGGATGAGGCTAAAGTAGACCTGATGATGGCTCAGGAAAACAGGCCAACAACAGATGGCTTCACCTTTTTTTTTCTCTTTATTGGGCTGGGAAAAAAGTGAGTTTCCAATAAAGTTCACCTGTATCTGTATCTGAAGATGGGACGCAAAGGGCAGAAAGAGTATGTTTCAGAGCACATGTAGATGGCTCATTGATTGGTATCATTTTGTACTTATTGGTTGTTATGTAGATGTAGGTCATAGCAGCAGTCACACTGTGAGACGGTCGCCCTAAATTTCCAACACAGTACGAATGTTCGTCCCATGCTGTCTTTGGTCGTGACAACAGCAGTCTTTGAACCTCTCTCAGACTGCGCCATTGGACCATCATGTCGGAGTCAAGACCACGTTCGCTCATTTTTCATTTTTGACAGCACATAGTATATAAGCAACTTAAATCGTACCAGTACTGGTCATAATTATTACATTAATTGTGCTTTGTGCATCTCTAGAAATGCAAGAATGCAAGGGAAGCGCAAATTCAGTAAAACAAAAAAAACAAAAAAAAACAAAAAAAAAACGTGCTACGCAATTTTAATACCCCTTGGCCAAATATAGAGTAAGATTCTCTAAAGTTACTTCCTTATAATTACCTCCGCCAAGGAGGTTATGTTTTTGTCAGCGTTGGTTTGTTTCTCTGTTTATCTGTCTGAGTGCAAGATAACTCAAAATGTTATGGACAGATTTGGATGAAAATTTCAGGAAATGTTGATACTGGCACAAGGAACAAATGATTATATTTTGGTGGTGATCGAGGAGGGACACTGATCTGCACTGGTGGAGGTCTACGCTCTCAGAGTGCTTTTCTATTTTTATTTATTGTGTTTTGATCGAGTTTTTACTGTGTAACTGCTTTTTGGAGTTCAACCAGGTGTCAAAAAGCAATTGGACTGATTTAGAAAAAAAAGAGCCCCAAAACAAAAACTAAAAAAAAAAAGTAGTGTGAGATACTCCTTGGTAAAATGTCCAAATAAAAGAGGATACACAAGCAAAGGTGTCAGAAAAATGGGCAATGATGACTGGGAGTTCAGTTGGTGTCGGCTGCTGCCTTATCAGTACAGACAGCTGCCTGTCAGCCAGCTGAGCCCATAAAGAAAAAGAGAAAAAAAAAAATTTAAAAATAAATTGTGTGTGTGTGGAGGGGGGGTTGGAGGGGCCACGGGGGCCCACTGATCGGCCTTGGCGGAGGTCTGTACTCATAGAGCACAGACCTCCACCAAGGCCGATCAGTGGACACACACACACCCCTGATCACCACCAAAATTTAATCATTTGTTCCTTGTGCCAGTATCAACATTTCCTGAAATTTTCATCCAAATCCAGGTCACTGATCTGCCTTGGCGGAGGTCTGCGTTCTCTGAGTGCTTCTAGTTTACATTAGATTATATTTGTGTAAAACTTGGTGCGGAAATCTCAATGCATTCTTCAGATAATGCGATTACATTGTTGACAGATGAACAGACAGATGACAAAACAACTACAATACCGAGGGGTAAAAAAAATTGCCATAAATGCACCACACTGGACCTTTTTTCATTTCGTGGGAGCAGAAGCTATGGGGGCAGCCAGTGGTGTAGTGGTCCCTGGAGAAGTGGGTATACTCTCAATTTAAAAAAAATAAAATAAAAGTAGTCCAGAAAAACGTCCTTTTAGAAACAGTGACATATAAGACTACTCTATTCTACTACTCTATCCTTTTTAAAACACTTTTTTATTCAATTTATATGACTGCTCTTACGTGTATGTGCATGTTGTGTGTATGTTTCATGCTGCTGATAACACTGTGAATTTCCCCATTGTGGGATCAATAAAGGAATATCTTATCTTATCTTATCTTATTTAGTTTACCCAAAATTGTGTCAGTAGTATTTGCTCACTATTATAAAATTATCATGACTTGATCAGGAGCAGTTTGTAGGTTTTACTGGACACACAAGCAGTTGCATGAATGTAAATGTATTCAACATGAGGCAAACATAGGATAATGCTAGCCTTTCATAACATTAGCCTTTCATAATGTTAGCCTACTTGCACAGTTGAACTACTGACGACAAAATCTCTCCTCTAAATGTGCAGTCATATGGCCAGTAGTTTAAAACAGTGGCTCATTTGGAAACCACCTTAAAACTTACCTCAGAATTATATATTACATGAAAGTTTGAATTTGGCTCAGATACTACTGTAGGGATTTAGAAGAGGGTATACCCAATGCTGACTCAAAAATAAGTAGGTATACTCTGTATACCACCGTATACCCTAGACTACACCACTGGGAGCAGCCATTGCCGCCTGGAAGTGACAAACCTGCGCTGTTGTCAGGTGATCAAGTGTGAGTAAACAAGCAGCAGTCAGTGAGCAAGATTGAGTGGAAAGCACATGTTCAAGAACCAAACCATGGCTAGAAATTTTGAGGAAATGGGTTACCTATTCGATCTATTAATGTGTCATCTTAGACTAGCGTCTGCTGCACGGGGTCAGTGACCAGTCCATCACAGCCCAGACCACCTAACAAAACAATGACTCTGCATCACGACTGCATCACGTGCTGGAAGAGCCCGTGAAGGAGGAAACATGTCACTGACCATGTCCGACTGACGGAGCAGTGACTTAGTACTCGCGTGTACTTGACAACGTGCTATAACGTAAGTTAGAAGATGGAACCGCTAGTATTATACATGATCTTTTGAAATAGTTAGCGATGAAAATTCACTACAGGTACCCTTTAAATAGAGGCTAAATGAAAATACACAAAAACTTCACTTTCAATCTTTCAAACTACTGTCTGGATTAGGTCATGGTAACAAAAAAAAAGTTTAGTAGAAGGTAGACGTGTAGTGATGTTGTTTGTTTATAGCCTATCATTAGCATTTTATTTTGCTGACTGCAAAACTCACAATTTATTTATTCATTTATTCATTCATTAATTTATATATTTATTTGTTTCTTTTTTTTTTCTTTTTGGTTCATGTCGGTAGGAATCAAAAGCAAATGGAAAAATCCTATTAGCTTTTTGGTTGAGGGGACTAAAGCGACGCTAACGTCCAGTTTACAAAACAAAAATATGTCATCTCTGCAGCACTCTGCTTTGCTGGTTGTGTTCTCTGTTTCTCCTTTAGGTAAATTACAAAACACATATAGTTGTCACATTTTCTGCAACTAGAAAAATGTAAACACAAATTGCAGCAAATAGGAGCCTTCCCGTTCTCATCTAAAACTACCAGCCAGGCTCATTATGCAGCTCTGTGATTACTCCATATATTATCTGTGCAGACAGGTAGTAAAACAAAGTGATTTGTGTCTCTGCATAAGCATGTGGTCCAGCGGTGTGCGTGCTCCTGGCTGTGCAGCTCTCTCAGGTGACAGTGATCACTGAGTGCTCATTATATGCAGCCTGAGAGGTCAATGCATCAATGCGTGGCTCAGGGTATACGTGAACATTTACGCAACACACTCAATCAATAGTGAAGAAGCAGCGGATGGTTCCAACCAACGGCAACTGAGTCCCGGAGGAAATCATATACCAGCCTGTAAGCAACAAATAAAACTATTCATTCATCATGTTTCGCATATGCAGAAAAAGAAATTCTCCCTTGATCCGAGTGACTCACAGAGTTAGGTGGGAGGGGGTGGGCAAGATGAAACTGGTTGCAAACTAATGGTTCATCACTTTCAGCCACGCAGACAGCAAATCTTCCTTTGTAGGTGGTCCAGTGGGGGTTTAGTGACGGGGAAAAGTCGGTCATGGGGTCTGTGTACCATTTTCAAATTACAGTTGCACGACGGTGAGTTTCTGCTCCTCCTCCTTCACTAGAGCAGGTGGAGTATGAATTCACACTAAAAAAAAAATCAAACTTGTAAGGCTGATACTCACTGCTGATCTCCGCATGCTGCTCCATGACTGAGAGACGGGGCGGCTGGTTTTGGTCTCTATGACCTCCGAGGTCAGAGATGAAACGGGGACGTACTGTCTTGCCCTGGTCTGGATCGCCATCTGATAGGCCACCTCAAAAGCTTGTCCCAGTGTTAGGATGATCTCGTAGGTCTGCGTCTGTGAAAATAAAATAAAAGGAATGGCTGAAATGGTTTTCTGTGCTCACTAGATAATTAATATCCATGAAGGATTGTGGTGTGAGTGGAGAACAACAGTACACCAAGGTTATTATCATTAACAAAAACTAACGAAATGACGAAAACTAGAATTGTAAAAACATTTTCATTAACTGAAAGAAATAAAAACTACAATTAAAAGAAAAAAATGATAACTAACTGAAACTGTATTGTGTGCTTACAAAATTAACTAAAACGTATAAAAATTATGGATAAAATTCCCTTCGTTTTCGTCTTTGTTGATGTCGGATTGATATGAAATTGATTTATTTCCCTCAACCAATTTTAGCTGCTGTCACCATATGATATTTAACGGTCCGTCACTTTTTGTCACTTGTGGTTTAGAGTCATCTTCTCGTCCCCACTCTACCTGGAAACATGAAGACTAAAGTTGGGAGAAAGCAGCAGAGTCCTGCCTGGGATTTATTTGAATACAATGGAGAAGAAGAGAAAAGATATAAAAAAAACTAAAACTAAACTAAAACTAACCATTTAGAAAATAATGAAAACTAATAAAAACAGCAAACCTGCTCTAAAAACTAATTAAAACTAACTGAATTAGAGAAAAAAAAGTCAAAACTAAATAAAACTAAACTATAATGAAAAATGTAAAACTATTATTACCTTGCAGTACACACCAACATTTTTTGAAAATACAGACTTAGAAAATGCAGAGTTCTCACTACAAGAGATTAAGGAGTCCATTGTATAATAATCTATTTCTTGTCCAGATTAGGAGATGGAGTCTAAGGCTATGTTCAGACAGCAGGTCTTTAATGCACAATTCACATTTTGGGCGAAATCAGATTTGTTTTATGTGCTCATTCATATTACACATTAAATGCGACTTCTATCAGTTTTGAGTATGAACTGAATGCGACCCTGAAGTGACCCACATGCACAAAAGAGGTCCTGACATAATATGTGACCATGCAGACACGCACTGTGTTTACAGAAGTAACACTTCTGGGATACAGAATTGTGACGTTCGTCACATTTCAATGAAGTAAACGTCGGATAATTGCGACCTGGCTGTTCAGACTGAAGTCTCACTGCAAAATATCAGTTACACATTGGATTTAGGACCAAATATGAAAATGGCTTGGGTCGAATTTGAAAAAATCAAATGCTGTTCAAACTGTCTTTAACAGATCAGATACAGGTCTCATATGACAAGGTTGAAACTTTGAGTATCATTATTGTGAAATTATTGTGAAAAAAATATTGTGGAATAATGTACACCTTTCATGCAGTGTCTTGTGTTGAATTTATTGGAAAAATTGTGTAGTTTCAGAATGTAACATCAAAAAATGTGTATCACTTGTCCTTGTGTGACTTTTTGCATGATGTTTTCTGAAAAGTGGGAAAAAATTACCCTTCTTCAGCGACAAATAATTTGAAAACCCATATTAATCCTGTCGCTGCTTGAAAATTTTCATTGAACTTGCTTCCTTTTAACCTTAGAAGAAGAGCTTATGGTCTGGCCTTTGGAATGAGTATCAGTTTCAGTGATTTCAGTTCAAAGTCAATGACGTCAGATCAGCCAGTTCCTCAGAAGACGTCCTGTGACAATTTTGTTTGGATTTTTTGGCTTCTAGGTAAGAATTTGATTTAATAATTCTTTATGTAGAGTCAATATTATCATAAATCTGTATGTATTATACACCATTCTCTTTCTTTTTCTGTTGTGAATAAAGCATTACCCAACAATTAAGTATATTCTAATATTAGATAAATAAAATCATTACTTTTACTTACCCTACCCCCATCAGTGTTTAGTTTGTGAGAAAAATACATACCATTGTAAAAAAAAAACTTGCATTCACTCAGTTTTCAATATTTAGCCTCCAAAATTGAATCAGTTCTGCCCACCTACATGGGCTACAGTTAGTTTATATTATTTAGGCCCATTTACTTTCCTAAAGGGAGATCAAGTTTGTTTTTTTTACAACCAAATTTTCATATTCGTTTTTGAAACTGCCCACCAATTTGTCAGATTTTGACTTGCTCTGTCAATGATGAAGCCAATTTAAGCAGCCAGAATCACTTTAGGAAGGTTTCTATAGATCAGTTTATAGTTTAACTGATAAAACAACTCTTACACATGTTATGGAGTAATGCCTAATTGATATTTTTTTTTAAAATTTCAGACTGACTGAATAGGGCTAAGATGCCAAGACCAAAGCCATCCAGGGGTGGAGGAAGGAAGGCCTCCTGGGGAGGATTCAAAGCTCACAGATGAAGAGAAGAAAGCATGTTATGTTTGATTTTTGACAGAAATTAAATGGTTAAATCAGGTAGCGCATAGGCCAAATTTCATGTTTTTTTGTTTCAACCTTGTGTCAATAAAGGCTCAGTGATTTGAAAACCACAAAAGATTTGGCAGAAATTATTTCAGATTCAGATTCCTGAGAAAATTTGACCCTAAACTGATATATTTTCAGTCCATAACCAAGAACTTTTTTTTTTTGCCCTTAATGTCACTAAAATGCAACTCAAACCTTGAACCTATGGGCAAAAAAAATCAGATATGGGCCACATTTGCCTGCAGTCTGAACATAACCTAAGTGTGTTTGTACTGTCCCAGGTTAAACCAGAGCCACGCTAACCAAGACGATAAGCAATACAATAAATACCAAAAAGACCTGACAGACCTGTAACTGTGACAGAATGACACAGCCTGAGAGGTGTTGTATTCAAATACAGACAATTCAATACAAAAAGACAATTCAATACCACAGCAGAATTCAAGGTAAACAGCTCCATTTGAGTTTACAGAATTGTAGAGTGCACTCAAATCTATGTCATTATCACTTTTTAAACGGTTTGCATTTACACAACACACTCGATCAATAGTTGCGTGGATCTGTTTACCCTCGCTCAGAGTCTGTAAAAGCTTAAGCACCGTCTGCCGTAATAGACTGTGCTCAGACAATGAGCGTCCTCTGTGAAAGCCACAACTTGGTGAAAAATCCGACTGATATAAAAAGCTGAAGTTCTGTCAGTATCGTATTGAAGAATCTTTGCAGTCATTACCTCCATATTCCGTACGTTGCATTAAAATCTGTTTTGTCTTTGTTTTAATGCAGTTCTGTCATTGTGTGGAGGTTTTAATTGTCCTCCGTCAGGGATAACTCTGGAAAACTGCATCAAATGGTAACATTTATGTTTGTGTACATCAGGGGTGTCAGACTCATTTTAGTTCAGGGGCCACATACAGCCCAATATGATCTAAAGCACAGGTGTCAAACATGCGGCCCGGGGGCCAAAACCGGCCTGCCATTGGATCCAATTTGGCCTGTGGGATAAATCTGTGAAATGCAAAAATTACACTGAAGATATTAACAGTCAAGGATGTTAACCCTTTCATGCATACTGGTCACTACAGTGGACAGCTATTCTACAGCTGTTCTCCTGTATATTTATGGATTTTGTTGTTCTTTTCGTTGTTGTTGTTTTTCTGTTTTTTGTTGGGTTTTTTTCCACACATATCTTTATTAAAGATTTAAGACACTACATATCTTTTCTGACATGAATTGGTAACATTAAGTAGATCTCTCCTGAGCATAAACCCTCAGAATCACAAGCCCTCCCCATAGTTTTCACACAATTTATCAGTAAATACATGTTTCTGTGCATCAAAAATTAAACGTGTGGTGTCCAGCTGAGTGGACATTTTTACTACTTCATGAAAAATAGGTTCATAAGAATTTCTTTTTTTCATTATTATTTTTTAATGTTTTTTTTTTTTTTTTTAATTATTTTTTATTTTATTTAATTTTATTTTAATTTATTTTTCAGAAGAAAATTTTCAATCCCATTGTTTTTTTTTCATGCCTAAAGAGGAATAAAAACACTCAGGAAAAAATTTTGGTTAAGGTTCTCATAATTTGTGCATGAAAGGGTTAAAATCATTTTAGGTCAATTCAATCTGAAGTGGCTCAGACATGTAAAGTACTACCGTAATAACCTATAAATAATGAAAAAAGCTATTTTTTCTCTTTGTTTCAGTGTAAACAAATTAAAATTACACAAAAATGTTTACATTTACAGACTAACTTTTTACAAAAATGTGAATAATCTGAACAAATAAGAACAGCCTGAAATGTCTTAAAAGAAGTATGTGGAATTTTACCAATATTCTGCCTGTTCCTAAATGTTTTGTGTAGTTGTAGATCCACTGTGATCTGTGAGTTGTGATGCACATGTATAAATGATAGACTGTGGAGCAATATTGTTAAAATTGCACTTATTTTTCTTAAGAATTTTCAGGTTGTTCATATATTTTCATGTTATGTTCAAGTACAGTTCGTAGATGTAAACATTTTCATTACGAAATGTTACTTTTTTCACTCAAAAACATAGAGAAAACTTTGGAGTTGACATTATTTATAGGTTTTTATCCTAATATTTCACTGGTTCGGCCCACTATATATCATATTAGACTGTATGTGGCCCCTGAACTAAAATGAGTTTGACACCCCTGATCTAAAGGGGACCAGTAAAATAATAACAGTGAAAATAGTAACATTATATTATGAAAATGTTTACATCTGTAAAGTTTCCTTAAAAATCTGAATAACACAAACAATCTGAAATGTCTTAAAACAAATAGGTGCAATTTTAACAATATTATGCCTCAGTTTATTATTTACACATTACAACTTACATTACAATTACAACTACACAAAACATTTAGTAACAGGCAGAATATTGGTAAAATTGCACTGACTTCTCTTAACACATTTCAGGTTGTTCATATTTGTTCAGGTTATTCAGATTTTTTGTAAAAGGATAGTTTGTAAATGTAAACATTTTCATGAATTTTACTTTCTGACACTGAAAAACTTTACTCTGCAATTTCGTTGCACAACTGCAGTATAATAGTATTGTACTGGTCTGACCCACTTGAGATCGAATCGGTCTGTATGTGAAACCTGAATTAAATGACTTTTGACACCACTGATTGTTAATATATTTGGTGTAATTTTTGCATTTCAAAAATTCATCCCACAGGTCAGATTGGACCCTTTGGTGGGATGAATTTGGCCCACTGGCCGCACGTTTGACACCTGTGATGTACATGGTCCCTGGGAAATAAAATAATAGATGCATCTATTTTCTCAACGACTTTTGGGTCAGGCCCATTTGTGTGGCATTACTGCTCAGGAGCAATTTCACCAACTGCAGTAGATTAGACTAGAGGACAACTTCTGACTTTACAGAGCTTGTTATACATGTTTTCCACAATTTGTTTCACGCCACACCAAAATATCACTGCACAAACACACAAAATGCTGCTCTTGACATTGTAGGATAATTACTATAAATTATCTGCTAGATTTTGCACACATTTTAGAAAAGCAAAAGCAATTCCTACCTGGCATACTGCACTCTGACAGACTGTGTTAAATACACAACAACTTGGGCAATAAATTATGTTTTGGCCTTGTGAAAACTTTGATCATTAAAATTCAGTTAAAACTGTTTCCCTGCAGTTACACAGGCCTCTACAGTGGTCCTTTTACATCAGATTGAAGATAGTCAATGACATTTACAGAAACTGAGACACAAATTACACCTTAATCTGTGCATGTACAGTCAAATGTCATGCTTAGCAGGAGCAGGACTTCAATCAAGCCATCCAGTGAGTCAATCAAGCAAATGATGTCCACAGGATGCTGCACACAGCTTTATCTGCAGGATACCTGGTATCCCACAGACAACAGTGTTTTTCTACTCACAAATGAACTCGAAAAGATGTTTAATACAATACACACAATCTTTCTCAGTAGTAACATCCTTTCACATTGTGCTATATATAACCTCATACTTCTACTCCAGTACACCAGAGGGAAAATAGGCCTCGGTCACAAAGACTCTTAGAGTTGAAAATTGTCCTCCATCACACAGACATTTAAATAAACTCTTTAAAAACCCTTTTGGATTTGATGGGAAATTGTTGCAGAGATGAAATCAGGCCTGTTATTATCATGAAAAGTTGACTTTTTGACAGCGACACGACAAAAAAAGGGTGAAAATATGCGGGTCATTCCATATGTAATCAACAGATTTTAAGAAAATTTCCCACCTGACCCTCTCAGATTTTTCTAAATTTTTACATACCTATAGAACATTATATATGATGGAAAAATCCAAAATTTCAAGGCTTAATTGTAAATAATTCCAAAGTTATGACCATTTGAAGTAGGTAGGGGGTACCCTAAAATTGTGACCAAAATTAAGACTTGAAATTTTCAGCTATTTTCAGGCTTCTATAACTTCTGAACAAGAGCTAGAGGTCTGAAATTTTCAGAATCATTTCACAGGAATCTACAGTCCTAAGAAATGTGAAAATATTTACTTAAAATTTTAAATTGCATGTTACAGAGAATGACAAATTTGAGATTTTATCCATCGTGAACTTCTAAAATGCTACATTTGGCCACTCATTACACAAAAACTAATCATCATATTCATAGTTTATAGTTTAATCTACACCAATGCATCATGGGTCATTCCATATAATTTCATAAATGGCTAAAATATGGGGGCAAAAACGTCCATATTTAATTTGAACATTTAACATAGAAGTATTTACAGAAGCAAGTTGTGCTTGGTGTCAAAATTTAAAAATAAAAGACACCATGTGAAAGTACATGAATTGCCCTAAATTTTACACCAAGCACAACTTGCTTCTATAAATCCTTCAATGTTAAATGTTCAAATTAAATATGGACGTTTTCGCCCCCATATTTTAGCCATTTATGAAATTATATGGAATGACCCATGATGCATTGGTGTAGATTAAACTACCAGCAGTACATAAAGTAGTTGAAATGAATTCAGCCTTGAACATGTACAGCAGTAAAATGTAACACAGACATTAACACAGCAGTTAGATGAAAGTAAAAAAAGATACAACCAATATTCGTCATTAATATAACAGTAAAATCCTGACAATGACAAGTACAGTGAGTTACATCTGAGGAAACCTGAACAGCGGTGGGTAATTACAGCTGTCAATCACATAATTAACCTCGCTGTGCTAAATCATAGGCTGTGTAACGGGAGACTGTCCACAGTCCACAGAAGACTGTGGGATTCCTGTGTCCTCTCAGATCACAGGAATTACATCCTGCTGAAAGGCAATGGTGAAATTTTTGTCCAGTGACACTGTAAAGCAGGGGTGTCAAACTCATTTTAGTTCAGGGGTCACATACAACCCAATTTGATCTCAAATAGGCCGGAGCATTAAAATAAAAGCATAATAACCTAAAATAATGTCAATTCCAAACATTTCTCCATCTCTTAGAGCGAAAAAGTAAAATTACATTATGAAAATGTTTATCCTCCTGAGACCCTGAAAATGTCAGCAAAATACAAGCTTTTCTTGTTTTTTATTAAATAAGTGCCTGTATTGGAAACATCACAATGCAACAGTTTTTTCAGATGCAGTTTTTAAAATTTTTATGGAATGTCCTTTGTGGTGGACAGTTCTCTTTTCATTTTTTTGTATAAAGTTGTGAAACTGTTGTCCACAAATGTACCCATAGCTGGGTCGTAGGAGGTTATATCTACAAACTATCCTTTAAAACAAATGTGGATAATATGAACAACCTAAAATTTCTTAAAGAAAAATAAGTGTAATTTTAACAATATCATACATCACTTTATTATTTATACAGGTTCATTACAAGTTACAGATCACAGTAGATCTACAAATACACAAAGCATTTAGTAACAGGCAGAATATTGTCAAAATTGTTCTTTTAAGGCATTTCATGTTGTTCATAGTTGTTCAGGTTATTCACATTTTTTGTGAAAGGATAGTTTATACAAATAAACATTTTCATATAGTTTTGCTTTTTTACACTAACGCAAAGTAACAAATTTGGAGTTTTTGTAATTTCTAGCTTATTATGATAGTATTTTACTGGTCCGACCCATTTGAGATCAGATTAGTCTGTATGTGGCCCCTGAACCAAAATAATTTTGACATCCTTGAATATTAATATCTCAGGGTAATTTTTGCATTTCACAAATTAATTCCATGGACTGGATTGGACTCTTTGGTGGGCTGGTTTTGGCCCACGGGCCGCATGTTTGACACCCCTAGCGTAAAGCTATCAAGCATTGCCTCTTTATGTAAAGGGTCTGAACACTTCCATGGCTGACATAAATACAGATCTACTCACCACTTCCACGGTGCTGAAGACATGACAGAAGTGATGGCCGCTCTTCAGATCCTTGGTAATGTAAGCAAAAGTGCAGAGGTCATCTGGATCTTGTGCAGCGCACGAGATGTTCCTGATCTCATGTTCTGCAACTATGGTCTAATGGGAGGACAGTGAGAAAGCAAATGAGGAATAAATCATCCTTGGACACACTGCAAAAACTACTGTAGAATTAACACCAAAAATGTTGTAAAATTGCAACATAAAAAAACTGTAAGTGACAATACAATGCAAAGTTGTTTATTTGAAAAGATTTTTGTGTTAACAATTGAATCAAATATAGCTGTAGTTTTTACAGAAAGAGATTGTGAACAAAACCAGATTTGTATGTAGAAATGATGTATTTCTATTGTTTTTAGAAAATAAAACTGTACATTGAAAAAGAATGTGATGCCGTTTAAATTGCAAGACTATAATGTTGAAATAATGGCATATTTGCTTTTTTTTTTTTAATAAAAAAGTTATAAAAAAGTAAACATTTAACAATTTAACATGATAAATTTGTAAATTAATGGGTTGGTAGAGTTGGTAGAGCGGCTTGTCCAGTAACCAGAGGGTTGGTGGTGGGAATCCTGGCTCAGACTGTCAAAGTGTCCATGGAAGACACTGAACCCTAAATTGACCTGGTGGCTTTAGACACCATGAAGGTGTAGAAAATGCACTGAATAAGTGCAAACCATTTACCAGTTAAATCTACATGTTACTCTGTAAATATGTTTACAGTTGGATGTGTTTTTTACAGTATTGTTCTGGAAACCACAGCTGCCAGTTTTTTTCCATAAAAACATGATTTTTTTTTTACAGTGCACGGAGAGAGAGAGAGAGAGTGAACAGGCCTGTTTGGATTAAACAGATCAATAGACACAAAGAGCTGACTTTACCTTTGAGGCTGCATCAATGAACTTGACCCCTCTGTAGGTAATGGACAGAATGACAACTGGACCCTTTCTTGAATCCTTTGATTTCTGCAATCAGAGTTAAAACTGTGAGAGCAGAGTACATGTGCGACAACACAACTTTCACAAAGCTCATAAGCTTTTAGTGTTTTCCTCATTTGCTTGAACACATTTGCTTCGCTTCTGCCTCCATCATCATCATTCATTTATCCATTGTTGTGGAAATGTTCAACTGATAACCCACACAAAGAGGAGGAGAGAAAGTTAGAGTTAAAATAATAAATGCATTTATTGAGAAGTCAATCACAGAGAAACTCTGTAAGTGAAGTCTGATTAAACATAAGAATATTAAAGATTATATAGACCCAAAATCCAACCCCCCCATCGGTGACACCCAGATGACAACCCCATATGTAAATCATACCACTCCATACCAACCCTTCCCGTTCTGGGGGGAAGAGGTCATCTTGACCTCTTACCCCTAACCTTGTTTAAATTATATCTAGCGTGCAGGCGCCATCACCTCTCTGCACATCCAGACATTTAGGTGTTTGGGTTTTAACTCAAGGCAAGAACGCCGTTCCTGGGTCGGGGTGTTACAGAGTGGTAAACATCACACATAATCATATGAAATGAACAATGACTCAGCATTAAAAGAAGATGTACTAATTGTGTTTATTATATAGTTACATGGATGGTAGAGGGTTTCATTATTGGTACTAACAGCTGCAGTAGTAGTATAGCCACTGTTAGTACCTGTATTTGGGTATGCTATCTATCTATCTATCTATCTATCTATCTATCTATCTATCTATCTATCTATCTATCTATCTATCTATCTATCTATCTATCTATCTATCTATCTATCTATCTATCTATCTATCTATCTATCTATCTATTCATTTTTAACCCTTTCATGCATGAATTATGAGAACCTTAGTAAAGATTTTTTTTCTTGAGTGCTTTTATCCCTCCTTGCACATGAAGGAAAAACAATGCGATCAATTTTTTTTTCATGGAGTTACAAAACTGTTCATGCATTTAATTTTTGGAGTAAAGAAACGTGTGTTTAAAACCCAATATCAGAAAGTACAGAAGAGGATTAAAGCCACTGGAAAAAATAAAAATAAAAAATAAGGTCCAATATATATTTATTATTATTATTGTTATGAGAAAAAAGTCAGAATTCAGAAATTAAAGTCAGAATTCAGAGGGAAAAAAAGCAGAATTCTGAGTTTAAAGTCAGAATTCTGAGATTAAAGTCAGGATTCTGAGTTTAGTTAGAATTCCCAGGGAAAAAAAAAGTCAGAATTCTGAGTTTAAAGTCAGAATTCTGGCCCTAATCCTCTTTTGTAAGAAAGTAATATGAAAACAATGAAATAAAAAGATTTTTAATGCTGCTAATCTGATGTTTTCTCACATTTTAACATATTCTAATGCTAGTTGTTAATCACTTCATGGAGATAACATGCAAAAAACCCTTTGTGTCTAACAAAAAACAAGTAATTTACACTCAAACATGTTACATATAGCAACTGATTTACGCTTAAACATGTCAGTGCAGATCAGGTTTATCAAGAACAGCAAAGGTACAATAATGGTCTGAATGTCAGTGTATGGGATGGTGCATGAGCGTCCACTGTGTTGGCTGATATGGAACTAAAACAACAAAACCCATGAATATAAAAGAGAACAGCTGTAGAATAACTGTCTACTGTAGTGACCACTATGCATGAAAGGGTTAATCTACATTAATCGTGTTTCAATTTGCATGAGCAGACTCAAAAAAGAAGGGAATATATATGCACTTAACATGTTTATTAAACAGCTTCAACAGGTTCAACACTACAACTTGAAACAACTGTTCCATCTTGGGGGGTTTTTTGTTCTCAAATTCCCCATGGAGAGAGCTAACGTGCTGTTTAGCGTCTTCCATCTTTATTGGTTGGTTCTACTGCCTGTCACTACCGGATTAACTGCCCATTTGTGCATGCACGACAGTAACTCTACTTGGACAAACTGCCCGAAATGCCTTGCACAAGACATTGAGAGTCATTCTGTGCTGCAGATAGGTTAATTGCATTAAAATTTTTAATCAGATTAATCATGATGATGAAAATATCCGCATTAATGCGTTAATTTTGACAGCCCTAATATATGTATAAAATTTGATTGATTGATTGATTTGTCCATTCTGAGGATTCACTTTGAATTCATACCATCATTGAACACATTGAACACTCTGGACACAATTTGAATGAAAACACAGAAATAACTGAATCAGGGTTAAAATAAGTATATTTTTACATATGCAAAAATACTGACTTACTTCCCGACGGTTTGATCACAATCAAGGTGTACAAGTATATTTGCATCAGTTATTAATCAGTATTGCAAAAAGATATCCCCAAAATCATTCCCCAAAATGTTTCTTTGGCCATTTTATTACGAGATCTTGCAATCCTCCAAATTTGAAGAAAATCGGATAAAAACTGATAAAATGAGTGTGAAAACATGTGCACAATTTTATTGTTATAAGAGAGCAAAATTGTTGTCCATAATGTTTTGTAACACAATAAATAATTACTACTCAACTCCTGTGTCTTTTTTATTACAAAATACACACATCACATTGCTTTTAATTTATTGATAATTTTTGTTGAACAGCTGTTTGATTATCAATTCATATTTTCAGTATTAAGACAATCAACCACTTTGTTATGCAAACCCTTCTTTTACAGCCCTTTAATTGTAATAATAGAATGGGAACCTGTTATTTCAGTATTATTATGACTATATGCACAACTAGACAGATTTTGGTCTGCTCCCTGGCTGCAGAAAATTTGGTAACAATGTGGCAAACGGATGTTTACGTTGAACCGCATGTTTTCAATGGTGCGTTGTTCACCAAAATTCATGTAGTGTCCGTACACCAATATACTTCCATCAATAATATCGCATATATGCCTTATAGATATATTGTTATAACTTGTTCACAAATGGTTATTTACTCCTGTACCAGGAAGACTTAGTTAAAGATCTAACAGAGATGCGACCATGTGGTAAGCCAGATTTCCATTCCAATCCTGTAGAGTCTGTACACCATATCAAAATATGTGGGTCTAATTTTATTGTTTCTGTCAATATATGGAATTTTTCAGCACACATGCTTTGGACACGACATCTATGCAATAAACAATGCATGATTATCCTGAGTGCTGAAACATTCATATATATCTTTGTAGGCATTAAATATGGAGGCTATTAGGCTGGAGTGTCTGTACACGGAATAATTTCTGATTTGACAGGGGCAAGCCTGCGAAATTTTTAGTAGACACAAAAAGATACAAAAATATTTTGCACTTTAAAAGAGAAATATCAGACAAATAAAATGGCCTGTCTGATTTTTTGATAGAGCATTATTATTCTTTATCTATATGTGCACCCTTTCTGGTACCCTTGATTGTGATCAGGCCGAGAGTCTGCTTGCTGCTGTCTGACAAGTTTTGAAGTGCAATGTTTTTTAAGCATTTGACAGAAAAAATCTTTCACCAAGCCAATAGCATGAAAGGTCAACTGTTACATAAGTGGCCGGTTTTACTTTTCACATACGCATGCATCATTTCTTTAACAGTTAGGGTATATTATATCTCGACTGATGATGTGTCAAAGTGAGAACCTTAACATTTCTGAAATTTCCTTGTCAATACACAGGACAAATCAAAATAATGTAATTTAAGTGTTTAGGGATATCATCCAGATGACAGTATCAGCTGATATTTGCTGTTATCAGTGTATGAGCACGACACATTATCACCGGCGGCAGTGGCAGATATTTATGTTTTGTGTTACATTGAAGGCTTTTATCATACATTTGTATGTTTGTATCTGAGTTCATTCAAAGATAATGTGATGAAGGACTGAAACACTTTAAAATAGAAACTCATTTTTTATTTATAATGAAGATCTCTTTCTTTGATGGGGGGATGAATACCAGCAAAAACAATATAAAGATAGAAACAGAAAGTAATATTTGCAGTGGCATCAGCTATTGGCCAAAAATGTCCAGATAATAAAACATAAAATACGGTTATCAATATGAACCAGTTCAACCATTTATCATGTGAGCCAATTAATTCCTCCAAAGGTGATTTCAGTAGAGATAAAAACCTTTACTGCACTTTTTGCACTTTTGAGAGATTTTTTTTTTAATGACGTGTTCTTCACTCGGGTCTTCCTGTGCCCATGAACTGTCCTTGACATGGAAGACTTTTCTTCCAGACGGTGAAGAAATCCATCAAAATTCAGAAGTATTTCTTTTTAATTTACTCAACTGCATCATATTTTTCTAGTGTCATTCTTTTTGGCTGTCTGAGCCTTTTTTCCCATATCTTTCAAATTCAGAAATGCTGAATACTAAAATAAAAATAATAAAAAATGTAAAAGTAACCAAATGGAACTTACAGATGGAAATATTGAGAAAAAAAAAATAATCCACTGTTCAAAACTCCACACATGCACAGAGGTGACATCTTTTCTAAATGAATAAGGACTGAGAGCACATTAGAGATGAATAATTATGCAAGTCATTTCCATCAGCTGTGAATAAATATTTTCCTTTTGTTAAACACTGTTAATCCATTTAATTTTTTTGGTCTTTCGATGGGATCCGTGCTCAGTGTTTTGAAAAGCGGTGTGAAAAATGTTGTGAAGTGTTGACACATTTGCAAGATGCTGTGCTAAGAAGGTGATGATGAAGATCAAGTGGGTGCCAGTTTCATTAAGCGTATCTAAGCAGTTGAGAAAAACAGTAATGAGATAAAAGATATATGCAAATGTTCCCGCATGTTCTCAGGTTAGAAAAAGCCAGTTGTCGGCTGTGTTTTACAAAAAAAGGTGCAACATATTTTGCTTTTCTTATTAGATTTCTTATTTTTAAGGTCAAAGCACATATATGAAGAAAGGAATTTTATTTTTTAAAGTTGTTTGGTACTTACCCTAATTTTAGCACAGGCATCTTGTGTGGACTCAATCCCTCGTAGATCCCTGATAATCATTGATCCTAGATACTAAAATAAGAAATCAAAACACACCAAGGTTAGCTCAGTCTAGAAATAAACAAAAAGACCACATAACACAGGATACATGCAGGAATATGAAACCTATCTAGATAAAACAATGCTGTTTTTAGTATTGTATTTTTTTTTTTTTTTTATCTCCATCTATGTTGAACAAAGTCGAAGTGACATACAGTTGCCTCGTATCCACAGGAGTCCAAGATGAGTTTCTCGGGTTGGTGATGCCAGGCGGACACTGTGGCATAGGTAGCGGACTGGCTCGGAGGCCGGAGGTTTAGACGTGACTCTTTGTGTCTTTCACTATGTCTGTCCTGCAGAGATGTAAAAAACATAACCGCCTGGTGAATGCAGTAAAACTGGCAGCACATTTTTGCTTTTTTGTAACAATTAAAAAAAAAAAAAAATAGGACCAATGGCCCTGTATCTCACTGGCATTTTCAATTAAGAATCAATAATGAACAGTAACAGAAGCACTTATCTTAAGCCATAACTAGCCAAAAAAATAGTACTCTTAGCACTAACTTGTACTGTTCCTTCTACAGTCTTCAGTGTTGAAAAGAGTTGGAAATTGTTGCCTCTCCATCTGTTCTCATAGTCTGTTGTTTTTATTAACTATAGTATATTATTTAAAAAGAAACATGATAATTCAGGGGAACAAACTATTTTGTGACAGCCAGGTAATGCAGCCTTTTCATATGTGATTGTCTGCTGTATGAATGGTTCACATATATACATCTGTAGTTAGGAAAATCAAAGGTTTCATTATAATTTTAACCCATAAAGACCCAAACATCCACTGGTAACCAAAATAATTTACTGATATAAAGAGTTGATCCATTAATCCTATCGATACATGTAAAAAATTGGTGTAAAATGCAGTTATTCATCTTTTCATGGTCATCTGATATGACCCATTTGGACATTCAGAGGTTCCGTAGTTACCGGGGAAACACTGTCATCTTCTACAGCATTGATTCACCAGTAGAGCCCATGGAGTTGGATCAATGACAGTGGATGGAAACGCTTGGTTTATATTCAGTTAATGACATATTTGACTGAAAAAGTCCCTTTTTCTTCAGTTTTGTCTTTGTCTGTTTTTGATATAATAACCCTCAACTTTAATTTGAGCTTTTATGAACATCTACATGGTGAGTTAATGAAATACAGGAAAATATATAATTTTAACAAAAAAAAAAGCAAAATACAGCACATAATATTACAATAAATGGAGATAAATTACTTAAGAAAGGTTGAAAATAGCGAAAAATGTATTTAGGAACTGCCAGAAAATTAGCTCTGAGTCTTTATGGGTTAAAATTAGACTTCTTTTGTAGATTGAAAATGTATCTGAAATTGTAATGCAAATACAAAGATGTATGGGTTGTATAAATTCTAAAAAATCTAAATGAACAATAAGTTAAAAAAAAAAAAAAATCAATAATGAGTTAAATTTGTGAGGTTGTCAGGTTCTGTCGCTATGTTAGAGTCATGTGATGTTGATGCACGAGATCAATCTCCCAATAGAAGTGGGTGGTATTTTCAGTGGGTGGTATTTTCAGTGGAGGATATTGATATCTCTAACCATTTCCATGTTATAAGACAAATTTATTTTAATATTTCAAAAATTCGTCAAAAATTCAAAAATCTAAATTTCTCAAAACTGTGAACAAACTTTGTAGATATTGTCCCAAGGAAGCTACATAAAAAATTTGAAATGAATCCAACCAGTAGTTTCAGAGAAGAGGATATTTGAAGAAATTGCTGATGAAGATGACTGCAAATTCGATGACAAAGACGACAAAGACGACAAAGACGACGACGAAGACAACAACCGAAGACGACGATGACAAAGATGACGTCGGCAAAGAAAACAGAAAAGATAATGACAAAGACGACAATGACAAAGAAGACGGCACAAAAGACAACGACGAAGACAACGAAGTCGACGAAGATGACGATGACAAAAACGACGGCGACAAAGATAAAGACTAAGACAACAACAAAGACGATGACGAAGACGATGACACCAAAGAGTTCGTAGATATTGTCCCAAGGAAGCTACATAAAAAATTTGAAATGAATCCAACCAGCAGTTTTGGAGAAGATGCTTGAAGAAATTGCTAAAGAAGACAACGGCGAAGACAATGACAAAGACGACAAAGACGATGACGAAGACAACAGCCGAAGAAGATGACGACAAACACGATGACAATGACAAAGATGACGCTGACAAAGAAAACAGCAAAGATAATGACGAAGACAACAATGACGCAGACGACAATGACAAAGAAGACGACAAAGACAACGAAGTCGACGAAGATGACGATGACAAACACGATGGCGACAAAGAAAAAGAAGACAACAACAAAGACGATGATGAAGATGACGACAACAAAGACGATGACAACGAAGATGACCACAAAGATGATGACAATGATAATGACAACAAAGACGACCACGACGACACAGCGCCTTCACAATAGCTCATGTCCTATCAGCCGGCGAGCTAAAGGATCGATGTCTATAAAGCTTTGCTGTTTTCTCAGAGACACTATAACAGAACACAGCATTACATGTCTACAAACAACACACACTCACCTTTGACTGAGATACACCAGTGAGCTAATGTCAGTCAAAGGTGGAGGGTAAAAGACTTCTGACAGCTGTACATTAGTGTGAAGGCATTCACAGTTTGCTTGCTCAGCACTTATATAATATA
This sequence comes from Sphaeramia orbicularis, assembly GCF_902148855.1. Classification (NCBI taxonomy): domain Eukaryota; kingdom Metazoa; phylum Chordata; class Actinopteri; order Kurtiformes; family Apogonidae; genus Sphaeramia; species Sphaeramia orbicularis. The sequence goes on along the minus strand of NC_043961.1, from coordinate 53,328,140 downwards.
AATCCTGTGATCTGCTGTAATTCTTATAAATATTCATGCACTAGGTTGGGCCTCAGGTCAATGTGGGCTGTGCTCAGCATTTTCATAAATCACTTGTCAGAGTGAGACATACTAATTACAAGCATCCACTAAGCATTTGAGGAAATGAAGAATATTGATTTTCCTTATCATAGACCCTAGTGCTGAAGCCGACCAATTCGTCTCTTATGTGTAGATGCTCCTCCGTGTTTTCTTTTTGACCTCAGTGAGTCAGACAACAAGACATGCCAGCAGTGTTTGACTGTGTATATGCCATGGTCTGACCTTTAGCAAAAGGTAAAATTTGATCACTGAGTCATTCTGAGTTTGTTGGCTCCAAGAAGAGCTTGTGAAAATCAGGGAAGCAAATAAGAACTGGATTTGTGACGTCAAGTGAAGATATATTTAAATATTTTCAGAGACAGCACGTCTAACTGACTGACACTGCTTACATTTCAAAGTCCAGCTGAAGACAACTGTATCTCTCCTAACAGCAGAAGAAAAAATGAAAAGCGTTTTGTTTTTGTCTTTCTACTGCAGGTTTTTACTGAATTCATGAGGGACATTTGAACAGCTTTATTATTAGAGGGAGAAGTACTGGACAATAACAGGCTTTTGGAATAAAAGATAGTGTGAAGTTGAAATTTAATTTAAAACCTATTAAATCAGCTACTAGTTACAGAACCAATAATTTAAGGTTTTGCTTGAAAGAGATTCATCTAATGACAAGTTAATGCTGCTCAAAGAGTTTATGCAGCACACATCCAGTAGGTGATTTCTTATTTTTTAACAAGGAGATGGCACATCACGAACACACACACACACACACACACACCGCAGCAAAACACACCATGAAGATCCCGTGGGTAACATTTCAAGAAGTCCTATATAAAGTAAATAAGCAGATTGTGACCAAATCAATACCCCAAACCATCTCCGACAGTGGCCGTGCAAAACAGTGTTTATTTAGTCCATTCTGGGATTTCCGCTTAAGAGGTTATTAACTTTAGGGTAATGTACCTAAAACTGGAAAAAGAATTAGAGGAAGTCTGTTCTGTGAACAAGCGCCACAGTGGACAACAACCCACTGCTTATGTCGATATAAATGACAAATTCTAAAGTAACAAAAACGCAGTAATTCATATTCTCCCATGATTACACACATTATTATTATTATTATTATTATTATTATTATTATTATTATTATTATTATTATTATTATTATCATCATTATTACTATTACTATTATTATTATTATTATTATTATTATTATTATCATCATTATTACTATTACTATTATTATTATTATTATTATTATTATTATTATTATTATATTTCAGATCCTCCTACATCTTGACAAATCTTACACACTTAACGCTCAACCATAACTGTGGAATTTCAGATTTGTAATCTTCCTTCTCTTCCTGCTAACCTTGTCTTTTATCACTGTGTACTGAAGTAGTGACTAAATACATCATTACATTTAATGCAGCAGGCTGAGTTTATTCCATTTACTCACCTTTTCCAGGTTATATTGCATGAAATTTAGTCATTTTGCTAACAAGGAAGATGGCATGCCTCCCTGGTCCCCTCTCAAATCTCAACTGTAAATAAAACTATGTTAATTTAAATCATATTATCAGTTTTAATGGTGAGTTAGTTAAACATACTGGCTAACTTTCATTATGTGCAGTGTACAGTCCATTTATTATTTCTATCTATTTTATAAAAGGGAAGTGGACTCTGTCTGTGTGTCTCAGGCATCACACAAAATCCGTACAGAGCTGACTGCTGCAGTTTGGCATACTTACGTATTTTTGGTCAAGAAAGAGACTAGCAAAAACGGCAAGTTGATAGGACCAATATTTTGGGAGATATTAGCAATTTTGGAATACAATCGCCGTACAATCATGGTGCTATGCCCAGAATCATAGAATTATCATTGAAGCGGGTTACCTAGCAACAGATAAACAATAGGGCCACGTTGCCATGGTGTCAAATGTCATGTGCAGAAACAGACATGCCAGCTGAGAGGTTATTCAACTGAAAATGCCAGTGGAATTTACCAAGAAAGTAGAGAAAGTAAAGGAATGAACTGGATCAAAGGATCTAGATGTGCTAGTATCAGTAGGTTGGTCTAATGTTACTGTGATAAACTCACGGATCTGAGTCAAGTGTCAAAATGTGACCCTGGAAAGTAAAAGTTTGAACTTTTTTACATTAAATAATGGTCTTGATTAGAAACAGCATAATGCAACAGTTTTTTCAGACACATTTTGTTTTGTTTCTCATGGAATGTCCTTTGCAGTGGACAGAATTGTATTTATTTATTTTTTAAGTAAAGCTGTGTCCCCTACAGAGGACAAAAATGCATTGCTGGGTCCCAGGAGGATATGTGTCCAGCTCAGTGCAACATCCTCTTTCTTTTACTCCTGAAATCATGTAAACAAAGCTGTGATTCCCCTGAAGATTTTACGATCCCGTGAAGAGAGTGTAACTCACAACAGAGCGCGGCCTCTCACTATAGGATCGCAGAGAAACGCTACAATCCTGGTCGACTCCTCTCCGTCTCCGGTCGGACTCAGTCAGCGGCAGTAGCATGTCCATGGAGCGACTGGTGTAGGGGTCCATCTGACTAAGGGGAGACGTGGTCTGGGACAGCAGGTCGTGGAACTGTCGCACACAAACACACAAAGGCCATCATTTGAGAGCATTGTGTGTCTGTGTCTATGTGTTGGAACATGGGCTGGCTTCCCTGATCTACATCCAAGCTTAATCCTCAACAATGGAGCTTCTTGCATGGAGATTTTCAATTCTTTTTAGCTCTGTTTAATCTGCCTGGGAAATCAGCCCTGAGTATTTAACTGTTGTGAACATAATGATATTGAAGAATCTCATTCCAAAATTAGACATCCGCTGCCGAAAGATCCATTTTTCTCACAAAATCATGTTGGCGTAGAAACACAGCTCTGCATGTAACGCTGCTTAACTTCCATCTTAAGCTCTATTTTAATTATTGTTCCGTAAGAAAAGTCAACATGCTGTAAACATCAACAGCTGCGGAAATATCTGGGATTATAAGAAGCAAAAAAAACCCCCAAAAGTATCTTCCAGAGACATTAGTGACATGGTGAGGTTATTTTTAGAGAATATGCTGAACTTCCTTCCTAATTGGGCGACTGAGCAGACGCAATCTATTAACCGAATTATCATTGGCACTATGTTTCTGCATTTCAGCAGTTAAATAGTCTGATTCACACTCTTGGTGCTGTGAGGAGCTTCAAAAAAAAAAAAAAAAAAGACAAGAAAAAACATCCTATCTTTACTGCAACACAGCTTTACTGAAAAACATCAGCTGCATCTTTGATTCTGCTGTTTGTTTGTGTTTTCAGAAAACGCAGACATTAAATCAGCTCCACCTACCAAAGAGCTAACAATGAAGTTCCCATAATAAATGGACTCTATCAATTTCTGCATCACCGGTCTTCTTACCATAATTGGGGAGAGACGACGGGACTTTGTTGGAGCCTCTTCGTAGGGTCTCTCTGCTAGAGAGGCAATGATCCTTTTCCTGTGGCCCAGGGGACCGATCTTAATAACCTGGAAAGGACGGCATCAGAGCACAGAATGAAGGAGACTTTTCAGAGAGTTGTCACATCAATATCTCATATACAATAATTTACCCACACTGAGCTAATAGAGATACCCAAAATACACTGACATAGAGTTTGGTGGCGTACACCCATCACTGGCAAGCATCCATGGGCAAACAGAAATGACTCTCGTCAATAATTTAGCTTCAATCTGTTCTGCCCTAAGCTTAAAATACAGCACAATCTCCTTCTGAGGACACTTCATAATTCAAGCTCCATTTTAGGACATATTTCTAAAATAACAGAAGACAATGTTGATGATTTATAACACAATACATAGTAATATGCAAATAGGCAACAGACACTGATTTGTAGGTGGCATAAAAACACATTTAAAAAAAAAAAAAAAGAACATTTTATAACTCAGTCCACAGTATCTTTGTCACCATTACAACTTACCTGGCTAAAATCCTCAGCTGAAGAACTATAGGTTAATTTTATGTAGCTAAAACTCATTATCTTAATTCTGCATATTTGCATAATTGGCTATTAACATTCATGCTCATCCACTAAAGGTGGATGTCAAGTGATTAATGTTACATTTGCAATTATGTTGCTGGTACAAAATATTGTATCACAGGCTCATATGGCATTTCGTCTCAAGGCTTCAATTATTCATCCAGTGATAGTCAGAGGAAGAACTGGTTTCTGCTCTGGATTTCTGGTGTTGTTTGCATTATTGTTGTGCACAAAATCCCACAGAGACAAGTATGCATGAGGTGTGAGAAATAAGAGAAATTTTAAATAGTAATAAAGGGCCTTGGGACTGTATGGGAATGTAAACCAGCTCGTAGATCATCTGGATGCTCGATACTATTTGCTGTAAGAGGAGGATGTAGAGAGTGTAATGGGCAAAACGAGCTCTGCCAAGACGCTCAGAGGCAGCTCTGCGACTGCACACTGAAAGTAATGTGCTCTGCTCTCACACCCATCCTTCTGTACTGCATCACAGTCTGCTGGACACCATCGCCTAAACACTGCATATACAATATGTTTGGCTGCTACTGCAGCTGTGGCTGCTTTCTGCCATTTTGCCATCACACTCTGTTAATCACAGCAGATATGCAGCTATAGGAGGTAAAATATGCTTACTGTAAACTCCCTCCTATGCTGCTCCTACACTGCCTTCTGTAATGCCGGTGGACTAAATACAGTTTGTTTTTACTGCCTGGTTCTGGGCAGACCTGCTTCGCCTCACAGTTTTGGACAATCCAGTTCACAAATACATCTGCGAAGTTGTTGTTTGTCAGAAATTCGGAAGAAAGAAAATATGAAAGTCATCCTGTGATTAAAAGCATTATTGTTATGTATCATTTAGTCTAAAATGTGATCAGAACAGATCAATAAATGACATTTTTGTGTTACTCCTTCATTACTGCTGCTAAACTAAGTGATGGGTTATAGTCAACGAATTAATGGGTGTTAATTACGTAATAAGTAACAATGAGACATTTTTATGTTTTCAAACCCAGACAGAATAGCTCCAGCCTTGTTGTAGGTTCTGTCATAGATTCTGAATAAACAAAACTAAACAAAAACGTTATAAGCAACTTACTAACATTATTTAAGCCTGAATTTTATTGTAGTTAAGTAGTTATAGTTGTAGTACAATGGCATATATTGAGTTTAATTTAAGGTTATAATAGTTCTGGATTTTTCATTATAGTTTAGTTTTATTTAGTTTAGACTTTTTTTTCTCTAATTCAGTTAGTTTTAATTCGTTTTTAGAGCAGGTTTGCTAGTTTTTATTAGTTTTCTTTTTTTTTTTGTAAATGCTTAGTTTTAGTTTAGTTTTGGTATCAATTTTAGTTTTGTTGTATCTTTTATCTTCTTCACCATCATATTCAAATAAATCCCATAAAGGACTCTGAATTCTCCAAACATTAGCCTCCATGTTTCCAGGTAGAGTGGGGACGAGAAGACGACTGTAAACGACAAGTGACGAGAAGTGACAGACCGTGAAGCGCCGCATGGTGGTGCTAGCTAAAATTGCTAGAGCGAAATAAATCGATTTTGTATCAATCTGACACTGACAAAGACAAAAACGAAGGGAATTTTATCCATAATTTTCACACGTTTTAGTTAGTTTTGTAAGCACACAATACAGTTTCAGTTAGTTACCGTTTTTTCTTTTAAATATAGTTTTTATTTATTTCAGTTAACGAAAATGTTTTTTTCAATTCTAGTTTTCGTCACTTCGTTAGTTTTAGTTAACGATAATAACCTTGGTTTAATTAACTTAGTTAAACCTTTATTAAGTTTTTAAGATCATCTTTGTTTCTTAATTAAGCCTGATATGTAGTTAATTAAAGTTATTAATTAGATAGTGAGGTGGTGCTAGGACTACCTTACTGGGCCTAGTTCTACCTGATCACATGAACAGTTATACTTTTGATCAGAGCTAATGTCAAAACAATCCTTTATTCGAGATAATGGACCCTTTATTAAATGAAGAGCAACTGGCAAAAAATGTCTTAAGGATAAATTTGAATCCACCTTTAGACATTTCTATTCAAAGTCTTAACACAAGGTTTTTGACTTGGCTTCATCAGACTTCTCCAAACAAACTCTTCTATGTGACCACTTGACTGTGAGTTTCTGTCATCCCTTAAACTCTGTGGATATTTCTCTAGATCGGCCTGTGTTTTTTTGCTTCTCATTTCCTGTGCAAGGGTAACATTAATCAGATTAGTTGTGATTATTGTACCAGGCATTACATTCAATTTTGTATTAAGATCAGTTCAAGCAAAGATCCATTTTCATAAGAAATAAAGATTAGAGAAAGTCAGAAAAAATAACCCTGAACCTAATCCTCTCTTTTCTTCGGCATTTTTATCATCTACAAAAACCTTCAGATTTATCGTGAGACCTGATGAGGAAAACACCGCTGTAACCTTAACACACACACACAGAGACACACAAATGAACACATGTTCAGCCAAACTGACACATGCTTCTCTACAGCCAATACAGCAGTTTAACCCAGAGAAAATTAGCGCTCCTTTGTAATCGCAAATGATCATTAAATGTTACACTACTTCCATAAAGATTAAACCAAATTACAAATGTCCCTGTCATCAGTCACAACACTGCTCCTAATTTACATTTTATCGGTTTCTTATCTACTAATTACTCTGTAATTTTCAGAAAACGTTTCTGCTATAGTTTTATGCAAATGCTTCCATTACTGAGCATGTGTCTGTTATTTGAACACTTTAATTTAAATGTTCTTTGTCCTCAAATGTAGAGCTTTCATCTGGGTGACTTTAATGTTAAAAGTGATTACAGAATATTTGATAGATACCTGTAGCTATAAACAAAGTCACCTGTCTTTGTCACAATGAAAAACAACAAGTATCAACTAGAAGAGGCCAAAACCCCCCACAGGCATCTAAACATGCAATGATACTCATAGTATAATATTATTCATATTTTCCTTTATAATGTTATATTTTTCCACTGTACCTATAAGCAAGTACCGGTAGGAACCAGCAAGTATTTTATGTTAGCTCAGAAAAATGTCCACAGTAAATATTAGAACATTACTCATAGGTTGTATTATGCAGCCTTCCCCAATAGGTTATTTTAAAAAATTATATGTGCAAAAAAAAAATCCAAACTTTTCATACATTGACAATCTCCAGCTCCCACAGGTTTTTCACACACTCCAGAGTGCGGTAGCCACTTGAGAGAAAGTTGGGCAGGTATTCATGCAGACCAAGGCCATCCAGCCAGGAGGCAAGAGATGTGCTGCCATCACAACCCAGAGCTTTCACCTAAAGCAGTAAAAAAAAAGAAAAAAAAAAAGGCAAACATGAAGGAACAAATACTGTAGTTATTGTTCCAAGACTTTCTAGTTTCTCTGGAGTCATATATCCTTTGATTTAAAAGTACTTTCTATTATTCAGCATTAAAGCAGTCATTACAACAGAGTTTTTCAACAAGGTTTTCACATTTTCATACATCATCCTGACTCTGAATTCATTCCAAATGTTTTCTTTGGTTTGCGATACTTCTGTCACAGTATTTATGTTATGCCTAAAAGTTAGATGTTGGTATTTCATTATATTATATTATATTATATTTCATCTGATATACACTGTTGCCCATTAAGTTAGAATAAAATATTTTTTACCAATTCTCATGAAATTTTTGTGACAATGTGATTTATTTTTGACGGATAAAGTGTAACTAGTATATAATCACATTATTGATGTGTATGAATAGGAATAAAAAGAGAAATGTGTCTGAAAACAAAATTATTCCAACTTTATGTGCAACAGTGTACTTAAAATCTCACCTTTATGTGAAGTTCCTGGGTAGAAGACACCACATGTGCAAATTACTGAGATGCACGCACTTATGCTAAATGAAAATCTTATATTCTGAGATACACTAAATAAAAAAAATGCAAAATACAGACCAAAAAGTAGCCTTCCCAAAACATACAGAACGGTAATTCCAAACTGAGCAATCCTAAACCAAAACACTTATAGTTAACAATAATGGTTTGTCTTTATGATATTAATCAAGTCAATGCACTACTTAAAAGATTTTGTAATAAAAATGTGAGATATAGATTAATGAGATGAGCTGCTTTTAATAAATTTAATAAATGACATGCCCTTAAACCTGTATTAATAAACCAATATTATTTTGGTTCTTGTTCTTTATATTTAATTTAAAAGCTGCCATTTCAGCACTGATAACCTACAGGCCGACAACATAACATTTAAGTTCATCCATAATAGCTTTTCCATTCTAGTTATTTTTTGGCTTATTCACCACTTTTACGATCCTTTTCTTTCTACCTAAGGCAATATCTGTCACTGCGCTACCTCAGTGTTGAGGTTGTGTCGTGATGTTAAGTACCTTAGGCAAGCTGCGTGCCGCATGGAGGATTTTCTTTCTGTGTCCTGGGTCAGTGATCCCAATGTCTCTGAGATCCTGGTCCTCCATCACGTTACTTCCCTACAACATATGCACAAAAACAAGATAGACGCACACAAATAAACACATTCACACACAGACGTTCGCCATCACATACACGCATACGCATGCAAACAATCACACGCATATGCAAGCAGAAACACGCACAAAGACAAAATACAATATGGACATAGAATAGTACAATACAATAAATAAATCAGCAATATGTTATACGGTACAAAAATCTAATAAATAAATAATGTCACACTTAACAGATGCAGATTTAAACAGAAAATTCCTAAACGTATGCTGACTTATGACATGTGAGAACAGATAGGTGACTAGACGTATAATGACATATTGAGTGTAACTAACAGCCATGACACAACTGTAGCTCTACAAACACACACAGACGCATAAATGTGTGCAGAAACACACAACAAACACACATTATGCAGAATATGCACATCCCTTACACAAGCAGTAACACCAGAGTGGGAGGACAATGAAGTCAAATAAATTGTGCATGCCAAGAGTAATCAATCTGATCTAGTGCGACTCCAAGGGAACAAAGCCTTCATAACTGCAGCAGCGTCTACAGGATGCTTATGTGCTGTGTTTCACTCAGGGAAACTAAACAGTCCGAGAAGAAACAAAAATATTCCACTACGGTTTGTAGCAAAGCCTTAATTTAGAACGCTTAGATACAATGAGCAATAATCGTTGACTGACAAGCTTGTCTATTTGACGTCGCAGATTCATTTGCTTTGTCATCTTATTCCAGTTTATAGGCAGAAATAAAGATACAAGGAGAACCTTGGAAATGTGGAGCTAAGCATTTTTCCCTGTGGACTACTGCAGATTGATTCTTCCTGGCCAAGAATGTTAAAATGTTCTGTAGTCTTTACTCAATCTGCTCTCACCGGATTGGTTTCAGAGCACAATGCAGCAGTATTCAGAGGCTTGTATCAGGGTGCAGTTGGGAGATTACTCACTGATTGCTAGAATAAAGGTCAAAATGAAGCGGGGTCTGATGTAAGGGAGGCCCAAAATAGATTTTCACTTTTATTAACACAGTTTGAAGTTTGATGATGCCTCGGGAGACTCTGCAACTTATTATTTCATGCTGCATTTGAAACATGTGATGGGAATGTATGGTTCAGTTCTTACATAGCTTATGAGCTGTGATAGTTTGATGTAATCTAACACGACTTGCAGACGTAGCCATGGTAGTCCTTCATCTCACTAAATGCACTCAGTTAATGCAACAGTGAATTAGGATTGCTCTGTCGCTCTGCCCTACAGTGGAATTGTTTAGAAAATCAAATTCTGTTACATTTTCAAAAGTCTGCAGGCATAACAATAATCTGGCAATGAAAAAAAGAGGTAACTCATGTGTTACAATATGTATGTTCAGTTCCACATTATAGCATTGGAGAAAGAAGAGGGCTGCAGAAACTGATGAAATATTAAAGCAGGGTAGATGTGATGTAAATGCATTATGGGGAAATTCAGTTGTCCTGTTGCCAACTCTTCAGAGCCAAACATTAGTTTGGACAGTAGAACAACAAAGCATAATGCAACGAAAGAAAAAAAAATACAAGAATAATGCTGAATATTATTTCTACTGTAAGTGAAATGTGTGGGCATGAAGGCCAAGAGAAGAAAAGCTACAGGCGCCCCACTTCTGGTACCATGAAAGAAGCACAAAATGATAATCATCGTGTAAAAATTATGAGAATGGGCACACAGCTGTTCATAATTTATGATCCCTCAAAAGCTGCATCTCAGAGCAATCATCACATGCAGAGAGCCTTGCCGACTCATGTGAGCGCCTGCTCTTTTGCTCTGGTGGGCGGGCCCAAGGAAACTTTCCAAGCAGCATTATGTATCCTCAGCTGTGACGGTCGCGTTACGTGAGGAAAGTACGGCTGGCACGTTTCAATTTCTGCCATCGTGCTTTCAGACTGAAGCGGATCTTTGTGAGCTCACAAACAATGCAAGGAGTTTGACTTCCATGAATGAGATTCTGCTTTACCAATTTCCTTCAGTCTTATTTTCAGCGCGGAAACATATTTCCATTTCATATTTATTTTTCAATACGGTCTCACTTACTAAACATATTCAGTTATAAAGCTGAATGAATAGTGAGCCACAGCGCTCTGCCCTCCACTGACCCGTCTACTCCCCTCTGCAATGAATCCCGCAAACAACTTCTGACGTTCGCGTTCAGCATAAACTTAGATTGATCACATCCAAAGCAAGTCTGGCAGAATCTAAAAGGGCACAATATTAAACATTCACAATGTCTGTCTGACTACTCTGACCTTTCCCTTGTTTGCATCCTCCACATCCTTATAAATACCCATGGATAATTTGCCCTGTGAAGCTAATGATTTATCTCCTTGATGCATCAAGTCCAGCAGACACATTAGTCGAGCCCTTAACATGAACATCCGAATGCCTAATGATCCATCAGCATCATCAGCCTCATCAGCATCATCATCATCCCCATCGTATTATGTCTCTTTAGCGACTGTATGGATTGTTGTACTATACAGTTGTGTTGGATGATGTAATTATATAAACTGGGTGATGATGAAAACCCGCCAGCTGGTTTTTACAACAGACTGAACATAAAGTAATGTATGGTTTTTACAATGCAGTTTTTACATGCATAAGGGCTGAACTATTAATCAAGATGTTATCAAACTCACAATATGGCCAAGTGCAATATTCAAGTCAGAGAAGCTGCTTTCTGACGTAAGTAAAATATATCACAACATATCATTATAAATGAAGCATTCTGGTGTTACAGAGATGCCCCGGTCTACAAATAACACTGTTAAATGATGTGAGGGAACATGCTTTTTAGTCAAACACACATCATAATTTCTTTTTTTTACTTCCAGTGAAAATGCAAAACTCGCCATGCTTCTTGAAATGATGACATCACAATTTAATGAGGTTTCTGGCAATCTGTTCAGCCCAGTTATGAAGTAGTTTATATGCTTGTGTGTTGTCATATAGGGCAATGTTACAAATCAGCTTGTAGAAGCCAATAATGTAATAACAGCCGATAACGTAATAACAGCCGATAATGTAATAAATTTGCCATTTTTAAAATGTAATAATGTGCCAATAATGTAATATCTGGCCAATAACGTAATAAAAGTCCTGAACCGATAACATAATAACTTTTGGCCAATAATGTTATAACTTAATGGCTGGTTATTACGTTATTGGCCAGGTAAAAAAAAAAAAAAATTCTTTGCAAATGTAATAACTGAGCCAACAGTGTAATAAATTATAATGTTATTGGCCAAAAGTTATTATGTTATCGGTTCAGGACTTTTATTACATTATCGGCCAGATATTACGTTACTGGCCTATTACATTTTAAACATGGCAAATTTGTTATGTTATCGGCCGTTATTACATTATCGGTTGTTATTATATTATTGGCTTCTACACAGCTTTCTTAATTTTCTTAGTACAAGACGAGTAAAATTCTAAAACACTTGGATCTCATGTGTGACACAACACAAAGTAACAGCAAATCATTATATTTACATTCTGTGATTACTTGATTCCTGTATATTTACACTTTTTCTGGACATAAAATGATTAATACAGGACAAGAGGGTAAAATACACATGCAAACCATCTACTGGGTCTAAGTTTTATACTGATATCCTCATGGTTAAGTGTTCACCTTCCTAACTCTGTCACACTAAGGTATTATTACTACAATTAGATTACTGCAAGTTACAAAATAAAAAGTCTGATAACAATACTAATGATGAACAGAGAAGAAAAAACAGAAAAGCAATTATCCTGCTACTAGTTTAACAGATACATTAGCGAATGTTCTTTTTTAATATAAGGCTGAAACATTTTTATAAGGATCCTTTCACATATGTGTCCATCTTAAGACCACAATACAAACAGTCTGCAGCTGTAAAATTAATATAAATTTGATTGATGAGTACTAACATTTGGCATTTCTGCCCAGAAATACCTTATTTATCAACAACTCCTGTCTACACAATGCAGTAAGCACATACAGTGTATAAATTTGTCTCGCTTTTATCCATATTTTCGACCATTACTTAAGCATGACTGTGTACTATGACTCTGCACAGGCTTGGTGTCACCTCATAAACAACATCCATCTGTGCCTAAAGCATATATTTATACAGGACGGTTCATGTGATCTACCACTACAAAGCGGCCTCACGCCTTACTGGAGATAAAAACATATCGGATGAAGCTGCACCTGAACTGTAATGCTTTGTGAATACAACCACTTTTCCTCTGAGCTTAGTGGTTTCACTTAACTGTACTCAGCTGTGACAAACTGACGTAACATATAGCCCAGAGTGTTAATGCAGCTCTGTCGTCTGAGAAATGTCCGCATTTACCCTTTGGGCCTGCTTATTTACAGAGTACAACCATGTATTTCAGAGAAACATAACAGGAGGATTGAAACGTAATGGTTTTTTCTACGTTGATTGCCACATGCAATATCAAGTTTCCTTGCAATTCTTTACAGGAAACACGATAACCCTTTTAGTCAGATTGTGGACATCCTTTGAGTTACTACGGCACTGAATTTATCAATATATAATCCCCACAGTAAGACAGAGGTGTTTAAATAATGCAAAACATTCATGCTAAATGTGCCAATGCTTTCCAAAACTATGTGTCTAATCATGTTCTTTATTTCCAACTATCATCATTACAGCAGACATCATGGGGCTTTTCTATTATTTACCAACTACTAAAATAATAAATTTGGAATCAAAAATAAATGTCTGGCTTTAAACACATGTAATTAATTTGTAAAAACCATGAGGATATAAGTACAGCATTAGAGCATGCTGCTGCAGTGTAATCATACATTGTGCAGTTATTGCAAGAACGTTTCATAAGCATCACAAGCAGAGCATAAAGTATAATGGGGAGAGGATTTAGTGAGATTCTGTGAGCAACCATGCAAAGTGTATTTGGAGTGAACTGCAGTATGTTTAGATAGAGGCTCGTATACCCTAGTTGTGTGACTATACTGTATATACACAGAGGTCAAGTCTGGTGGCTGTAAATCAGAGGATTCAATACTGAGGTGAGGGGGAAGTTGACTGTGGAATTGTTGAGTAAATGAGATGGCATGATTGGGAATGCTGGGAAAAGTTAATGGGTTTTTGTTGCCATTTGTCTTGCCATTGGTGACAGTCCTTTATAGGGATCCATTGCTGGTCTATAAATAATCACAGGGTCATGCATCGCACAAAGGTGAAGAGTTATGAGGGGGAAGAAGGGAAAGTTGTACAGGGGAAGACAAGAAGAGAGTGGGAGGGAGTAGAGCTACTGTGAGACAAGCAGTGTGGTGACATAAAAAGACAAATGCGGAGACTGAGTGATGTAAAGTGGAAGCGACCCCTGAGATGACATGCTGCAGGTGACTCACCATGAATCGTAGGTCGTCAAAACCATTGAGCAGGAACTTGCTCTCGTACTGCGGCAGCCCCACGTGCTCCAGCCACTCTCCCACCGGCTGGTCCAGGGCTTTACCACAGGCCCCATCTGCCGAGAGAGGGAAGCGCTTCAGCAGGGAGAAGCCGTTCAGCCGGTAGCAGCGGCACTCAGAGGACGACACATGGCATTGCCACATCATCCTCGGCCAGCAGAGGCAGAGCCGAGTGCAGCAGCACCAGGCGGGGTGGGGGGGAGACAGGGTCCAGGCTGGGGGTGAGGGGCTCCCACGGTACAGGCGGGGGCCCGGCTAACTCAAACACAGGAGGAGGAGGTTAGGAAGTGCTGCAGGCCCAGCTCAAGCACTGCAGGGGACGGACTAGGCTAATATACACCCACTGGTGTTAGTGTGACTGACTGGAAATGTCAGGCGAGGGTGGAGGTAGTGCAAGGAAGGAAGCCCATCTGAAGCTTGGTTCTGTTAGTTATGTTGGACTGAGCCACTGTGGCATCTTCCAACAAACAGGGCTCACTAAACATTCCTTTAGTGAGAAGATGAGCGAGTGTAAAACAAGTGCCTACGGCTAGTCCGAAAACATAACAATACTAAACACTACAAGTCTACAAGACTAGATAATTTTCAGACTGAGGAGGGGAAATGGAGATTACTTATCACTAAATAAGACATTTTCATACATCACACATAATATACTCTCCTTAAGCTACTCCCATAATTTTTTAAAACCACAAATTTCTCCACCAGATTGTAATACAGAAATATTGAGCTCCCCCAAAATAAATTTCTCAGAGTTTTAACCACATACTTGTAAAGCTCTGGCTGAGTCCCATGGCTTCATTGGTCAACCTCTTTGAGAGCTAAGACACGGCTCATACAATGAAGGTAGCAGCATTCTAAAGAAGTACTGTTGAGGTACTCGTGTTATTTTTGATCCAGGAATTCACATTTGCTTAAATCATTTTCCGTCCTGACTCCAGAGCCACAAGGAGTGCGGTCAGGTAGACATATTGTAAATCCTACATCAAAAAAGAAACGTTGGCTTAGGATTTCCACAGTGAGCTGATTCCAAACTCCTCAGTTCATTATCAAATCCAAGTATAGATTCCTTGATAAAGCTCCAGGTAAGCTGTCTGCTTGTGGAAAAAAGGCTTGCTGTCCTTGGAGGTGCCAGTGCTCCCTGTGCTGCCCAGCATTCATACTCTTCGACAGGCTGCTGACTGGCTGGCTGGCTGCGTGGCTCCGCCAGAGAACGTGCTTATCATCTCTCAAAGCAGTAAATCCAGGTTCAGATCCAACAGACGAAAAGGTGAGCCTATTGACTCTGAAGCAAGAATCACTGCAGGACCAAAAAAATGCAGGTTAAGCTAGCTCCTTCCTGAGGCAAGCGCCCTCCACTCCCACCCCAGCCCACCTGGTTCTCCTCCTCGCTGGGTACAGCTAGCAGCCTCTGTGCTCAGGGCAGAGGTTTGCTGCATCCCCTGCCTGTCTGAGACATGCAGGCAGCGCAGATGCAGTCACAGCAGCTGCTCCTGGCTCACACACGCTACCCCTCACTGCTCACAGGGCATAACGTCCTGACGCCGGCTACTTCTACACTGGAGACCACAAACCTGCCTCAACCTCAGCCACTGCTGCCACGTCCTTCCCACATCCACGACAGGCAACAGTGATCATCCCCCTTTCTCATCCGAGCAAATCCCTCAAGCTCTTCTTTTAACTCCCCCCCTTCCTCGTTCTCGTCTCTCTCTCTCTGCTCTTTCTTTCTTTCTTTCTCTCGCTCTCAATCTCATAGCCCCATTCCCATACTGTGTGATCGCACTGCAGGGCTGCCGTATGCTGCCTGATGAAGTGGGGTGCTGCTCCACGTAACCACCTCTCCCTCACTCACCCACTATATCAATTCCCCTCCCTCTGCTCCTCTCTCTCCCTCTCTCTCTCTCTCTCCCTCTCCCTCACTCTGTCTTGCTCCTTGCCTCTTGGTCTCAAGCACAGAGACAAATGCACAAATACACACTCCCTATCGTCTGCCTCTCTACCCCTTTCTATTTTTCTCCCCTTTTCTTACACAAACCCACACACTCGGTGTTCTTGTCTCTCTCTCTCTTTCTCTAACCTTACCCCACCTCTCTCCCTCTCTCCCCGCACTGCACTGATTAGAATTGCACAGAGGCACTCTGATCTTGCCAGTGCAGAAAGGACACCACCATCAGAAGCAAGGAACAAGCACTGAGAGCCCCAAATCACAGTTTTCTTTCCGCAAAGACTGACTAGAATGTAAAAGGATGACAGGGACCAGATTCCGTTCTGCAGGAGCATCACCAGTGTTTTAGGCTAACGAGGGATACTGAAACAAAGAGCCTTCTTGAGCCCCATCTTATTAGCAGATGGCTTTAATTCATTTACATCTTACTTTGATGATAGGACGAGGGGGGGCAGCATTGATTCAAGTCTCTAATGCACTGGTAAAGGCGAATGAGAGAAGAGAAGAGAAGAGAAGAGAAGAGAAGAGAAGAGAAGAGAAGAGAAGAGAAGAGAAGAGAAGAGAAGAGAAGAGAAGAGAAGAGAAGAGAGAATCTTGTCTCTTCTTTATCACACTCATTCATGCAGAATGACAGAAAAAAAGGCAGAGTCCATTAAGTAGTTCCAGATGCTCGTGTCACATCAACCATTTTTAGAGCACAACTGGGGCTACTTACAGTATTACGCTTGTATAAACAAATACGATAATGCAAATCTAAAATTCAGACTGACTTTTGGTAAAAAAAAGGACTCGGTGTCATGTGACTTGAATCTGCATGGGAGTTGGAAGCTTTAGCGCCCACCTATGTAGGGGCTGATCACTTGCATTATCTGGGTACAGCATAATTACGCAGGCCTGGAAGCTGCTTGCAATCACCTCACACATCCCCAGTCGGCCAGTCAGCGCAGGCAGAGGAGGTGCCAACAGAGGAAGGCAAAGTGAAGGGCTATTGATTGAACCTGCTTCGTAATTGGCCGCCTGTACCCCTGTTGGTCTGCGTTAACTCTCAGGTAAAAGGCCAGGTCAGGTCTCCGTGACCCGTCAGTCATCCTCAAAGACCAGTGCCCGTCATTCGTTATCAGGAAGACAAGCGGCTGTCAGATTCGCTCCGACTGAAGAGAATGACGGAAAGAGGGAACGAGGAGGAAGGGGAGAGGGAGAGAATGAGCAGGAGACTGATAAGAGACAGAAAAAGACTAATGGAGGAGGAGACGATGAAACATATGGGTGAGATAAGATGGTAATAGGAAGTAAGAGGGATTGAAGTGGACTAATTATGATTCACTACGAGATCGCACAATTCCTACTCCTCCTTCTTTACTCTTTCCTCCTGAGCTTCATGCCAAAGTCAGTGCTTACTCCACAATATCCATACAAAGACGGTTAAAAATACCAGCCACCCCATCCAATTACTTCCATTCATTTGGGACAGCAACACCTCCCACGATAGTAGGACCTAATTACTGACTGACAGAGTATCCAATGGGGGAACTGGGTCACTGTCTTATCCCATGTTAAGCAGGCCAAGCTGTCAAATCTATCAAGGGGTTTCTGTCCTGTTTGAGCACAGCTTGGTCTAGACTTGGCTACGCCGAGCACCCCGAAAGACCTATTTACAGAAGGAAATGGTAGAGGTTGTGCCTAGATAAAACTGTGCCTCTTTATCAGAGCGGCAGAAAAGCACTAGCTCCTTGTCAACACACCCAAGCACAGGAGAAAATGAGCCGCAAAGCTGAATTAATTCAGGGAAACTGAAGGCGGACTCTTTTCCTTTGAACGTCAGAGTGTGCCTGTACACAAACCAAGCTGATGCCTCCTGTGTGCTGTTAGCTGAGCTCTCTCACCACTCCCTCTCTCTTTCTTAAGCTCATTTACTGTTTCTTAGCGAACAATCGAAGCACTCGTGATGGGCAACTTCATCCTTGGACATGCAGGAAGTCAAGAAATTACAGGTTTCGTTTAAGTGGCGACATGGCACAAAAATGTGATTTTTAAAAATGTAAGGTTTTAGGATTAACTGACCATCTTCGGATGCTGATATGACAATTACAACAACCAAGAAAAATATGGAAATATGAAAACGCAAAAGCATTGGTGGAGAGCGGGGTTTTCCCTATTCTGTTAAATAGAATAACAAGGCTTGGATGAATAGTGACATTTAGGTCTACCCACTTCTCTTCCTTCTCTCAGTGATGATACATGTTTGTTGCGTTTTATTACTCTGTGGAATAAGAAGTATGACCTCTTTAATAAGTGACACGTATAAAAACAGCAACAAAGGCATCCCTGCAACCTCAGGAACAACTTGTGCAAAATCTTTGCTTAAAATCGGAGCAGCAACTGCATGACTCAGCTGAATCTGGGACACTTTCAGCATGCTGTTCTTCAAACAACGTCTATAAATAGCACACACCTATATGGTGAAAAAAACAAAACGAAAAAAAAAAAAACACCAACATATTTCTTCTTATGTAATGAGGAATAACCTCAGGTCTTCATTGTTAGGATAACACAATTAGTCTGGGTGTGCAGAAGGTTGTGTTACGGTTAAAATCATAAATTAACACTCCCAAGGAAGACAGACCTTGTGATATAATCTTTTGTGCTGAAATTATATCGCATATAAATTATATGATATACATAAGTAATTTGGTTGCATTTTATCAGAAATTCACCATGGTTAAAAAGCTGTTAACATGGAATCATTTAGTATAACATTTCAAAATACATTAAATTATGTAAAATGTCACAATATAGTGTTCATTCATCTCAACGCATCGACATGATTTTATTTTAACCTCACATTCTTCATTTGCAGCTCCCCTAGATTTAAGAGCTAACACGAGAAACCAAAAGATTTATCATTTCATTAAAAAAGTTTCATGTTCCTAACACTGTATGTACTCAACACTGAATTAAAAAAGTTCTCATCATATCCTATCCTAAGATCTAATCCTGAGTAATACACTAATGTGGATGTGAATAAACTATGATACAGCTCATTTCTTATTCTGCATTCTTACTTGTTACCCATTTTTCACTTCACGTTTTACCTTTTCTGTTCTGTCCTTTAGCTTAGGTGGTATTACAGTTTGCTGTGGTCAGCAGATTGTTAGTGCATGAAGCATACTGCGCATAACTAATGGAAATTTTTATCTCAATAAATCTGATGAGACTTCCAAAAAGCAAAGTTGTAGTACTCACCTAGAGAAGCTGCTACACAAGACATGGAACCTCCTTATAGCTGGAATAAGAAAGTAAGTACCTCTCTTAACAAGGGAGGTTTACCCTGTATCAACTCAGGAGGGTTATTTAAACAAACTGAGCTGACGCCAGCTGGCTTCTTCCTCTGCACAGCCTGAAGGACACTTGATGAAGCATAATATCAATTGAAGCGGTAGTGAAATATACAGTAGCTCCAGAAAAGACAATAAGACTGTGAGGGGAATTTAGAATTAGATTTCCCATAAAGTGGCAACCTTATGTAACAAGTAACAACAATCAGGTGCCAAGGAAATGTCAGTGTGATTCACTGTGAGTTTAAGGACAACATTACTACCCTCCAGTCTTTCTGAAGGTGTGTTTGAATACTAATGGCAGCTCTAAAAGGTGTCGCTCCTTGCAAATTTAAAGGCTGTAGAACGTTTGTTTGTCACCAACATTATCTTCAACTGCCATTCATTAAACTCCATGAGACCATTATCAATGTAGCACCTAAGTAATTAAGAGGTATATGAATGGCTAATGAATGAGACTCACTTAATCACTTTTGTCATTCAGCATCAATTAACCAATGAATTACACATTACACACTCGAGTGATGGAAGGAAGGTAAGCAAATGTGTTTGTCCAGTACAAATTTCGAGTACTTGGACTTTATTTTACTTGACAGTTGATGCAACTTCAGTATAAAGCATAAAGTAGCTGAAATAAGCTCAAACTTAAACATGCACGGCAGTAAAATGCAACTGACTTGCAGTGAGAGATGATAGGGTCTCTGCTAGGGGTGTGTATTGGCAAGAACCTGGCAATACGATACAAATCACAATACTAGGATCACGATACGATATATCACGATATATCATGATACAGTTAAAAAGGCAATTTTTTGTTTGTTTCTTTTTTTAATGAATATTTCCTTGAAGAATTGAATTACACCAGAAATATGCACAAATACTAAACCCATTTTTATTTGATCACAAAAGGATCTGATGCTATATCATCAAATTTTAAGGCGTTAAAACTTAAATGATGTTTTACAGACATTACAGTTTAAGATCCTGTTCAAATGTTCATATTCTATTAGTTCAGAACTAATATCAAAACATTATTTCTGTGCAATCCCAACAAATTAAAGAATAAAAGAGTGTTAAATAATAATGAATAAAATACAAACAAGAAAGAAAAACAAAATGAATCTCCACAATATCTACATTTGAATAAATACCTAAAAATATCAATACAGTATTGTGAAATGAAATATCGTGATATATTGCAGAACCGATATTTTCTTACACCCCTAGTCTCTGTAACTAAATACAGAACCATGTACTGGGAGGGTCAGATGTGATGGTTGAGGAGATATATTATTGTAAGACTCACTATAGTGTTTTTAAAGGACAATTCTGAACATTTTGTCTTTAAGTAGAGAGTCTAAACACTTCTATGACTGTACTTGTGCCTCTACCTAAGAATACATGAATTGGGGCTCGGGAGGTAGAGCGGGTCGTCCAATAAACGAAGGGTTGGCGGTTCGAAACCCGCTCTGTCCTTGAGCAAGACACTTCACCCACCTTGTCTCCGGTGTCACTCACACTGGTGTGAATGTTTGGTGGTGGTCAGAGGGGCTGTTTGGCGCAAATTGGCCTGCCCCAGGGCGCTTTGGGTGACTTGAAAAGCGCTATAGAAATCTAATCCATTATAACTATTAAACTCCATTGTCATTCAAATTAAATAAAATTCTACATCATGGGCATAAAAAACATAGTATCATATTACCTGAGCTTGGTTTGGATTTGGATGTTTCAATTCCTGCTCCAATCAAGTTCATGATCTTCTCAATCTGTTACAGACAACAAACACAGAGGACAAGAGTCAAGAAATACTCTAAATTAACCAAAAGTAACAAAACAATGTTCAAGACAATACAACACAGTCGAAGTTTGTGCTTGAGTCTACATTGTAATGGGAATTTGTTGTTTGTTGATGGTGTCTGTTTCTATTACTAAGTTAGCTGAAGCTAGTGTGACTCCTGTAGAGGCACAGAAGAGAAGCACTGAAGAATTTACAAGAGTATAAAGATTTTTTTTCTCTACTTAATCTAAACTGCAGGTTGTTGATGTACAGTAGATATAAGCAAACATTCATTACAGTCTGTAACTTAAAAATTTAGTTTTTTGATGTCAGCAAATGTGTAGGTCCCAGTACCAAACAGACTGCAACACAAACTTCACACAAGCACAAAAGCACATGTGACCACTGACAGGAGAAGTGGTAATAATATGGATTATTTCATTACAATGGGACCTTTCACTGGGTTGCATATATTAGGAAGAAAATAAACATTTAGTCGTCGAAGCTGAATGTGTTAGAAGCAGAAAAATGAGCAACATAAGGAACTGAGTGACTTTGACCCGGTCCATATTGTAATGGTGATGACTGGGGTCAGAGCATCTCCACAACTGCAGGTCTTGTTGGGTGTTCCTGGTCTGCAGTGGTTAGTACCGACCAAAAATGGACTAAAGAAGGACATCCCAATCTCAGGACAACGGACCATCTGTGGGAGGTGATGGACAAATAAATCTGATCCATGCAGGTCCACCTCCCTTCTTCCAGGACTTCAGGGATCTGCTGCTAATGACTTTGTCCAGAAACCACAGCAGACCTTCAGAGGTCTGATGGAGTCCAGGCCTCAGGTCAGAGCTGTTTTTAGCTTACCGGCCGACAGGTCGTAAGCTATTGTCGTCATGCGGCGTCCAGCGTCGTTGTCATCGTCATCTGTCGTCGTGTGTTACAAAAATTTCAATCGTCTTCTTCTCCGAAAGTACACTTCCGATTGACTTCAAACTTGGTATACAGCTTCTTTATGATGATGTCAACAAAAGTTAGTGAAATTATTTGGATCCGGATCTGATCCTGGATTTGGTGCGACTTTGAAAAATTTGCCCATTATAAGAGATAGGAAGTGGATTGATACAATAAATCAGTAAATATAAATGATATCAATTTGGAATTTGAATTTTTTCAGATCTGATTGGAATATGACCAAAACATGGGCTATTTCTGTAATATAATAAATACACATAACTGGGTGATAATAAATGGCATCTGGATAAATTTCCCAAAGCTTTTAATTTGGCCGGTAAGCTACAGGGCCATTGGTCCTATTTTCGTGGAAAAAGGGGAACCCACACAATATTAGACAGATGGTAATTATGTTATAGTCCCATAGATGTTCGATTGGTTGAGATTTGGTTGTTATTCTTCAGACACTTTTGGAAGGTACAAACCACTTTACACTGGGAGTAAACAACAAGACCTGGAGATGCTCTGACCCATCACAATTTCTCTGTGGTCAAAGTTTCTCAGATTCCTACTCCTGCCTATTTTTCTGTTTCCAACACATCAACTTCAAGAGCTAAATGTTCACTTTCTGCCTAATATAGTAACAGGTCCCATTGGAACGAAAAAATCTGAATTAATAGCATTAAATATGTCTGTGTAGGTTCTCATTTGCCCAAGTCATCATTCTTCTTGGTAGTTGTTCTCGGTTCAGCTAGACTGGTTCAGCACTTCAGAAAATAACTTCCTCAGTTCAGAACTGAAGAAGTCTCTTGGATGAGAGACAAAACATTTTCAAAAGATCTAAACCAGTCCAGTTCAACTGAGAAAAACTACCAAGAACAAAATTAATAGCACTTTGCTTGTCAGTGGTCAGAATGTTAAAGAAGTGATATTTTGCTTCTTAAAATGGATTTATGCATTTTAAAACATTTCCCTGTGGTCTACATAAACTGTAAATACTATGCTTGGGTCTGAATTCTTCATTAATTAAACTCCACAGGTCCATCCTCAACCCTATTTCAGTAATGACATGAGAAAGGTCGTTTTGAGCGCTGGCCCTTTAAATGTAAAGGGGCCACTTTACGCCCGACCCCCTCCAGGTTGTTGACAGTGCTGCTCTGTCCCGTTCAGCCACTTGTGTTCATTAATACAAACAACAACTGAACATTGTAGGTAATTGGCTCAAAGTTTGGACATATTTTCAGTATGGACTACAACCGCTGCTGCTGACAAACAACTGTGGCGTACTCGGAGAAATGTTCAACGGAAGTCTTGACCTTATATGTACAAATGTCATGACATAACTAGTTATAGACGCAACAAATTAAGAAGGAATTAAAATGGGCTGTAGAAATCCACTCAATTTTTGGCAAAATGAATATAAAGATAGCTTTGCAGCACCTGGAGGGTTCTAATTCAAACTTTTTGAACTAACAGGGTCCCCAAATACACAAATAAATGTACCAAAGACAAATAAAAGTGGGTTTAGCAAAATATGACCCCTTTAAGGCTGATCGACGTATGAATCTTACATATTGGACTTTTAAGACATGTACATTACTGTAAGAGAGGAGGTTTATCTGTAGTTGGACTAGTTAGAAAACAGGAATGCAGATGGAGTGGTACTGGGTGAGGATTTAGGAACACTGCAGAGGGTGTTGGGACGGAGGCGTACTGTTTAGCAATGATGGATTACGAGCAACAGCCAAACGTGGACAGCAATTCAATGACTAACCCACCACTCAGCAAAAACACAGCAGGGTGATAGGGTGAATTACAATCTTAAAGCTTTTGAAACTTCAAATTATTGGAAGCTGAGAGAAAGACCTTTAGACAAGTTCACACTGCATGAACCCAACCTCCAGAGATTCAGATCGGTTGCTGACTGCTTCCCAGTGAGTATTTGATTGCCCTCTCAGACCTTTATTATTTAAGCTTCACAGAATAAGGCAACAGCTTACTGCAAGGTTAAGTGAGCACAATGCTGCATGTAGGAGATTACAGAGCCACTGAAAGAAGAGTTGTTTAGGGGCTTAGAGCCAGACATGTTTATTTAAGTAGTCTCTGACTTTCCAGGAGAGCCAAAATACATTTCCAGGTTGCTTGCTTTTGTTTGTTTTCCTGAATAACTGAACAGCAGCTCAACTCCAAACACAGTGCAAGACGCAGTATCTGTTATCCAGTGCTGATACCTAAAATTAAAGTAGGACAAGCTATAAATATTGTTGATATTTTCATTTCCAATACACTGGATTAGTATCAGTCGTGACGCTAATCAAACATCCGACATACTGTGATCAATTTAACCTGTTTCCTATTCCAATCCTGTCTCCTGAAAAAATGTTACCTTCATACGGCTCTGCAAACAACTGATATGTATAATCTCAATGTAATTTGTCATTGAAGAACACGGTGGTTTTTTGCCTTTCCTCAAAAGCAGGAGGAGATTGGGCTGGATAGTTCACATACAAACTCCATTACTTTTTTTCATTTTTGAGGGAGTATTTTGTGTGTAGAGACTGAGGAGCAAGACAGGAAAAGTAAGAAAAGGGGGTAGGGGAATACTATGCAGTAAATGGTTCAGACAGCCAGGAACTGAACCAGGGACTCAGGGTATTTGTGCCCATGTGGTATGTGTCATTTAGCTATTGGTTAAAAATTCATGACTTTTCCACCAAAGAGCAGAGTTTACAATTTGAACACTAGGGATAGGTAAAAAAAATGGATTTGATCGATTTTGGATCAATTTCTTTTTAATTTTGCGTTATCAATTAATGGTGGATGAGATCGATTTGTCAGACCAGGACCACGAGTAAATGACCCAGAAACCACCAACGCGGAAGGGCGGCCGGTTCTGTCTCGCAAGCCCATCGTGGAGAGTCTTGGTTGTGCTTGCAACAGTTCTGGCGTGGGAGGAACGCGGAGGGAAGAGTGGGGAAAACCCCTCAGCGGGAGGTTCTCCTGGCCTCAAACTCGAACATGCAGAGCGGAGGAACTGGCCGGCAGAGGCGGGTCGTGGAAGCCACTTGTTCTAGAACTATTAACTTCGATCACCTGTGGCTGAGTGCAGAGTTAGAGGAATAGTAAAGCAGAAATCACAAAGCTCCGCCCACCCTCCCCCTCCAGTGAGTTTCTTTTACCAAGGGCCCAACATGATTCTGTTTCAGGGGGGCCAAACTGGTGTCAGTGCCCCAGGGTGATAGTAATGTGCCTTAAGGCTGGAAGCACAAGCCATAAAACAGAATAAAGATGATGAAGAAGTCCGTTCTGAGCCACTGTAGAAACATGGCAATATTTCTGTCCTGTTCATTATTTCAGAGCAGATTCATCTGTTTACTTCTGAAATGTCATATTTATTTCCTTTCTAATATCAATATTGATTCTCTGTTACATGGCTGCAGTAGTCAAATAATCAAGTTACAACTCAAAATTGTACTTTGGTATCACTAAATGAATCTGAATCAATCAATTAATACTGAATCAAATCAAATCAAATCGCAATTAATCGATTCAGAACCTTATGAATCGAAATCAAATGGATTAGGGAAATTGGCCATGATACCCAGCCCTATTGAACACCCATAACCATTCCATAGTCTTTAGGAAAAAACTGTGGTTTGGTTTTAATATGACTAACAACCAAAAACTAGTCTAGTCCTGCTGCGATTAGTTGACGTAATCGACCATGAAAACTAGTCGACAGCAAGTTTTTTTAGTCAAAGTGTCATTTTACTATTGACCAACTATTTCTTTTTGGTCTCCCTGCCATTTCAAACACAGTAGGAATGGATTCTCCATGCAACCGCTACCAGAGACAAGCCATGGGTTAGCCGCAATGGCACAGGTATGCCGCGGCACCTGGGCAATCCATATCAGCATTGGCGCCTGCAGACGTACGGCCATGCCTCAAAGAGAGAGAGAGACAAACCCCCGTCTCATAAATGTCTCAAGACCCCCCCCCCCCCCCCCCCCCGACCCCTTTGTAAAGTCTTCTCCAGTACATCTGAAATCTTCTCAATGGGGTTCAGGTTTGCACGCTGTAATGGCCAATCCATGAGTGAAAATTATGTCTCATTCTCCCTGAACCACTATCTCACAATTTGAGCCTGATAAATCCTGACATTGTCATCTTATAACATGCCTGTGTCATCAGCAAACAAATGCACTGATTTGTCCCTGGTCATTCAGTTTATTTAGGTTGATCTGACCTCAATCTTTGGACACATAGGGCAGGATCTATCAAAGGTTTGCGAGTATTAAAACGTGTGCAAACTCATTGCACACGCAAAAAAAATGTACAAACTGATTTACTAACAGTGCACAATAAGGGTTACGTCTTTCAAAGGTGCAAAATAGCGCATCTGCATCCAGTTTGTACATTTGACACAATGAATATGCAATTTGGGGCATTTACGTGCAGTTGTGCGTGTGCTAGGAGGAAAAAATGTAAATATATTAATTTAGCACACGCAAAATGATTTATCAAACCCGAAAGCAATTTTGCTGATAGAAACTGCGTCTATATTTAACACGTCTCAAACGGAGGAGCAAATGGGTTGGATGCGTAATTGCGCACACATGGAAGTAGTTAGGAGACATCAAAATGATGAAACGAGATGCAGAGAACGCATTTTTCACCCTCATGTGAACATTTTTGGAATGACGGAAGAAAAAATAATTGAGAAATATGCCCCCCTACCCCCCACCCACACACAAACACACACACACTTTACGGGACTCTTTTCCACTCCTGATGATTGTGATTAAAAATACGCACTGACATTTGGCTACAGTGTGACAAAATTATGTGTGCCTGACAGTCATTCAATCCAATTACCCATGTGCACACACACACACACACACACACACACACACACACCCCTTTAAAAAGAAAAATAAATGAATGAATGAGTCATGCAATACCTTCTATGACAAAACTCCTCCAACGTTACATTTCCGTGCGTCTGGATCATTCAGTCTCTGTTCCCATTAGTGCTGCTGTATCCCAGAGCAGTTTCTACAGCGTACTGTCTCCAGTAGCGCACGCAAAACCCTCATTTCAATAGGGCAGTCTCCGAGACTTTTGCACCT
Source organism: Sphaeramia orbicularis (assembly GCF_902148855.1). NCBI lineage: Eukaryota > Metazoa > Chordata > Actinopteri > Kurtiformes > Apogonidae > Sphaeramia > Sphaeramia orbicularis. The sequence continues at coordinate 53,300,872 of NC_043961.1, read as the reverse complement.
GTTGTAATTTGCGCAAGCAATCTTTGTAAATCACCCACAAACCGTGGTCACACCCCACACACAAAATTCTAGATTGCGCAAGCAAATTACTATACGCAAATTGAGATCTTAGTAGATCCGGCCCATAGTGTTACTGAACCTACACACTGCCCTCATGGGCTTGTACGGTAGGCACTAGGCATGGCAAGGCAAGGCAGATTTATTTGTATAGCACAATTCATACACAGGGCAATTCACAGTGCTTTACAAAAATGGAAAAGAGACAGGTTAAAAACACACAATTACAATTAAAACATAATCAATAAAACATAAATAATAATCAATTAAAACAAAGTAAAAGAGAAGAGTGCAGATAGAACCCTTTCAGTTGTTATATGCACAGTTGAACAGAGCTGTTTTCAGCCTGGACTTAAACATTGTCAGAGTAGAGGCCTGTCTGACATCATCAGGAAGACTGTTCCAGAGTTTAGCTGCATAGAACTGAAACGCAGCTTCACCCTGTTTAGTCCTGACTCTGGGCACCAGCAAAAGACCAGTCCCTGAGGTTCTCAGGGTCCCAGATGGTTCATATGGGACCAACATGTCACAAATGTACTTTGGAGCTAGACCATGGAGAGACTTATAAATGAGCAGAGCTGTTTTAAAGTCTATTTTCTGAGCGACAAGAAGCCAGTGCAGAGATCTAAGCACAGGACTAATATGGTCGTACTTCCTGGTTCTAGTCAGGACTCGAGCAGCAGCATTCTGGATGTACTGCAGCTGTCTGACAGCTGGTTTAGAGAGTCCAGTGAGAAGGCTGTTACAGTCATCTAACCTGCTAGAGATAAATGCGTGGATAAATTTGTCTAAGTCTGGTTTAGACAGTAAACCTTTGATTCTGGCAATGTTTTTGAGGCGGTAAAAGGCTGATGATGTAATTGATTTATTGTGGTTGTTAAAGTTTAGGTCTGAGTCCATTATTACCCCTAGATTTCTAACCTGGTTTTTAGCTTTTAGAGTTACAGGTTCCAGATGACTGCTGACACTTTCTCTGGGTGATGATGGGTAATCACTTCATCCACCTCTCTTCTCATCCTGATACACCCATCACTCTGGAACAGGGTCAATCTGGACTCATCAGAAACCAGTCTTAATGGGGTTAAAAAAATTGTTGCACTGAAAAATACTAATCACTGCAGTAATTATTCAATTAAAGGATCTGAACTATTTGCTTGGTTAAAACCACATGAGGTTTTGTATGGTAAACCGCCCAGGGTAAATCATGACTAAGACAACAGAAAGTGGTGTATTCAAACACAAAATTACTCTTATGATTCATTTTCTGGTTTGCATCAGTTATGTCATATGTGGTTTAGTGGTGTTCCTGCTGTGTGAGACCTTCAAAAAAGTGAAAAAAGAGGTCTTCAATACTACAACAGTATTAGTCATTACACTAGGAGTCATTTTTAATTATGTCTTTATGGAGTTTTTTGGCATTAAATCAGCCCTATGTGTAAACAGTTTAATAATGCTATCACTTCTGAGGCACAGTTCTCATTCTAGCTTCATTCTATTCCAACACTATGTTGGCCTAGAGCAGTTAAAACCCAATACACTGAAAATGAAACTCTAAAATGTTATGTTTTCTGTTCACTTTCATCGTATAACAGTGCCTCTGCATGCATACATAGTGCACATACTGCCTACTCAGTTTTTTGGTCATGTTGTCTTGTATAAAAATGATGAGCATGCTTTGAACCAGTTTAGTATGTAGATTTTAAAGGGATGAACAAGAGAGAGCTAGTCTCAGATTAGTAGTCTGCATCTGCAAATACCCTGAACTGAGGAATCAAAATAAGCAGAGGAAAAGGAAAAGTTGGATCAGTGCCTCCCTATACCACGCCACAGTTAATTAAAAACAACTGAGGCGAGATAAGTTGGTATCCTAATCTCTCCTTTCTAGGCTCCGTCTCATTAGAAATCTACATATAAGGACAGCGAATTACTAATTTTGCTTAAGCCTCGCTGGGGAATATGTTGTATTTTTAAGCATCCAATGTCCTATTGTACAGTATTATAGTTAAACATTTTCACTGGTTAACTGTAAGCAATTTGTCAGAATGGCACACTTTTGCTGACACATCATACAGAGTACCTCTATCCACAAAAAAATCCATTAAAAAAGAAGAAACTCCATAACATTCAATATTATATGGATACTGTAAATGAAAAAAAAAAAAAAATGGAAGCACCACCTATGTTTTGACAATTTTAAGTAAGGCAATTAGCAAGCTGTGGTTACCCTAAATTTTGTGTGAAAACTATCACAAATCAGCAAGGGGACTAAATTTAGAATCACTGGAGTGATTTATTCACAATCAGCAATGAAGATTTAGAGAGCCTGAAAAGCTGATTCTGCTTTCACTAGTGACACCAGAGACACAGCCAGGCTTATTTGATGTAATATTTAGTGTTTGAAAAAGCCCTATGCACTTTGCTAGTGGCATCAACACTGTGGAAAAGCCTTGATTCATTTGGAAGTCAGGCACGTGGGACGCGTGGCATATGCCTGAAGCAATACAGACCTCACATTACTCTTTGAATTAACCCAGTTACATTCTATATCACACACACACCAGGACTGCATTACGTCTCAGCCTGAGTGCACCTATATTCAAACCTGTCACCAAAATCCGCTTCTTAAGTAAACCAGCCTCATCACAGAGAAAGTGCTCAAACATTTCATAACATCATGCCTTGTCCACTGGAGTTAAATATTTAGTACACGGCTAGAAATTCATAGAAAATATTACTTGCTCAATACAAATTTTTAGAATAAAATGAAGTTATTTTACAGTTCGGCTAAAATTTGCTTAGTGGTCTTATTTATGTCTTTGTGCATAAGAAATCAATATAAGTGAATCCCCAAAGGAACTTTGTGTTGGTAAATGCAAGTTACGCAACTTTACAGGATTTCAGTTCTGTTGCAACATGTTGATGCTCATATGAACTATGTTTTCAGCTCAAAATGTTCAGTTTCATCACAATTAATGCTATATTTTCATGTCACAAATGGCCAAGTTATATCTGAACTGAATTTACCTGAAAAACAAATATTCTGTTCTTTTAGATTCCCCAATTTTTCTTACAAGATTATATACTACATATCATGTTTTATTTTTACAGGTTGCAATATGGAGTATGGTGCTGATCCATCCTGCTTATGTTACACCAATACATACATTAAGAATGTCACACGTCACTTTTTAAATCAACAGTTTTCTAATAATAAGCATTTTTATAAAGAAATAACAATTCTATATTGTTATTTACTCTTTAGTATGATGATAAACTATACAATAAATAATTCTGATACTAGTTTTTGCACAGGGATCATTTGTGGAAACGGTGACATGGCTGCAGCGCATCAGTATGATGGGACCCATAACAACCATGTCACATCCGTCCACTGCCACATTTTGTGTTTTTGTGTCAGCTGTTATTGTTTTAGATCCACAATACTAACATTTATGAATAAGAGGAGAATTAGCAATAGTAAGTATATAAGTTTATTACTAATATAGTACTGGTACTGACCAGAGCATCATGGGTAATGTCACGTCCGTCCACCAGCAAAAGTTTCCACATACACGTGCTATTCCAAATCCAATATTTCTGAAAATATAGCTTCCACTGTCAAATAATATCAGTAGTCTGTGCACAAATGTATTAGCATTATTTCAACACAGTTCTATGCATTTCTTACAACTTTTTTTTTGTGACAAAAATGGCCACTCATTTGACCCCCTAAGTAAATTTTAGCGGAGTTATTAATTCTGCTGAGGAGATCATGCGGTCTTCTGTTCTTCAGTCACAGAGTTTCTCAACCTTCTTTGAACCAAGCTGCACTAATGGCATTATCAGCCTACTGGTGTCCCCCCTAGGCCCAAAAATAATAGTGGGATGGGGGGGGGGGGGGGGGGGGGGTGTACTTCTACAAGTAATGCGAAGGACCTGTATGTGGAGGACGTGGTGGGTTATAGAGCTCTGTAGATAAAGCTGTGAGAAAGTGAAAGTGAGCTCCCCTCACCTTATCAATGAGTACTTGCTGCCCCTCAAAAACAAACTTGTGACGGGGAGGCGATGTGCCAGATGCACCCCCCACTCACAGACCTCAATACATAATTCAACAAGTAACGCGACGGACCTGTATGTGGAGGACGTGTCAATAAAGCTGTGAGAAAGTGCAAGTGAAAGTGAGCTCCCCTCACCTTATCACTGACTATCTGCAGTATGTGCCGAGTGATTTATAATGTTGTGATGTACAACAGTAGTCGCTAACGCACTCCGCCATGTGCTCGCACCCCCCTGGTTGAGAACCACTGATCTATCCCACAGCAGGATTTTACAGAAAAGTATTGCACTAATTTCTCGTACAGATCGATGAAAGGTTTGGGCACGGGTTAGAGACAAACATCTTACTGTAAAACAGATTTTTATAAAGGGCCAAAGGCTGGAATAATTTTTCATGTTCCTGTACAGTGAAAAAAGCCCCATCCCATGTTGAAACTGTCAGCTAAATTTAAAAAAAAAAAAAAAAAATGTTCAGTCCTCCTCCTCCTTCAATGCTAATAGTTCACTTGTCTTCTCATTCTACAGCAGGAGTGTCAAACTCACTTCAGTTCAGGGGCCACATTATGCCAAATTTGATCTGCAGTGGGCTGGACCAGTGAAATAATAACATAATAACCTATAAATAATGTCAACTCCAAACTTTCTTCTATGTTTTAGAGCAAAAAAAGTAAAATTATGTGATGAAAATGTTTCCATCTACCAACTATCCTTTAAAACAATGTGAATAACTTGAACAAACTGAAATTTCTTAAGAAAACTAAGTGCAATTTTAACAATATTATGTCTCAGTTTATCATTTAAACATGTAAATTACGACTTACAGATCACAGTGGATCGACAAATACACAAAACATTTAATAACAGGCAGAATATTGTTAAAATTACACTTCAGACATTTCCAAATGTTTATATTTGTTGAAGTTATTCGTGTTTTTGTGAAATGTTGGTTTGTTTTAGTGTAAATACAGTAAAATGACATGAAAATTTTTACATTTACAAAGACAAAAAATTTGGAGTTGTGAGTATTTATGGGTTATTATGATAGTATTTTACTGATCCGATGCACTTGAGATTAAATTGGTCTGTATGTGGAACCTGAACTAAAATGATTAATATCTTCAGTGTAATTTTTGCATTTCACAAATTCATCCAAGGGGCCAGACTGGACCCTTTGGTGGGCCGGATTTGGCCCCCGGGCCGCATGTTTGACACCTGCGTTCAACAGTATTATTTAACTAAAATCAACACACATTTTTCTCCTCGGTTGGTGTACAGTTTATACAAATATGATCTCACTAAAACTAAACTTGTCCATTTCACCATTGATAAAAAATATAACATCTTAACTTGGATCATGTGTATCACTGTGCACCAATGGCATCAGTTCTCAACTTCACCCAAAACTGTCTATGTATTTAGTTGGCCTTCCAGTTCAGTAGACCAGATTCATGATGTAAAGAAGAAAAGGCATAGAAAAATGTACACATGCTTGTCTACATATCAGACTTTAAAGCTACAGTAAATGAGTCCTACACGCTGCAACACAAGCTGTCAATTGACTCACAAAACACTCATTTTATCTGCTTTAAATCTCATCCAGTTTGTAAATATGGATGATGACCATCACAGAAGCTGTCTGGTTGTTTCCACATAATAGCAGCATGTTCATGGTACTGTGACATGTTTCCTCCTTCATGGGCTGTTCCAGCACCGGTAGTGATGCAGACACATTGTATTGTCCAATTGCCTGGGTTGTGATGAACTGGTCACTGACCCTGTACAGCAGACACTGGTCTAAGATGACACATTATCGACCAGTGCTGGGTTGCGTCTCTAGAACAACAGTGGAGTGGAACGCTTCCAATGGCACAAACATTAAGTGCAAACATGTGCTTTCCACTCAATCTCGCTCACTGACTGCAGCTTGTTTACTCACACTTGATCATCCAGAATGAACAATGGTACTTCTGGCCAGCAATGGCTGCTCCCCCTAGGTTCTGCCCATGCACATAATTCACATAATAAAAAGGTCCAGTGTGGTGCATTTATGGCGATTTTTTTGCTGAATTTGCGCCTCTCTTGCAAGGTTATTATCGTTAACGAAAACTCACAAAAAGATGAAAACTAGAATTAAAAAAAAAACATTTTTGTTAACTGAAATAAATAAAAACTATATTAAAAAGAAAAAATGATAACTAACTGAAACTGTATTGTGTGCTTACAAAACTAACTAAAACATATAAAAATTATGGATAAAATTCCCTTCATTTTCATCTTTGTCAATGTAGGATTGATACGAAAGCGATTTATTTCGCTCTAGCACTTTTAGCTACCGCCACCATACGGCACTTCACGGTCCGTCACCTCTAATCACTTATCATTTAGTCGTCTTCTCGTCCCCACTCTACCTGGAAACATGGAGATTAAAGTTTGGAGAAAGCAGCAGAGTCCTGTATGGGATTTATTTGAATACGACGGCGAAGACGATAAAAGATACAACAAAACTACAATTCATACTAAAACTAAACTAAAACTAAGCATTTAGAAAAAAATTAAAACTAATAAAAATTAGCAAACCTGCTCTAAAAACAAATTAAAACTAACTGATGTAGAGAAAAAAAAGTCAAAACTAAGTAAAACTAAACTTTAAAGAAAAATCCAAAACTATTATAACCTTGCTCTCTTGCTTATAAGTACGACATGAAGCACAATTAATTTCATAGGCATGTCCAAGAGTGGCCAAAAAAGCGCTAAATAAGTGTGATGTATTATTATTATTATTATTATTCAATAAATGTATCTTACTTCTGATAGATTAGTTTGTGGCTAGTTTTGGTGCTATAAAGTTATAAATTGGTAAAAACCTACTACCGCACTACTACTTCCTGCGCTCTGCAAGTACTCTTCTGTTTCATGGTATTTTTAAATAAGCTGCATCAGCAATCAGTACTATTTTGCTATGCAATAAAGTTTAAATGTTAACACAGGTCAGTTAAACAAGTAATAGCCTATTTTTAAAAACTCGGATGAAAGGGAAGGAACAAACTCAACAGCTTCTTTGTGTCTCTGTAAACAATTTTTGCTTTCAGTCATCTGAAAACAGGCAACAACTAGACTGTTTTGTCTCTTCTTAACTGCAAAAAATTGACATTTAAAGGAAATGTTTTTCCACCGTAATTATTAAATGTTGGTAGCTGTTTAGGACTGCCAGTTAAGTATTAGGTAAATCTTTCCTTTACCAGCTGGGTTTAAGACCAGTGACCTTATCTTAAAAGATAACTTAGCGGAAAAGCATTTGAAACAAAGTACAGTTTTAAGAGAATGTCTGGGAAAGGGATTGAAATGATCCAACTGAAGAGATCTAATCACACAGACACGTAATAGACATGCAGACGTGGCGCTTCGAGTGGGCTGCCTCATTAAATCAAAAGCGCTTTGCTCTGATAGCACTCCCTCTTTAAGTGATTTACATGCTAATACAGGTTGATCTGCTCTTCGTTTCCTGCACACACTGCAAATCATGTGTCATCTTTTCATGCTCAAGTCATACAGTGAAAAAGTGCAGGATGTGGTGGAAGCATTTTTCTTGTTTGGATTGCAAATCAAGTCAAATGCGACTCACTTTGCTCTGATTCAGCAAATGGTCTCGATTTATCCTCGCTTCATTCTGCTCCTGCTTCAGATATCATTACCTGTTTTTGATCAAAACCTGAACACAAGTTTAGATTTTTCTTTTTTTACTACCTGAGGAATTTAGTGATAAAATCTGAATAAAAAAACAAACAAACATAAGAACATGTTAAGGCACACTTTTCTTCCAATAGAATCTCATCAGGTTTTTCTCTCAGGTTATTCTCAGTCAGTCACGATGATTAAACATGATTAAATCCAACTTAATTAAATAGTGGGGGTAATGAGACACTTATTACGACAGTTAATTTCCAGCTTTTGTAAATCAGCAACAATCAACAAGCTAGAAAGGAACACATTCAAATGTGGACGTTATAGACTTTATCCCTGTAGGCTGATCTGGCTTTTCCTATATCATCAATAATGCTTAAGCTTCCATGCATCTGGTTAAGGGAAATAAATTAGCTATTTGCTGGTTTCCTATGGAAGGAAAGAAAAAAAACAATTCAATTACACCACAGTGACAAACCCAGTTGAGGAAAAGACTACATGTACTATAATGGTTTATAATGGTGTGAGAGAGGTTCCAAGGGAATGGCTAAAGGAGGAAATTGTATGTATCTAAAACAGCACTGGGGTACAACTGGAAAATTAATCCTTTCATGCATGAATTATGAGAACCTTAGTTGAGATTTTTTCTTGAGAGTTTTTATTCCTCCTTAGGCATGAAAAAAACTCAATGCAATTGAGGTTTTTCTGTTTTGTTTATTTTTTTGTCAAAAAATGTCCACTCAGCTATACCACACATTTAATTTTTGAAGCAAAGAAACATGTATTTAAAACCCAATATCAGAAAGTGATATGAAAACAATGAAATAAAAACATTTTTAATGCTACTAATCTGATGTTTTGTCACATTTGAACATATTCTAATACTAGTTATTACTCACTTCATGGTGATAACATCCAAAAAAAACCTTTCTGTTTTTTTTTCTTTAAAAATCTGTTATTGAGCATTTTTAAGAGGGGTTGATCATGTTATTTATCTTGTTGTTGTTGTGGGGTTTTTTTGGGTTTTTTTGTTTTCTCTTTTTTGTGTTTAATAGGTTTGTAGTTTTGTTGTATAATTTTTTTTGTATTGTGTCTGTGTGGTTCCTTATGTCTAAGTACATGTTGATGTAGATGTATAATTTAAACTTAAAAAAAAAAAAAAAATCGGTTAATTATAATCTAACAATTGATTTATACTCAAACATGTATACTTTTTTATACTTTTTTATACTTTTAAGAACGTTTATTTCTACCTGCCTTTTCTTTTGGACTGGTGTGATGCATATTGCTGCCATAAACTGTTAAATTTCCCCATCTTATCTTATCTTATCTTATCTTATCTTATCTTATCTTATCTTACTGCCAAGAACAGCAAAGTTATAGTATTGGTCTGAATGTCAGTGTATGGGATGGTGCATCAGCATCCACTGTGTTGGCTGAAATGCAACTAAAACAACAAACCTTGGTGAATATACAAGAAAACAGCTGTAGAGTAACTGTCCACTGGAGTAACCACTGTATGGAGGCTCAGATCTTGTCAAAACAGACTGTATTATTCCATCTGTCACATACGTACTTATACGTTGAGACCATTTTAACAAGGTCAAAAGTGAGCTATGTATACTGTTACTGTAATGTATTTGATATGCATAGCACCTGGTTTTATTTTATTTCTATTTATTGTTGAATCTTTTGTAATGTATAATCTTGTATTTTACGTGTATGTTACTTATGATTCTCTGTATAGTTACCTGGAGAGTTTTGAAAAGCACCTTTAAATAAAACTTTGCATTATTATTATTATATTATTATTATTATTAGTAGTAGTAGTAGTACTAATAAATCTGTGTAGTAGTGAACAGGATTCAGAGGCCAATGACACAGAAAAGTCAAACAAGGATAGTCGCTAATGTGTTAATATGTGTTTTAATTATGCTTGTGATAATTTTTACATGTCACTGACTCCCTTCCTCCCAGCTTTCTGGTCTTGTGAACAACAAGCTAGCTGAATAGATAGAGAAAATCTCTTAGCAATGTGCTCTAGACATAAAAATGCACAATACTTTCCAGAGTCCATAAATGATGTCAGTAAGCTCAAAAATTAAAAGAGAAAAACTAAAATGACGGCTGATATAATAAACTACTCAAAAGTACCGGCTGCTTCCCTGGCATTGATCTGGAAACCTGATTACCAGCTGAGTTCTATTGTCAATATAGACAGATGGGCTGGCCAGTGCTCATGATTTGGAATGATTTTTTCATTTGGTAGCCTGAAACTATACAGCCTAAATAAAATAACCAAATATACTAACATTTAAATCATGTTGGGCTCAGTGGTGAACTGTAAATATTTCATGATGATACGTGCAGCTTTTTTTCTGTGACATATTACTGTGTTTTTGGACTAACACACGCACATTTTCAGACAGCAAACATTAGCATCTACCACACACATTTGCTTAATTACAGGTTTGCTTACAGTAATGTTCAACTTTAAGTGTATTCAATAGTTTGTACACTGAGGCTCTCCAGCAATCTGAATTTAAGGGGCAAGACTATCAGGAATATCTGCGACACTATGAAAATTTTAGAACCAAATGTGATCTCATGTACAACAAGCCTTCGCTGCATGAAAATAAAAATAATTAGTAATTCGAATGCAGTAGGAAACATCAAATAAACTAAATATTCACATAAATAGAGGTGTCAATTCAACATTTTTTTAGCACTTTTTCCTACTATCTTATAATATGGCTGAGGGGGTCTTGAAGGTTAAGAACAAATCTTTACACATACATCTATCATGCTCTCATTCACAAAAGAACACTACTTTAGTTTAAGTCAAAATTAAAAGTTACTAGTGGTTTTGTTTCATTATCTGTAACAAGTGTAATTTCCAAATTCAGTGTAAGCATCTGCTTTTCAAAAGAGCTGCATATTCCTGTTACACAATACAATGAATAATACGTAGGTCTACCAAAGCGGTGTATCGTGTGTGACAAATTATACGGACAATATGGCAGGTTAGGCATATTGTTAGGCACTAACCCCCCCCAACTACTCCTAGCAAACGCCATCAACATCACTACTCTCATATTCATGGACCACATCTGTCTAAACAGATCTGGGCATGTGTTCACTCTGCCGTACTTCTCTATATGAATTATAAACCAGCTTGCACATACTTTGAAAATAGTACCTTTTCATCAGCTGAAATTACCAACATTAACATATTTTATTGATGTGGTCAGTGCAGCTGTTAATTGAAATTCTTAAAATTATGTAAGTGTTGTCATATAAGGAGATGTAATGTCTTTTTGAAAAAAAAAAAAAAAAAAAAGCCTTCAATGCCAAAAGCCAATTCTATGCCATACATATAACACATTATAATCAAGTTTATAGATTTGTTATATTAGAAAAAGTCAAATTTCCATATTACAACATATATTTTCATTACAGGTCCCAAGCTACTTGTGTTATGTAAAATCTCCTACATTAGTGACTGAAGATGCATAGAAACACACTCACCGTACTGTATGCACTTTAAAAGCTTGCATGTATAATGATCTAAGGAATCCCGTTGGGAAATTTAGAGTACACACACGAATAAAGCCACTCAAGCATCTGTAACATGTGGTTGTGTTAACCTTTGCCTTATGAGTATCACACAGATGGGGAGCATATCAAGCCCTTAAATCATATGTCATATCTAATATTAGTAAAGTGTAGGATGGTCACTGAAATCCAAGATTGTTACGTAATAAGGTTACCTTGGAAATTTGCCCTCTGGAAAAAGAAAAAAATCACCTTAAAATACAGAGAAATGAGATGCATTAGAGGCTGAGGGAGCCAAGAGCAACATTCCAGATCTATTTCCCATCTCTCTTTCTTCCATTCTGTTTCCGGCACATCTTAATTCCCATTATCTATAAAATTAGGCAGTTCTGAGAAAAGGATTTAAACACACTAATGTAAGGATATACAGTACAATGCAAAAGTCTGAAGCCACTATTAGGTTTGTTGTTTAAACAACACGGAGATAATGATCATACATATGAATTTCTCAATCTGAGCATCAAGATACATCTCAAATACATAAGCAGCATTAAAAACAAACACTTTTGTAAAACAGGAGAATATTGTAGAAGCTGTAGAAGCTCCTATAGACATTATCATCATCATGTACCAGTCTAAAGAAGTCACTAGATAACTTAAAAAAGCTTTAAGACTGTAGAAAGTTCCAAAATGCACCGAAGTCACACTAAATACTGAATTTTCCTTGTGGCAGCCATTTACTTCTGATCTGTTTTTGTTTTTAATAATGTGCACAGATATTCTGAATTGTTGTTGAACTTTTAAAAAGAAAGTATAACCTCCATTTTTGTGCCAATTACATTCCTGCAAAAACTACAACGGTAAAGGTGGCCTAAAACTTTTACACCTTGCGTCCATGGATCCACTTTCATGTTGGTTTTTTCTTTTGGACTCTGTAAGATAGTGATGGAGCTCATTATAAGAAACTTCCCTTTTAACTGTCTGTTATCAGTACTTTCAGTTGTCGGTCTATAATTTTTTTTGTTTTCTTATTTTTGGGGAGAAGAAGATTACCATTTAGCAAAATATGTGACATATGTTGAGCCGCATTATGTAATAAATTCCCATTATGTAATAAAAGGTCAAAATGTAATAAGAATGTCACGTCATCTTGGAATAAAGCCGCATTATGTAATAAACTGACGCATTTTGTAATAAACTACCCCAATGCATTATGTAGTAAATTTTTTTGCATTACGTAGTAAGTTATTACAATTTGAGAAATTTATTACAAAATGCACATGACACATTTTTTATTTTCAGGAAAATGGACTAAAGCTTATCTCTGTGATATAAATAGATAAAACACACAATAAATGTTTACTGTTCAATCTGAGGGTGTCAAGGAACATTTTTCTAAAATCATAAGATACTGTATCAGACACAACTGACACAATAGAATAACAATGTGCTAAATTAATCTGTAAACTGTGTGGTTAAAGTTCTGATTACATTATCTGGAGCTCCTGTGACTAATTTCTTCTAAATTGCTTTGAAATTATATTAATTTGGATTGTTATTATATAATGAACCATGTTATTACATTTTTTTAAAATAAAAATGTGTCAAGTGCATTTTGTAATAAATCTCTCAAATTGTAATAACTTACTACATAATGTGAAAAAAATTTACTGCATAATGCATTGAGGTAGTTTATTACAAAATGCGTCAGTTTATTACATAATGCGACTTTATTACAGGATGACGTGACATTCTTATTACATTTTGAACTTTTATGACATAATGGGAATTTATTACATAATGCGGCTCAACAGACAGATCATATTTTAGCTAGCTAGCTAATGGTGATATTATGGTAGATTAGTATAGATTAGTTCACCAACACTAGCAACATAAAAGATGACTTACCTCCATGTTAATTTGATAGGAAATGTCGAACAGCAGTTTTGAATCATTGTAAATAAAGATTAACTTCTCTAATGTGTCACCTGTTGTCAATCGTGAGAGCTAAGCTAGCTAACAGCAGCTAGCATCAATGTCTGGACAAAAACAGGTGATTTTTTTGCTTCTAACTTCTGATAAACAGTAAAAGGGCAATACAGAAAGTTAAAACGCCTTCTTCATAGTAATATAAAACATAGAATCACATAAAAAAATCATGACAACGAAATATATTGTCATATCACATGAGAAAACTGGACTTACAGTGTGAAAGTCCTCCGGTTTCAACAGGAGTCAGGTTAGCAGCCTTCACGTTATGTAAAACATTTGATTTTAGCAATATGCTAAAGCTTTAGATATATACGGATGTAATAATAAAAACTGATTATAAAGATTTTTGATTCATAATTGTATAATCATGTGAAACATAGCTGTTGTGTTTTTGGTATATCAGAGTAAATGATTTATTTATTAAGGAAACAAGTGTTCATGGTAGAGTCCGCCATGTCTCTACAGTAGCTCAGAAGGGACAAAGTTTTTATGACTCCAGCTGGATGGGTTTGACTGTTAGATCCACTACGCTGCCCTAGTTTAGACTGAAAAATGCTTATGATCAGTGTTGGGGAAGTTACTTTTAAAAAGCAACTTTCGTTCGTTACTTGTTACTTCCTTTCAAAAGTAATCCATTACTTTACTTAGTTGCCCTCTATGGAAGGTAACTTTTTACATTACTCGTTACTTTTACATTACTTTTATGTTGCTCGACTTTGGGCAGAGCCACGTATCTGTTCCTAAATGTGTAGGCCTACATTAAGTTCCACTATGGAGGATGTAACAGGTATTTCTTTGGTGCTCCTTGTTATAAAAAAATGCCACAAACAGAGCACTTGACAAGAAAACATTGGACTACTTTTGGCTTCAGCACAACAACACCATTAAGCCACATCAAACAATATGAAATAACATAGCCTCAATACATCTTATGGGCATACACAAAAATACAAAATACATAAGGGCTTATCATTTTTTGTCCAACTCTTGTTTAGTTACCTAGTGAAACGAGGTGAAATGAGAGCCTGTGACTATAGAGGGTATGCACATACGTCACCCCCCCCCCAAAGTCAGACTGAGTGGCAAAAACCAACCTGCTCAACATGACGGAGTATAGCAGTAAACACAGCCAGACTGGGAAAATGTGATATATGAAATTAAATTAAGGACAATTGGACTGGACATGGATCTGTATGAGCTACCAAAGAACAAGTGGTCCATGAACATTGACATGTGGACAGAAATGGAGTATCCTGACATCCAGGGTGTAGGGGATCATCACTATTTTTACCTGAAGCAAATATACATGGTTTCATCATCACTGACAACCAGAGTCCAAAACTAGGGCCCAGAACCAGCTGATCCACAGTGCATTTATAGTAGACCGTGGACTGACTCCAGTGAATATATGCATGATCTACTGGTACTGAGGAGATTTACTGAGTCTAGTTCAGATCCAGTACTTTATACAACACAGATACTACTGCTGTGGACCAGCAGGGTACAACTGTATTCTTGTAAATTATGATATTTTTCCCACCTATTTTTAAATTATGACATTATTCTTGTAATGTTATGGTTTTATTGTCAGAATATGACGACTTTAATCTCATAAACAAATGACATTTTTATGAGTTTTTTTATAACTACAACTTTATTCTCATAACATTGTGATTCTTTTTGTATTTGACTTTATTATCATAAAATTACGGGTTTTATATCCATATTTTTTTACTTTATACTCATAGTGTTTTTATTTTCTTATGTGGCCCTAATACTCCGTCGTAGCTTTGTGCATGAGTAGCCTCGTATTTGAAAAACTGGGTTAGCCTCAGTTTAAGTTAGTTTACAAATCATGTAGGAGTACAAGGTTCAGAATCACAAAATGAAGACAAAAACCATGAAAGATCATCAAACCAAGAGCTTTACTAAGAAGTAACGTTAACCAAAACAATACATCATTTAAGGTATGATTTTACCCAAAAATAAAGAATAAATTAATGTTAGCTGACACCAAACAGGATCCACAGATCTAGGTGTGGTTTCCTGGATTTGTGGATTCATCTACTTCTCTTTTCTTTGTCTTTCGGTGTCTGTAAAACGATAGCGCCGACTGCTTTTCAAACCTGTTCATACAATCAATCGCACAACAGCTCGTCCTCATTTTTTATTAAATATTGTTCTTAAGTTTAGACAGTATTAAAGCCAACACTTTCACTCATCTCCCCCTTTCTGCCACTCAGTGGGCGGAACCGCGGTGACTTCCACTAGCGGTGACGTCACGTGCCAACCCTCTATTGCGCAGGTGCAGCTGTTTCACTACCGGATGACTTTACATGCGGTAGCACATGCTTGATGGTTTGGAGCATGTACATAATTCTTAGGGCTTAAAAAAAATTGGGGTGAAAAATTGTACATGACACTTGTCAAATCTGTCCCTAAGAAAAGTAATGTTGTGCCGAGTTGAAAAAGGAACTGCGTTTCATTACCAAACTTTCAGTAGTAACACGTTACACTACTTTTTACCCTAAAAAAGTAGTCACGGTACTGTAATGCGTTACTTTGTTGCTCAGTGCTGCAAGACTTAAAACATGTTAACAATAGTGGCACTGTGAGGTGGTCAAGATAACCCCACCTCATTGTAGGTTGTATTAGATAAAATGTTTTCGCAGGTGACAGAAATAATGTTTCAAAAAAAACCAAAAAAAAACAGTGAATTATTATTTTAGAATGATATTGTTGATGTTTGTTTACTTGTTTAAAATCATGACAAATGAAAATGACAAATTTTTCTTTCATTTATATATTTAATAATGTATTTCCACATTAAAACAACTATATGTTTTGTTGATGTGTCGTATGTCCTCAAATTATATCAGATGTTTTTAATGAAGCTGAAGTTCTGAGGAATCCATAATTCATTCAGTCATAATGCTCTGTTTCATTAGGTCACCTGCAATGGTGGCATATCCCATTTCCTAAGCTAACATAAGTGTTTAACCATATTTGCCGCTATTTCATTACACTGAAATGACATAATGTGAATATAAAATGACTAAAAGTGATGTGAATAAAACTGTAAGCTATATAGTCACATCTGGGTGAAATGCTCTGAAACATTATTCACACTTTTTTGTAAAACAAAAAAAGAAGATAGCTGGTGGATCTGCTAAGCATAGCGATTCATAAATTTTGCTATTGTTTTCATTGAGAGACACCTAGTGGCAGCAAATATACACAGTGTATTTCAATCAAATAAACTCCAATATAACCACCCCCAAAATAGTCACAAACTGCCAGATATGATATCATTTACATTATTACCTAAATAAATATTGTATGCATATCATAACTCTCCTTCCCTGCGGTTATATTAGTATTCAGTAATTTGGATTTCTGCGTGTGCATGTTGAGATATCAACATGTGCATGCGGTGCGTTCATGCCTCTAACCTGAAGCTCAGCCTCCCTCTGAGCTTTGTGTGTCGTTCTGATGTTTGGTGGCGGTTGATCGCTTCATGAGATATGAACACAAACTAAAGTCAATTTTTGCCCATGGCCCCCCCTTCCAAACGCACTCAGAAATCCAACCCAAACAAATCCCTTAAATTCTTGAAGAGAAACAGACACTTGGGAGCAGCTGCAAAACAGGATGCCCTTGAGAACAGGACGCCCCACCCAACATGGCCTGAATAAACAGTTCTGCCAGAGAGCACAGGGGCGGAGCCAGATCAGACATGGGACATGGAAAGATGATAAAGGGACAGATTAACCAGTAATTAGAAGGTGGTATCATTCTACTCCTGTTGGATGGATCAAACAGGTCATGACAGACCATAGTAGCCAGTCTAAAGGGGCTCCAAGGCTATTGTTTGACAACTTTTCTCACAGCTGTTGTTTGCCTGAGGGACTCCACCATGTAACATTTCCACCAGGGTTATTATCGTTAACGAAAATTAACGAAATAACGAAAACTAGAATTGAAAAAACATTTTCGTTAACTGAAAAAAAAAAAATACAATTAAAAGAAAAAAACGATAACTAACTGAAACTGTATTGTGTGCTTATAAAACTAACTGAAACGAATAAAAATTATGGATAAAATTCCCTTCGTTTTTGTCTTTGTCGATGTCAGATTGATAAGAAATCAATTTATTTCCCTCAAGCAATTTTAGCTGCTGGCACCATATGTTATTTAACGATCTGTCACTTCTCATCACTTGTTGTTTAGAGTCGTTTTCCCGTCCCCACTCTACCTGCAAACATGGAGACTAAAGTTGGGAGAAAGCAGCAGAGTCCTGCCTGGGATTTATTTGAATACGACGGCGAAGAAGATAAAAGATTTGACAAAACTAAAACTAAGCATTTAGAAAATAACGAAAACTAATAAAAACTAGCAAACCTGCTCTAAAAACGAATTAAAACTAACTGAATTAGAGAAAAAGAAAGTCAAAACTAAATAAAACTAAACTATAATGAAAAATCCAAAACTATTATAACCTTGATTTCCACATCAACATATCTAAAAAAGACTAAGCCCATGTTATATATTTTGTTGATCTGTGTTCTTACATTCAATAAAGTATTTCCAATAATGTTCAAAATCTTAATATATCCTCCTGAGACCCAGGAAAGTGTGAAAGTTTTTGCTTTTTAACAAACAGTTTTCTTAATAGGAAATGGCATAATGCAACAGTTTTTTCAGATGCATTTTTAAAACAATTTCTATTTATTTATTAATGGAATGTCCTTTGCAATGGACAGCATCATTTCTTAAATATGACACTAACATATTTGACTCATGTTACAACTCTTTCATTAGTATGAATGCTAATGTGAATAAGACGTGAATGCATTACACCATCCTCAAAACGTGAATCTGACAAAATAGATTTTCATCAGTAATAAAAACAACTCCCATGATCCCAGTTAACTTCACTATGACATATTTAGTATCTTTTACCACACTGGTCCAGCACCAACATGCTTCTGGAATAAAAGCAGTGAAACTTTCCTAAATTTGGGTCAATAATAAAGGGGAAAAGTGTTAGTTGGATATATTTTTCAACATTCTGTATTGGGTAAAATGTGAAATTTTATAAATTAATAAAAGAATGGTTTGTATCTGAGCCACCAAAACCCTGTCTACATATTACAATACTTTTCAATTCCCTCTAGTGTTGGATGTATAAATATATTATCCTATAATTTTATCCAAATATCTAAAATTGCACACATTTTATCTCTAAAGCAGATTATTTTTCTAATAAATAAATAAATACAGTGGAGTAAAACCACTCATATTAGAGACACCCAAGTGGCCTGGAGTCTACAAAGTTCTGATCTGACCTGAAACTCTTGTTTAATGTAAATCTCTCTGGCTACGCCACAAGATATCAGACATCAAATCACTGATTTTACTAAAATGAGTTAGGGTGAGATATCTTAATGTTATCATCATGATAAGAGCCAAGCAGGATGTGTCAGAAGTCTTCCTCTGCTGTGAAAATTATAAAAAAGAAAAGAAATTGCATAATTTTATCATCAGGGCTATGCACAATAATATTATATTGTCAGTCATCGGCCATCATCCCCATGGGCTTTGACTATTTAAGAGTGTTTGGAAGTTGTGGTGAATTCCTTTTTAATAATTTCAGTGTCTTTGCAGTGCTTTAGGGTGTGCTGCACTGAAGCTCCAAAGTGCTCAAAAATCACAAGTTTAGGCTTTTGGGGATAATGGGGATGGGGATTGCTGAAAGTAGATGGCGTAAGACACAGCAAAGGAGCCAGAGGAGTTCAGGAGGAGACAGTGGAAGCGTGGGTCGGCCCCAGAGACATGTACTGAGTGGATGTGGAATGACAGCACAAGCCCAATTAGTCTTGGATGCCAGGGCTGCTACAGGGAGGTCGGTGCAAGTGATCAAGCCATTCATGCATTCAAGCACTCGCCCGCAGGCGTTCTACGCCGACAGCCTGGGTAAAGTTACTACACTCCATCACTGCTTCTGCTGGACCCCTGATCGCTCTCATACTGCTGCCTCGGCTCTCTCCCTCTTCCTTCCTTCCTTCCCTCTCCTCAAATGTGCTGCCTCGCCTGTTCCTATTTCTTTCATTTTTCTCTCTCACAAATTCACTCTGTCTTATGTACATAACACACTCTTGAAAGCTTGTCCATGCTTTAACACCCACGGTGCCACTCCCTGTGTCCTGTACACCCTCCCACTTGTTTCCCATCCCCAGAGTTTAAGTATTACCTCATCCCACTCAGAGGCAAACGAAGGCATGCGCTCCATGGACGGCTGCCCAGAGCTGCAGTTAGACACAGATCCACTGCGGCCAGCAAAACCTCCTTCTTCTTCACCAGGTGGTGACGCCAACAAATCAGAGTCCGACTTGGACAAGTTTCGAATCAGACCCAGGTCTGTAGTTCTGACGCTGACGGGTGCTGATGCAGACTCAGCAAAAACTTCACTTGAGTCCTCGATGTCCTTTGGATTCTGGACCACCTTGTCTAGGTTTGCCTCTTCCATGCACTGTGCCATTGTTTTAGGGCTGCCAAAAGCAGCAGCTTAAAATCCACAGTTATTTGCAGTATGCTGACGTATAGCCACTGGACAGTCCAAAAAATTATCCAAGTTACTTGTGAAACCTGTCAATGGCTGTGTTGAGTAAACATCGGCTCCACAGATTCCTAAAAATGTGTGCATGTGCATGAACTGACTCCAACTCTTCTAAAGTGCTCCTGTTTGGAAGGAAAGGCATGTAAGTGAAAGACTTGTTCACAGAAACAATCATCAAGGTCCACCCACTGGTTGTATCCTGCTGCCCTCCCCTTTGACTGGCTCTCCCAAAGAGGCAGCTCTTTAACTTCACTCCTACACATTCATATGCTTCCTTCTGTCTCTCATAGTTGCACTTTTTTAATCAGTTACTGTATGTCATTTGGCCATAGACAAAATAATCCCAGAACTATGTATAAGAGGAATTTAATGATAGAAGCAAAATAAATAACTACACATGAATGTGAATCTACACACTTACAATGCATACAACTCACACAGACACAAATAACTGTATTCAAATCTATACAATTTAGAAAATGTCTTAATTTCTTCTGCAAATTGTGTAGTTAAAAAGCCATAAACTGACACAAAGAAGTCTCACTTCCTACCACCTCTTACCAGGTCAGTTTGTAGCCCTGGTGTTTTCCCTGCTCCTCATCTTTGTGGCCGTCCTGTTCCTTGGTTGTTTCCAGACTCTTCAGGAGGACTAGTTCTGTCCCGTAGTGAGGATCCAAGGACGGGTGGTTCCCAAAGCCTGGCCTTATTCAGACTGACAGCTGAGGTAATCAGGTTACTGACGCACTGGGTGGCTGCTCCATTTTAAAGATGGCGAGATGGGATTCCTCCTTTACTGCCTGGGTTTATATGTGTGGGCTCTATCTATCTATCTATCTATCTATCTATCTATCTATCTATCTATCTATCTATCTATCTATCTATCTATCTATCTATCTATCTATCTATCTATCTATCTATCTATCTATCTATCTATCTATCTGTCTATCTATCCATCCATCCATCCATCCATCCATCCATCCATCCATCCATCCATCCATCCATCCATCCATCCATCCATCCATCCATCCATCCATCCATCCATCCCACCTGAAAATGTGTTTGTTTGGTTCCAAATGAGCAGAGGCTTATCCACCGCTATATTTTCATACACATATTTCATACTGCAGTTACAAATGCAGCTATGCCAAAACGGTGACACTTCACAGTGGTGCAACACTTACTTTTATGCCAAAATCTTTAGATTGCATTGATTTGCTTGACTTTTCTATGATATATCTGAAGAAAAATATCCTAATGATATAATTTCCCAAAATTTAAATGCCATAAAGTATTTTTTATGGCGTTCATTGGCTCAGGTGCACAAGGAAAACATAAATTCTTGGCAACAGCACAGGTTAATTTTGATGATACGGGAAGACTGTGCAAAAGATGTCACACATTTTTGCTATTCATGACTCTTCTCGATCTTCTTGATGCTGACAAAAGGGTCTCTTGTGAGGCATCCTTAGTATTCACAGGCAAACTGTGCGCAGTGCGCCTCTGTGCCCTCAATCAGCCAAGTTCTTTGCATGCTCACCTCTTCCCTATGGGCAGCACTGGTATGTTCATGACAGAAAAGATAACATCCTTCCCTTGCCAAGGAGAGCTCACACAGCCACACACTGCTTAGCTGGCAATAACAAAAGCCACATCTAATGAGGCACATTGAATCGCACATGTAGTGATCACTATGACTATGATGGCGATGAAACACTTAAAATTATCCACATTTTAAACAATAGAGGCGCTTGAATACAACATGCTTTAAGATAATAATGTCTTCACGGCATATTAGAAGGACTAAAATAAAACATGCACCCCCCTTCCCCCCTCAGCTGGCTGGCTGCTGAGCCCCAGGCTAAAGACAGTGGTGACTCATGAACACTCTTCTCTAACAAAGACATGCACGCTGTGCAAGTCACAGAGAGGCAACTAGTACAGTAAACACACACTGGAGTGCAATGTTTTCATGCACATCCTATCTATGTGTGCAGGTTATGTGTTCCTAAATTGTTTGTGCTTTTTCTCACGTGGATGTCTTTTCAACATTCAGCTGCAGCACTGTTTTCACCTGCTCTATTGGTCCCCAGGTCCGCAATTGACATTTTTAATATCACTGCACATGTTCTAAAAGCACTTTTCTTACTATTTGAGCACATTAATCATTATCCTTGTCTTGTGTTTGGTACCCTGCAGTTCCCACCTGATCAGCCTGCATTACAGTGATGGAGAATGAGACCACTGGGTAAAGATGTAATAAAGTTAATCAAGCAAGGAAGTTGTTACCTTCACACAGGCCGCCTGCTTTCAAAACTGATGTGAAAATGGCAACAAAACTTAAAGGAGTGATATTTAGCTTTAAAAAAAATGGAATTATGTATTTTAAAACATTTCCCTGTGGTCTACATAAACTGTAAATGCTCTGCTTGGGTCTGAATTCTTCATTAATTCAACTCCACAGGTCCATCTTCAACCCTATTTCTGAATAATGACACCAGAAAGGTCATTTCAAGCGCTGGCCCTTTAAATGCAAATGAGCCACTTCACGCCCCACCCCCTCCAGGTTGTTGGCTGTGCTGCTCTGTCCCCTTCAACCAACAACTTAACATTTTAGGTCAGGGGTGTCAAACTCATTTTAGTTCAGGGGCCAATTCTATCTCAAGTGGGCCAGCCCATTAAAATAATAGCATAAAAACCTATAAATAATGACAACTCCAAGTTTTTCTCTTCATTTTTTTGTGCAATAAAAACATTAAATTATGAAAATATTTACATTTACAAACTATCTTTTCACAAAAAAGATGTGAATAATCAGAAAAAATGTTAATTTCTTAAGAAAAAGAAACTAAATTTTAACAATATTATGCCTCAACTAATCACTTGTGCATGTGCATTTCCACACAATGTTACACAAATATAATATTGTTGAAATTTTGAAGTTTGGAATGTGTAACTAAAATAAGACTGTCTACAATATTATGTATCAACTTATTAACACAACTTACAAATCGGATCTACAAATCTGCATAACATTTACTAACAGACAGAATATTGTTAAAATTGTACTTCATTTTCAGGTTGGTCATGTTTTATTGTAAGGGTTATTAGACTGTTATTTTACTTTAGATCACATTGGGCTAAAACCAGTTCAACACCCTTGACTGTTCATATCTTCAGTGGAATTTTTGCACTCCATAAAATCATGCTGCGGGCCAGATTGGACCCTTTGGCGGGCCAGTTTTGGCCCCCGGGCCGCATGTTTGACACCTGTGTTTTAGATAATTGACTCAAAGTTTGGACATATTTTCAGTATGGACTACAACCATTGCTAATGACAAACAATTATGGCGTACTCAGAGAAATGTTCGTTGGAAGTCTTGACTGTATATGTGCAAATGTCATTATGTAACTAGTTTTAGATGTAACAAATTAAGAAGGAAATAAAACAGGTTGTAGAAATCCCCTCGATTTTTGCCAGAATTAATATAAAGATAGCTTTGCAGCACCTGGAGGGCTCAAATTCAAACTTTTTGAACTATTAGGGTCCAAATACACAAATAAATGAACCAAAGACTAATAAAAGTAGGTATAGCAAAATATGACCCCTTTAAAAATCATGAAAGCCAGCCTCTTATGAACATAACGTGGTGTGAATTTCTTTCTAATGCGGCCCCTTAATAGTCGACTAAACGTCAGTAGATGAGTCGATATCTTAGTAAGTAAGGAAGCGGTGGCACTTTTTCAGTCACAGACAGATATTATTGTTTACATTCCTTATATGGATCATACAAGCGACCAGAAGTATACATAGCAGTAAAGTGCATAACACAGCAGGCAAAAATATTTCATATGCCATCTATTATTAAATGGCTTTTCTACATATTGGTCAGTAAAGGCATTTTACAGTCTGCTATATCTGGAAAACAGGACCTTTGCTGTGAGCTACAGATAACTGCTATCAGTTAAGTTCTAATCATAGACTCAGGGGATTATTTTTTTAAATCCATAAAATCCTTTTAAAACCACTATTTGTTGTCATACTATTGATTTCTTTGGAAAGCAGCCATGTAATAAGCATGACAATGTACAGTGAGCTGGCCATTATAATGAAATAAACCCTGACAGGCTGAAGCAGGACCAAGGGGTTTATTTTGCTATAATGACTGGCTCGCTGTACTTGATCCATTACTCATTTGTCAACCTCATGCGTGACTTATCATCTCAAACACATAAGTAGCCTGTGAGTAGCCACTTAGCATGGCTGTCTTGAACTTTACATAGCCCAGATAAACATCAGGCTTTTGCTGTGGTTAACTGGTGGCTCCATTTGTACTTCCACTTGTAAAACTGATGTTACAAAAGTGCATTATTCTAGTAGTAGTAGTAGTAGTAGTAGTAGTAGCAGCAGTAGTAGTTTATTTCAAGCACATAGAATCATCAGATAACAAAGAATCATACAGCATGGTCAAAATAAATAAATAAATAAATACAATTTTTCTGCGCTCGGAAAGGAGTGGGAAGAAGTATAACTTATTGACTCCCACCCCCTTTTTACAAACTAATAATCAAACTAAATCCGCTTCCTTTGCTTTGTTAACACACATTTTCCTCTGTATATTTTTTACAATAACACAAAACATCCATACATACCATTCACAGACACTTTTTTAGTCACCTCACACACAATCAGATTTGCATAAACAACCATTTTTAATATAAACTATAATATTTATATGCACTTTAAATATTTACTCCAAATATAATGATTAATAAATATGATAGTATCTTCTTATCGTGATAACCAATTAATTACAATAATATCTTATTTTGTGCGTACTTCTATAATGTTCTATATTTTGTTATTATAGTGGATTTATACATCCTTCTAAATGCTCAAATTGAAGAAAACATTTTTAAGTTTTGCTCCAGATTATTCCACAGATGTACCCTTCTAACAGAGATACACTGGCTTTTTACCTCCACCAGGAGGTATTGTCATCACTTTGCTTTGTGTGTTTGTTTGTTTGTTTGTTAGCAACTTTACGGGAAAACTATTACAACCATCTTTACCAAATTGTACCCACAGATAGGCCTAGGCCCTGGGATGAACCCATTACATTTTGGGCCAACTAGGCCAAAGTTCAAGGTTACAACAAGGTCACAAAATCTCAAATGTTCCTATCTCTCATCATTGAGCAATTTTCAAAAACTCATTAAAAAAAATTCAAAACGACTCCGATTAGCCTCCAATTTGATCCACCTGTAACTTATAACAATATCTTGTATCTGGCACAAAATTTTCCACATCCACTGTGGAATGTGGACTCTGTGGATATTTCAATTTAACATAGAAAATCCCATTTACCACACATTTTTCATTATAACTCAACAAATATTGATTGGAATTTAATATAATTTGACATACACATGACTGGTACCAAGCTTCAACTTTGTATGAAATATCGTTCTGCTCCATTTCTCTTCCGTTACACTCTGTTGACTTTTGTTATTTTTTATGCACCATTTTCAAAAAAATCGTAAAAATGCAATTCATGAAATATCGTTGTTATTTGTTTTGCACATCCATAGTTTAAAAAGAAATTGTCGATTCACACATGCACACTGTTCAGGGTGCTTTGTGGAGGTTTGCGTTCTCTGAACACTTGTTATGTTTGTTCTACACTTAATTTTCTTGTAGATTTCAGTTCCCCTTAAATTATAATTACTTTGCCTGGGCTCAGACATCTTCTGGTTTCATATGTAGTGCAATATGTCACTTGTGAAGAAATTTATACGTATTAATGAGTCTTTTATTCTAAATGTGTGAGTGGATCATGTACCTTAAAAAAATGACGTCTTTCCCTAACTGTCTTGGTTACTTGTACCTTCAACAGCCTGCAGACTGATTTCTGTATCAACTCTATCCAACCCCACTTACTGACAAACAGCATGTAGATATGCCATGACTCAGATGACCTAGGAACTTCACAGTTCTTCAGAATATTTGGGTCAAACTTTCAGTATTTCCAAAAATATCTCTACCTGTTCCCAAGTGCCTCAGTGCTTCTGTACAATGTTCAGTATTGACTATTGGGTCCAATCAAACAGTAACACATGGACACATTTCGTGTTTAACAGTCTCTGTCATGTAATCAGGGTAACTTGTATGGATGTATTATACATATTTGAGTAGGTATTTATATACACTTTAACCCATAAAGACCCAAATAAAGACCCAAACATCCACCGTCGACCAAAAGCATCTACTGATCTAAATTGCTGATCCACTAATCCTATCAATACATGCCAATAATTCGTGTAAAATGCAGTTATTCATCTTTTCATGGTCATCAGATATGACCCATTCAGACACATTCAGAGGCTCTGTAGTCACCATGGAAACACCGTCGTCTTCTACAACATTGATTCATCAGTAAAACCCATGGAGTTGGGTCAGTGACAGTGGATGGAGACACTGGGGGTATGTTCAGTTAATGACAGATTTTACTTAAAAGTCACTATTTCTTCATTTTTTTTCTGTTTTGATATAATAACCTTTGAATTTACTGTGAGATTTTATGAACATCTATATTATCAGCCAATTAAACATAGGAAAATACATAATTTCCACTGGAAAAAATGCAAAATTCAGAGGATAATATTGTAATAAATGGTGATAAATCACTTCAGAAAGGTTAAATAAAGAGAAAAATTTATTTGGAAACTGCCACAAAAGTCACACTGGGTCCTTATAGGTTAACATTATGTATAACAAAATTTGGGGAGATAAAATTTTTAGGTAAAAAATGTCAAATTACTGCTCGATAACACGTGGACTTGAAACGGATATCAATTTTTTAAGCTTCACGTAAATATTCAAAACATCTGTTCTTGACAGAAATTGATATCAAGTAGGACAAACCTTTTAGATACTACGTTCAACTGTGCTGAAAATAAAATTTGGAGTACAATTTTGAAAAGTCTGTTTTATTAGAATGTTGTAACACGTGGACAGGTTGCCATAGTAACAGGTGGACGACTCTTTATCATTGTATGCATCACTCCAAATGTTGACTTATTTTTTAAAACAACAAGCTAGATATAATCACAATGCTTTATTTAATGTATTTAATACTAACAGTGTTATTTACAACTTGTGGTGGTCTATACTGATATAGGTAAATGACAAATAAAGAGTAATTTCTCTGTAACAGTTCACAGATAGTCTTTTTAAATGTGACCAGCTTATGAACTCACAAACTTTATTATTCAGAATTTTAATTTCTCATAGTAATAGACAGTCTTTTGCATGTCTTTTTGTAAATTTAATGCAGCCTAGCAGAAGGTTTGGAACTTCTCCAGTACTGTGTAAGTGGTATTTTAAAAAGGATAACACTTCCATCAAATAGAGGAAGTAAAAGTCGTAACAAGGTTTCCGTCGGTGAACCTGCAGAAGAGTCATTCTTGTTCTTTGGTGTAAGTTTTATGGGTGTTTTAAATGATACCAGTGTTGGTTAATTGGAGCCAGACATGACCATATTTGGACTATTTGGACATATTTGCACATTAATGACATTCTTATGGTTCAAATACGTTTTATACATGAAATCACCTGGTATTACAAAACTATCGACAGGTGGAAGCAGCTGGTTTACCCTCAGAGGTATTGATAAACATCTAAAAATGGAGGTGACAAGCTGTCCAAAGAGGAGAGTCAGATCCCTGTGGATGAAATCTTCTTCTATCGCTTCTTTCAGCTAAAATTTAATTAGGAGGTCAAATGAGTGGCCATTTTTGTCAAAAAAAAAAGTTGTAAGAAATCCATAGAACTGTGTTGAAATAATGCTAATACATTTGTGCACAGACTACTGATATTATTTGACAGTGGAAGCTCTATTTTCAGGAATATTGGATTTTGAATAGCACGTGTATGTGAAAACTTTTGCTGGTGGACGGACGTGACATTACCCATGATGATCTGGTCAGTACCAGTATTTTATTAGTAATAAACTTATAGACTTACTATTGCTAATTCTCCTCTTATTCATAAATGTTAGTATTGTGGATCTAAAACAATAACAGCTGACACAAAAACACAAAATGTGGCAGTGGACGGATGTGACATGGTTGTTACAGATCCCATCATACTGATGCTCTGCAGCCATGTCACCGTTTCCACAAATGATCCCTGTGCAAAAACTAGGATCAGAATTATTTATTGTATAGTTTATTATCATACTAAAGAGTAAATAACAATATGGAATTGTTGCTTATTATTAGAAAACTGTTGATGAAGACTGTTGAAGTGACGCGTGACATTCTTAATGTATGTATTGGCGTAACATAAGCAGGATGGATCAGCACCATACTCCATATTGCAACCTGTAAAAATAAAACATGTGATATGTAGTATATAATCTTGTAAGAAAAATTGTGGAATTTAAAAGAATGGAATATTTGTTTTTCAGGTAAATTCAATTAAAATATAACTTGGCCATTTGTGACATGAAAATATAGCATTAATTGTGATGAAATTTAACATTTTTTACCTGAAAACATAGTTCATATGACCATCAACATGTTGAACAGAACTGAAATCCTGTAAATTTGCATAACTTGCATTTACCAACACAAAGTTCCTTTGGGGATTCACTTATATTGATTTCTTATGCACAAAGACATAAATAAGACCTCTAAGCAAATTTTAGCCGCTTTAAGATTCCATATTTGGACAATAAGAATTAATGACGTTATTGTGGTTCAAACATGTTCTATACATTAAATATATACACTTGATAAATGATGTGTCCAAATTGACTTTTTTATGTTGATGTTCACTTTCGTTTGATTGAACCCTATTACTATCTTAGAAATGGAGTCCACCCGCATGTCAACAAATGAGCAGCAGAAATATTAGTTTTACATGAATATAATGAATCTGCAATGACTAGACAACTTGGAAAATCTTTCGTTGGAGGCAGCCCTGGCTGCTATCATGACTGAGAAACTAGATAAATAACAGCCATATAGTTCATTCTCTAAGTCCATTTCCACTTTCTTTTTGCAGAGGCCAAGAGGACATTACCCCGAGAGCATCAGACAAGAATGTAGTGATGCTGACCTTTAATGTCACCATTCCCTGAGGCAGCAGAGATGCCATTCATCCAAGCATCTTTTTCAGACCACCCTGATGTGGGAAATTGTGCTGTTAACCATACACAAGCGAAGAAATCCAAGAAAACAACAATATATTGCACTGAGTTACAGTCAGAATGAAACCAATAAATGGGTCATATCAAGGCCAGCCACATACAGCATATATACAGGGTGTATCAATAAAAAAAATTAAAAAAAAACTATACATTTTGAAAAATTACCCCCAGTTCCACATTTGATAATTTTTGGAGTTTTCTTTTATGGACGTCAGTAGGTAGGGGATTGGTGGATATTTGTCCAAATTTACAGATCTTTGTTTTCATGCATGAGTGAGCAGGGGCAAATTGTGCAATCCAAGTTAAAACTGGTTTGCACAAAGTAGCGGTGGGATTGAAATCCAATCAAAGGTCATGGGACCCTGAAAAAATCAGTAACGAAGGGTCAAATTAGGGTTAGGATTAGAGTTAGGGCTAGGGTTACACTGTAAAAAAAATCTGTAATTTAACAGGATTTTTATTGTTTATTTTACAGATTTTTCCTGTATTTTCAAGATACAGGAAAATAACAATGAAATGACAAAAATAAACTATGATTTTACATGTCAAATGTAAAATAACATGAAAAAACTGGAACTGGGAATAACAATAAAATTTCTATTTTTAAAAGAATGTTTTTCTTTTTTTCACAGAAAAATACAGTTAAAATCCATTTGCAAATGTATCGTCATTTCACAAATATTTCTTTTCTATTTATGAGATTATACTGTTAATTTAAAGTTAAAAAAAAAGCAAACAAAAAAACCCCAAATAAAATCACTGACAATTAACCTTAAAAAGTATTTGTTCTGTAAGTTTAACAAGACTTGTTTGTTAATTGTTAAATATCTTGTGTAATTACGGGAGGTTTCACAACAAAAATGTTGAATAAATGTATTTTTGTGAATGTATAACATGTATAAGCACTGATAAACTGTCCAAATACGGTTTTTATCAGTGGATTGTACAACTTGGTCTCATTGAAAATGCTTTATATATATTTATAGGTAATTTGATTGTTTTAATACTTGTAAATATTCTTTATTAAACATTAACAAGTCAAAAAAATACGCAAAATGTCATGTAAAGTTAGGGCAAAAAACTGTATTTTAATTATGGAAAATTACCATATTTTTACGAGATGGTTATTTTCTGTTACATAACAGTATTTTTTCGGCACCCCTGCTGCCGGAATAATACTGTTTTTCTTATTTATTTATTTATTTATTTATTCATTTATTTATTTATTTTTTACAGTGTAGGGTTAGGCCTGTCCTCAGTGACATTTTCAGGCCTAAACAAGTTGAATTAACTTTGAAAGGCAGGAACAGCTGCTATGGGTAGAGAAATGAAAGTGACATGGTGGCCAAAGTGTTACTGCTGTAATCTGGCAATTTAGTGGAAAACAAGATGGATGCCCGCTGTCCCCTCCCATGACCTTTGACTGGATTTAAATCCCACCGCAGTTTTAACTTGGATTGCGCAATTTGCCGCTGCTCACTCATGCATGAAAGCCTGTGTCTGTAAATTTGGACAAATATCCACCCATCCCCTACCTACTGACGTCCTTAAAAGAAAATTCCAAAAATCATCAAATGCGGAACTGGGGGTAATTTATCAAAATGTATAGTTTTTTTTATACACCCTGTAGTTTGACAGATCTCCAAAATGTTTCAGTTTGTTGGCAGTGAAAGTGATACAGTCTACTCTCGTTATACCGCCAACTTCCGTTCACGGCCAAATTGGCGGTATAGCGAAAATGGCGTGACAATTGGTTGCGTCCATAATGTGCATGTCTTTACTATATGATGTCTATGCTGCCTCCGTTAACCCGTTCTAATTGCGTTTCTAAATAAATCTTGATTCTGTTATGTTGTAAGGGATCATTTAAAGTGGGGAAACATTTTAAGCATTATTATACCGTGTCGGGAAATGACACCCCATCATCTTGAGGCTTTGGCTTAATCCCACGTCCTCTTCCCGACATCCTGACCTACTGAGTGTTCTGCGATAAATGAACGGTGGCTGTTCCGTAGACCTACTCGTAGCTTGTCGCGATCAGGGTCTGGCGCGTTTGTTTCACTGCATTGTTAAAATTTATGTGTACTCGATGGCAATCACACTGGCGGTATAACGGTCGGGAAATCAATGGTATAAGTGTTGTTTGTGCATGGAACTGGGCTGGCGGATGGCGATAGGCAGAAATGGCGGTAGCTAATGGAATAATGCATTGGGGATTTTTGTGCAATGGTTTTGGTCGGCGGTGAGCGAAAATGGCGGTATAACGGCGGGCAGTTTAACGAGAGTAGACTGTATTTGCATTTGGTTTGGACAGACTGACAGCAGGTGTCAGATGTTGAGATGACACTGTTTTTTTTTTTACTTTATTGCTGAAGTTCCTTCAAAGTCCAAGGAATGAATAAATGACTTGAGTACCGGCAACAGCAAAACTACCTGCTGTTAGCTCAGAATGGCTAAAGATGCAGCCCCTGTGAAAGCTTTCCAACAGACGCGAACAGAGCTGACCTCTCAGCAGGGAAATGGGAGGGCAAGTGTGCATGGCTGAGTGAAGACGTAGGCCTGGATATCCGTCAGAGTCAGAGCGAGAGCAAGAAACACAGACTGGAGGGTGGAGATACTATTTTTTTCTCACCTAACTGGGTTTAGTTGGTAATCTGTAGGGGTGTGTATTGGCAAATACACAAATCACAATACTATGACATGATATATCGCGATATATCACGACACTGTTAACCGGGCAATATTTTTTGCTTGTTTTCTTTCTTCTTCTAAGACACTGGTGTCAAACATGCGGCCCGGGGGCCAAATCTGGCCCGCCAAAGGGTCCAATTTGGCCCCTGGGATGAATTTGTGAAATGTAGAAATTACACTAAGATATTAACAATCAAGGATGTTAAAATCATTTTAGGTCAGTTCAGTCTAAAGTGGGTCAGACCAGTAAAACACTATCATAATAACCTAGAAATAAGGAAAACTACAATTTTTTTCTCTTTGTTGTGGTGTAAAAAAAAAAAAAAAAAGTTAAATTACACAAAAATGTTTCCGTTTACAGACTAGCCTTCTGCAAAAAATATAAATAACCTGAAATTTCTTAAGAGAAGTATGTGGAATTTGAACAGTATTCTGCCTGTTACTAAATGTTTTGTGTATTTGTAGATCCACTGTGATCTGTAAGTTGTAATGCACATGTATAAATGATAAACTAAGGTGTATTATTGTTAAAATTGCACAGATTTTTCTTAAGAATTTTCAGGTTCATATTTGTTCATGTTATGTTCAAGTACGGTTCATAGATGTAAACATTTTCATTATGGAATTTGACTTTTTTTCACTCAAAAACAGAGAAAAAAACTTTAGAGTTGATATTATTTCGAAGTTCTTATCCTATTATTTATATTATTTTACTGGTCCGGCCCGCTTTATATCATATTAGGCTGAATGTGGCCCCTGAACTAAAGTGAGTTTGACACCCCTGTTCTAAGAGATTATTTCCTGGAAAAATTGAAATATACAAGAAATATGCCCAAATACTAAACACATATTTATTTGATCAGAACAGGATTTAATACTATATCACAAAAACAAACTTTTTTTTTTTTTTTTTTTTTTTTTACAGATAAATAAAAATAAAATTACAAGTACAAAACACACACAAATAAAAATAAATAAATAGAATTACACTGGGTTACAAAAAAATACTTTTTGCAAGTTGTCTAGGTTTTTTCAACTGAATTAGGACCATTTTGCACCGCTAAATCCAAAAATGACATCTGTTTTTTTCAATCAGGTCAGGTTTTTTAGCTAATTTGATTTTGAAAAATTTGATCTTCTCACAAAATTGATTACATTTTTGTGACTTTATCTTGGTCACCAAGTTTAATACCAAAATAAGATTGGTAAACATACTTTATGAAACTTGTGACTTGATTCCTGTTAGGTACAATGGTGTATTCACCGCAGATGTAGCAGAATACATCAGGCTTATTTTTGCAAGATCTTCTAGTAGAAGCCATTTCATTCACCTGTAATATTAAAAAAAACATTAATCATAAATTGGCAAAAGTAAAATCTTCAGAACTCGTTTATTGCAAGACATATGAAAGAATTTTGTATCATATGATGTGAAAATGCCCATAAATGTAAGCAAAAATGTTAAAAAGCCAACATGTAGCATAGTTCAGAAAGTTGACCTGATTGAGCAAAATTAATGTGATTTTTGGATTCAGCACACCAAAATTATCCTAAATCAGCTCAAAAAACTTAAACAATAAATTTGTTGTTGACCAGTGTTATGTTTTACAGACATTACAGTTTCACATCCTGCTCAAATGTTCATATTCCATTGGTTGTGAATAGAATGCATAGTGCACAGTCCCTGAATCATCAAACATCACAACATTATTTTTGAGCGGTCCCAACAAAGGAACTAACATCTGCCTCTCTCAGACAGTAAAAAGTGCTTTTTCAGATTATTGAAATAACCATTATTTAACAAAACAGTGTTATCAGTTTAAAAAAATACATGCATGACCTGCAATATCACAAAACTACTTTTTTAGTATAGAAACAACAGAACAAAATACCCATGTGAATATAGAAATAAAAGAGCTTGCAGGACTCCCCAAAAAATAATAAAAAACAAAAACATGAACCTCCGCCGTATTGCCATTTGAATAAATACCTAAAAATATCGATACAATACTTTTTAATATCGATACAGTATCATGAAATGAAATATCACGGTATATTGCGGAAACGATATTTTCTTACTCCCCTAGTAATCTGTCATGAATATTCTGGGAATTTCCCAAAACACCCTCCTATCAATAGTATAATACATCTGCTGGTGATGGAAAAGACTGCATGAATTCTGAAAACTGTTGTAGGGTCTTTTTCTACCCATAGTAGGGGAGGTTGTTCCAGTAAACTCAAGCATGATTTAGTGTTCATTTTTCCCTCTGGCTGCCTGTTTGAACATGTCTTATGAGAAGAGGAGATACAGGAGTTTCCCAGCAAAGGAAGCTCTTGAAAGAACCTCACCAGTTCTGCGCTTTCACACAAAGAAACATGCCTCCAACACGATGGAAAATAGAAAGCAACTGATGCTGAACAGGACATTCCACTGTTGTTACTCACCTTTAAAACCGTTATCAGTGATGTTATTACAGCATCCCCCTAAAAAGGAAATATTTTTGGTGTAGTGTGATAAGGGATTGCTCAGTCTTTTTTTTTTTTCACACTATGTGGCATCATGTGCCAAGATGCTGCAGGCAACATAGGGATAAAGATAAATTTAACAGATAAATTTAGCATGCTGGGAGATCAGAATCAAAGTGTACGATGGAATCCTTTATTTGGATCTAAGACATGAAAAGATAGCATGATATATGATGCGGCTCACCTGCGTATTCATGTTCAAGTGAATGAATGTGGAGGTGCATACAATAATGTCGGTGCTAAAGCTGCAGGCGCACACACACTGTAAAAAACAATCTGGGATTTAACAGAATTTTCACTGTTTATTTTAAAGATTTTTCCTGTATTTTTAAGATACAGGAAAATATCAATGAAATTACAAAAATAGCCTGATTTTACATGTTAAATGTAAAATAATATAAAAACAATGGAACTGTGAATAACCATAAAATTTCAATTTTTTAAAAGAATTTTTTTCTTTTTTCACAGAAAAATACAGTTAAAATACATTTGCAAATGCATCATAATTTCACAAATATTTCTTTTCTATTTATGAGATTAAACTGTAAATTTAAAGTTTAATGCTGTAAAAAAATAAATAAATAAATAAAACGAGATAAAATTACTGACAATTAACCGTAAAAGAAGTATTTGTTCTATAAGTTTAACAAGACTTGTTTGTTAATTGACAAATCTCTTGTGTAATTAAGTTTCACAACAAAAATGTTGAATAAATGTATTTTTGTGAGAGTATAACACAGTGGTTCCCAACCTTGTAAGGCTCGTGACCCCATTTTAACGTTCCAAATTTCTGGTGACCCCAGACATTCAAAATGGAGACATTTTTTTTTTTTGCTAAAATTAATTTGTTTTTGATCGCGTAATAGTTTACTATAATATGTTGCAATAAACATTAATTTTAGGCAACATTTAGGCTATATAATGTAACTTTTTATTAGTAAGTTTTAATTTTTTATTTATTACTAGAAATTTCAGGCGACCCCATTTGAGTTCCAGGTGACCCCACGTGGGCTGAAAAACACTGGTATAACATGTATAAACACTGATAAACTGTCCAAATACAGTTTTTATCAGTGGATTGTACAACTTAGTCTCATTGAAAATTCTTTATATATATATTTATAGGTAATTTGATTGTTTTAATACATGTAAATATTCTTTATTAAACATTAAAAAGTCTAAAAAAGATGCAAAATCTCATGTAAAGTTAGGGCAAAAAGCTGTATTTTAATTATGGAAAATTACTGTATTTTTATGAGATGGTTATTTTCCGTTATTTAACAATATTTTTTTGGCACCCCTGCTGCCGGAATAATACTGTTTTTTTTTTACTTTTTTTTTTTTTTTTTTTTTACAGTGCAGAGCTTCCTGTCTTGGGTTAATTCTTCGTGCTCTGCTCATGGCCAAAACAATGGGCACAACTCTGTATTTCCCATCAGGGAGGTTGCCGATGACAATGGCCACTAACAGATTAAACACATTCCCTGTTTTATTCCAACTGAAGATAAGAAAAAGAAATTCTATTGGATTTAATAACCAACAATTCACTGGGTCCTATCAGTGATACATGCAGGGAGAGTAAAGGAGGGACACATTTAAATTCAAAGAGAAGAAGGGATGAGAAGGCAGGGTAATTAATCCACAGATAATGCTGACAGTTCACACTCAGGTCACTTTCAATATAACAGCACCATAATAGCTGCCCTTGACAAGCTCCATATCCAGCAAGCACCGTGGAGATGTATGTCTTAATGATAGCAGAGATATAGGCAGTCATGAATCAATCAAACATGTTCAATATATTCAGCTAAGAGTCATTCTCACGGACTGAATACTGTAAGACAATCCACTTCCATTATTAGATGGCTCACACAGCACTTTAAGATAGATTAAGAACACACGTCGGAACTAAAGACATTAATCACTGCTGACGCTTGAAGAAAAATCCATTTATAAAAGACGACTTTGCACATACTCAAGATACTAAATACTAGCAGCGTCTTTCTATCCCATTTCTTTCCCTGTTGTACAAACCATGCCTATACTGTCTCACATCTCATAAAGGAGTCATTCTCTTCTGTGCACCAGTGTATTGCTGTGGCGATCTGCCTTCATCTTTAGATACACAGTGCTTAGCCGAGGGCTTTTAGCCTTTTTAACTTTTGCACATCAAAGAATGTTAGAGAACAGGAATCCTTTTCTTCCTTAAAAATAGACCTTACCCTTGACTCTGCCAAACACATTTTTAGAAGCAATTTTACTTGTTGCTGGAGTAAAAGGCAAGACAGCACTCCAGTATTCAGTCCGAGCTTGCTGTCATGACTACCTCAGATTTAAAAGCTGATATTAAAGGAGATTGTTTTAACCCGGTTTCACCTAGTCGCTCTTATTTTAGAAACAAAGTAGTCCTGTTGTTTTGCAGACAAATAATATGTTTTTTTTCTCCCCTTTTCTTGGAAACCTTACAAAATAATATATTTAAATGTGAAATTCACTCCTCTGGGAAGTGTCATTCAACAGCATGAGCACATTTCAAGTCCAGACAGGTTTTATTTTTTATAGATCAGCATCACAAATCACAAATTTACGTCAAATTTACTACACCCTCATCATTCAACCCTCTGTTAACCCTTTCATGCATGAATTATGAGAACATTAATCAAGATTTTTTTTCTTTATTCCTCTTTGGGCATTAAAAAACAATGTGATTTAATTTTTTTTTTTTTTTTTTAAGCTATTTTTCAGGGAGTTGCAAAAATGTTCACCAGGCTGGACACCATGTGTTTAATTTTTGAAGCAAAGAAGCATGTATTTACTGATATACTGTAGGGTGGTCCAAAAACTTTTTTTTTTTAAGATTCTCTGGGTTAGAACCCTGCATTTGGTTCCATATCTGGCCAAATTACTTCAGTCCAAATTTTATGCAAATTAATTAATATTTAGAGGTTGCACAAGACACGTGAAGATTGCTGTATATACTATAACATAACTAGCCAAATGAATAAGGCATATTAGAAGAATTTGTAATTTTATTCTCCGAATCAAACTGCAACTCGCATAAAAATGTTAGAAAGTCCAGCAACCACTGCTGCTTTATTGAAATTACAAAAAATGTTCCTGTGTTCTTTGTCAACTTGTTGCCAGTACTGTTTGTGATCTTCATTTTTTCTTCGGCTACAGCTGAAGTCTTGAATAAGCTCCACCCCTCTTTCAGCGACATCATTGACAACTTTTCTGGAATGCTCAATTTTCTCATCCTTCTGAAAGTCTTCATCATCAGCCCAGTCTTCTGGAGGAATTCTGAAGAATGTTTGAGGCAGATCCAAAGTTTCAAAGAAACGCATGGTGCTGGTGGTGACAAAACCACTGATCTGCATCCCTTCAGAATCTGCTTGATTAGGGGTATCACAACACTTTAGTGGAACCGAAAGAACCTTCATTTTCCATCATGTTGTGAACCATCAGCTGCTTCTGCTCTGGTGTCACACTGGAGTCACAGAATGCCAGGACAACCAGTTCTTCACTCCAGTACCACAGATGTGGGCGGCCTTACTTCATACATATATTACTAGATGAATCACTCAAACCTTGGTTTTGATAGAACTGCTGCTTCTCTTACAGGTCAGCTCGGCTAGGCTGAAAATGAACAATTAGTCAATTTCCAGGAAACTTCCAGCAACTTGTGCAACCTCTAAAACATCTCCTTTTTCTTCCAAATTTTTTCCTAAATCATCTTTTGAATGCCAAAACCTAATGCAGGGATCGAATTGAGTTTATCTGAAACTTTATTTTTTACCATGATTATTAGACCACCCTAATATACTGTGTTAAAACTATGAAATAAAAACATTAAATGCTGCTAATGTGATGTTTTCTCACATTTTAACATACACTACAAACAAAAAGTTATGGATATTTTTGATTTTTGGGCTATTTTTTTCAGTTGGGATTCTTGGACAACGCTTTTTACTTTTTTGTGTGTGAATTGAATTGAAACACATTTTTTTTTAAATGACCAGACAGTTTTATTTACAAATGGCAAAATGACAAGAAAAAAAAAAAAAAAAAAAGAAATATCCTTAACTTTTTGTTTGCAGTATACTCTGATACTAGTCATTATTCACGTCATGGACATAATATGCCAAAAAAAAAAAAAAACTTTTGTTGTTAACCCCCCGGTATCCGGGTGCGCCTTTTAGGCACACTTTGCACTTCATGTTAAAAAATGTCATATTATTTTTCACAATTTAAATAAGGTTAGAATTCAAAAGTTGTTTATTTTTGCATGATCTTTAAAATTCTGGCCACCAACTAAAATGTGCACATTGTACACAAAAGAAAATTACAAGACTAGCATCTGTCTCCCAAGTGTGCCTAAAACACAGTTTCTTCCATTTGATATGTATGATTAGGGCTGACCTTGATTTACAAAAATAAAATCAAATTAGAGCAGAAAAATAAATCAGTATATAATATTTAATCATTTGATTTATAGGTGTGCATTTTATGTACACTTGGTGACAGATGCTAGTATTTTTGAACATTTGACTTAGCACCAAAAATAATAATGCAAATTAACCAATGCTGGAGTTAATCATTGACATATGCCAGGCTGCAAAAATCAAATAATATGTGATCCACTTTTTATGTAGTATTTTGAAAAAAAAAAAAAAAAAAAAAAAAAAAAAAAAGTTTTTTTGCATCTAAAAAAATGGTTTGTTTACATTACAAACACAGCATTTAAAGGGTTAAAAAAGGTGACAATTATTGAGTATTTGGTATTTTTATTTATGGCTCAAGTTGATGAAATAGAAAAAAGTTTAAAAGAATTAAAATCAAACTGTATGAATTTTTTTTTGACAATATTCCACAAGTATGCGAAAAAGGCACACTTGGTGTTTAGTAAGGGTCTAGCTGGACGGGATACCGGGGGTTAATTACAGTCTAATAACAATAACAAGGAACTGATTTACACTCGAACAATGTTAGATCGGGTTTATCAAGAACAGCAAAGTTACAGTAATGTTTTCAACTGCAGTGTATGGGATGGTGCATAAGTGTCCACTGTGTTGGCTGATATGAAACTAAAACAACAAAACCCATGAATATACAAGAGAACAGCTGGAGAATAGCTGTCTACTGTAGTGACCACTATGCATGAAAGGGTTAAAGTAACTGGAAAAAAAGATGAGTCATAGACGAATGGTTCCTTTTCCAGGACAGACAGAGCGATAGGGGTTGTGTGTGCAGAGATGTACACACATATTAATGAATACGGAGATTATAGTCGGAGTAATGTTAGCAGTATTTGAGACACTGTCAGTGGCCACAGACTTCCACCTCCAACAGGGGACAGTATATACAGGCCCTTAGGAGGAGTCAGCACACAGAGACGAGGAAAGAGAAGACAAAGAGACAGAACTGTGTCTGTGGGAGGAGGGTGAACAGTCAGGAGACACTAATGATCCAGCTTAAGGCGTCCTGAAACTTTAAAGTTGGTGGATCGAGGGTGGGGGCTCAAATATGTTAATTTAGTCGAGAGCTGACTAAACACAATCTTTTGACAAAAGAAGAAGCACTTGAGAGAGGACTGCAGTCTCTTGTATATTTTGATAAAGACAGAAGGTTTTTGTTAATTTCTTAGAAGAACACATTCATTGTATTAAACACCATTACATGCATGAATAAGGCGGTAATGAAGGGGTGCTATTTTAATTCAACCATGAGTGCATTTTGACTGATAGAGAGGAACAAAAGGTGTTTTTTTTTATTCACGATAAAGAAAGACAAAATGGATGGCTGAGACTGCTCTGGTTAGAAACAATTTGGGAGACATGATGCGTTAATGTGCATAACGCTGAGGTTGGAAAAGTTGTGGATTGTGTAGTTTAATCTTTGACAGTAATCATGAATAAAAAGTGCAGTTTTGCAACCCTGGCTGAGTACTTGTGTTCAGGTAAAAAAAAAAAAAAAAAAAAAAACTAAACTAAACTGAGGGATTTGAAGATTGTCACACTACTCCGACAGAAACGCAAATTGAGCATGAGTGGAAAATCAGAGGCTCTATCTTCATTTGTTCAGTCCCTGCACACGCGTGGCTACGAAACGTCTTTTGTTTCACCCTCTCAGACTCAAATTGATGACTATCATTCTGCAGCAGCACATTTGTCATTTGGAAAACTGGCAGAGAGCAGTAACTACAAGAGCAGTAAAGCAGAGAAAATCGGCTGTAAGTTTTTGGGATGGCTGGTTGTAAAGGCTCCAGCTAACGTCTTTGGAGGTTGATCATTACATCCCATGAATCACTGCTGTACAGCTGATATGTTCGTGGTTACTCTCTCCCAGAGGTGGGTAGTAATGCATTACATTTACTCTGTTACATTTACTTAAGTAACTTTTTACATAAATTGTACTTTTAAGAGTACTTTTAATACGACATAATTTGTACTTTTACTCGAGTACATTTATGAAGAAGAAACACTACTTCTACTCCATTACAATGGCGTACATTCCGCTTGTTACTTCCACCAGGAGGTATTGTGTTCGCTTTGCTTTGTGTGTGTGTGTGCATGTTTGTTTGTTTGTTTGTTTGTTAGCAAGATAACTCAAAAAGTTATGGATGGATTTTCATGAAATTTTCAGGAAATGTTGATACTGGCACAAGGAAGAAATGATTAAAATTTAGGGGGGGAGTGGGTTTGGTCCAATCAGAAGGAGGAGTGGACTCACATCAGCAGAATGAACACAAATGAAGGACAAAATGAACAAAATGCACAAAAATGATGAAAATACAAAAATTAAATGAACACAAATAAAGAAAATAATGAACAAAATGCACAAAAATAAAAAAAAAAATACAGAAATTAAATGAACACAAATGAAGGAAATAATGAACAAAATGCACAAAAATGATGAAAATACAAAAATTAAATGAACACAAATAAAGAAAATAATGAACAAAATGCACAAAAATGATGAAAATACAATAATTAAATGAACACAAATAAAGAAAATAATGAACAAAATGCACAAACATGAAGAAAATATAAAAATCAAATGAACACAAATGAAGGAAATAATGAACAAAATACACAAAAATGAAGAAAATATAAAAATTAAATGAACACAAATAAAGAAAATAATGAACAAAATGCACAAAAATGAAGAAAAGATAGAAATTAAAGGAACACAAATGAAGGAAATAATGAACAAAATGCACAACAATAAGAAAATACGAAAACTGAATGAACACAAATAAAGAAAATAATGAACAAAATGCACAAAAAAAAAAAAAAAAAAAAAAACAGAAATTAAAGGAACACAAATAAAGGAAATAATGAACAAAATGCACAAAAATGAAGAAAGTACAAAAATTAAATGAACACAAATGAAGAAAATAATG
The DNA here is from genome assembly GCF_902148855.1 of Sphaeramia orbicularis. Lineage (NCBI taxonomy): Eukaryota > Metazoa > Chordata > Actinopteri > Kurtiformes > Apogonidae > Sphaeramia > Sphaeramia orbicularis. The sequence goes on along the minus strand of NC_043961.1, from coordinate 53,259,081 downwards.
AACAAAATGCACAAAAAAAAAACAAACAAACAAAAAAAAAAACAGAAATTAAATGAACACAAATGAAGGAAATCATGAACAAAATGCCCAAAAATGAAGAAAATATCAAAACTAAATGAACACAAATGAAGGAAATAATGAAAAAAATGCACAAAAATGAAGAAAGTACAAAAATTAAATGAACACAAATGAAGAAAATAATGAACAAAATGCACAAAAACAAACAAAAAAAAAAAAACAACCAGAAATTAAATGAACACAAATGAAGGAAATCATGAACAAAATGCCCAAAAATGAAGAAAATATCAAAACTAAATGAACACAAATGAAGGAAATAATGAAAAAAATGCACAAAAATGAAGAAAGTACAAAAATTTAATGAACACAAATAAAGAAAATAATGAACAAAATGCACAAAAATGAAGAAAATATAGAAATTAAAGGAACACAAATGAAGGAAATAACGAACAAAGTGCACAAAACCCCCCAGAAATTAAATGAACACAAATTAAGGAAATAATGAACAAAATGCACAAAAAAAACCCCAGAAATTAAATGAACACAAATGAAGGAAATAATGAACAAAATGCACAAAAATGAAGAAAAGACAAAAATAAAATGAACACAAATGAAGGAAAAATTTAACAAAATGCACAAACATGAAGAAAATATAAAAATTAAATGAACACAAATAGTGAAAATAATGAACAAAATGCACAAAAATGAAGAAAATACAGAAATTAAAGGAACACAAATGAAGGAAATAATGAACAAAATGCACAAACATGAAGAAACTATAAAAATTAAATGAACACAAATGAAGGAAATAATGAACAAAATGCACAAACATGAAGAAAATATAAAAATCAAATGAACACAAATGAAGGAAATAATGAACAAAATACACAAAAATGAAGAAAATATAAAAATTAAATGAACACAAATGAAGGAAATAATGAACAAAATGTACAAAAATGAAGAAAATACAAAAATTAAATGAACACAAATGAAGGAAAAAATTAACAAAATGCACAAAAATGAAGAAAATAAAGGAATGAAAATGAAGGAAATAATGAACAAAATGCACAAAAATGAAGAAAATATAAATATTGAACAAAATTAAGAAAAATGAAAATAAAAACACAATGAAGAAAATTTTTTAAAAATAATGAAGAAAACAATCAAAAATGAAGAAAATATAAAAACAAAATGACCAATAATGAAGAAAATATTGAACAAAATGAACAAAAATGAATATGAAACAAAATGCAGAAAAATGAAGAAAACAATGAACACACAAAGACCACCTGGTTCAGGTTGTTCGTACCAGGTTGAACCCTCTACTTAGATTACATTTGAGTACAGTGGAATGTTCAGGAAACCAGTTTGAGATGATGTGATCTTTGTGATATGGTGCGTTATCCTGCTGGAAGTAGTCATTAGAAGACGGATGCACTGTGGTCATAAAGGCACGGCCGTGGTCAGCAGCGATACTCCAGTAGGTGTGGTATGGCTTGGTCTTCTGCTGCTGCAGTCCATCTGCCTGGAGGTTTGACATGTTATGCATTCAGAGATGCTCCACTTCATACCTCAGGTGCAGCCAGTGGTTATTTGAGTTACTGCTGTTTTTCTCTCAGCTTGAACCAGCCTTTGACCTCTGGAATCAACAAGGTATTTTCACCCAGAGAACTGATGCTAGCTGGATATTCCCTCTTTCTCAGACCACTCTCTGCAAACCCTAAACCAGCAGTTTCTGAAATATTCAGACCAGTCTGACTGGAACGAACAACCACACCATGTTCAAAGTCATATAAATCACCTTTCTTCTTCTTTCTGATGCTCATTTTGACCATGTCTACACAGATAAAAACTGCCATGGGATTGGATTAATATAATTTGCAGCTATCATTAAAAATACAATTTCCAGTTAATCCAATTCATTATTGATTTGATTAATCAGTTACTTGTTGGATGCATAAAAGGTCAGAAAATGGAGAATAATGATTCCCCAAATCTCAAAATGACAGATTCAAATAACATTTTTGGGTCAACAACTGAAATATGTTAGGTTTACTGTAAAGAAAAGGAAATAAAGCAGAATGAAAAATGGAAGGTAACAAGCTGGAAGCAGTGATTTATTATTTTTTTTGGACACTTATTTTTTACTAGTCATTTTACTTTTTTTTTTTTTATACAAAACAAAGACAAGACAAAAACAAAAGAAACGACATTCGGCAATAAGTACTTGATATTTTTCAAAAGCAAAATTATCAGTGAATTTCATCCTTTATTTGCTCCAACTGATTGATAAATGATATCAAAAATCCATTGTCTATTGACTTTCTCTAATGTTTCTCTATTAACTTTAATAATCGAATAAAGGACAGAGGAGTATCTAAATATATATATGCACATTCTATTAGCAAAGATTTATTCAAAAACTGATGTACTCTAATGAGTTCCGTCATATCCAATGTCGAATGGGGAAGAAAATGTGCTAGAAAGTGCAATAACCTTTAACCCTTTCATGCATAGTGGTCACTACAGCGGACAGTTACTCTACAGCTTTAATCTTGTTTATTCATGGGTTTTGTTGTTTTAGTTCCATATCAACCAACACAGTGGACGCTTATGCATCATCTCATAAACTGCAATTCATACCATTACTTTAACTTTGCTGTTCTTGATTGGTTCTTGAGTGGAAATCAATTGTTAATATTTATTTTTTGCATATTATCTCCATGAAGTGAGTAGTAACTAGTATTAGAATATGTTAAAATGTGAGAAAACATCAGATTAGCTGCATTAAACATGGTTTCATTCCACTGTTTTAATATCACTTTATGATATTGGGTTTTAAATACATGTTTCTTTGCTTCAAGAATAAAATTCATGGTGTAGCTGAGTGGACATTTTTGTAACTCCATGAAAAACAGGTTGATTTAAAAAAAAAAATTCAATCACATTGTTTTTTTTTTCATGCCTAAAGAGGAATAAAAACACTCAGGAAAAAAAAAAATCTTGATTAAGGTTCTAATAATTCATGCATGAAAGGGTTAATGAAATAATTAAATTATGTGAGCAAACATATTTCTGCGCTGTCTGAAAATAATATTAGCAATCTTAATAGGGGATATAAATTACATTTAAAATTAAAATAATCCCAAAAACATGCATATCTATGAATAAGGGTGCAGAACATGGACACCTAAAATACATTAAAGCCCCACAATCTAACATTATGTTGAATAGGGTGTTAAGAGTTAGTGATTTTTGAGTCTGTGATGTGTTGTGCCATTTGTGATTCTGTTGTATTTTTGTAGTTTTTCTGTTCTCTTCTGTGGGTGGGTGTGTGTTCTGTCTTTCCCTCCAAACAGATAGTGGTTAATGGAGGATGAGCTGCAGGTGTGATACTGGTCTGCTGGCTGCTTCTGATTGGTTCCTCAGAGATGAGCTGGGACATTTAAAAGCCGGATCACCTTACCTCCCTCTCATCCTCCTCTCATTCATCCCCTCCTCTCATCCCATCCCCCTCATTTCAGACCAGCCTTCTGTAATTTTTGTTGGAACTTTGTAAAGTCAGCTGCAAAAGGAGGGAATCTTTTTCTTTAAGTTTTCTCCTGGTTTTCCGTTAGGGTATACGTAAGATTGATGTATTTTGGTTTCTTTCGTTTGTATTTGTAGATCAGCCTATTGAGCAGCTTGAAGTATGATTCTGTTTGTTACTTTGATTCCCTACCTGATTTAATTTACTTTTTTTATAAATAAATATTTCAAATGTCCCAAGAGCCAGAGTCTGTGTCTGGGGATCGGGTCGTCGAGCCCCCTGCCGTCGACTGCCACCCAATCCACAGTTGGGGTCTTGTTCACGAGTGAGGGAAGGATGGAGCGTGAGATTGACAGACAGATCGGTGCAGCGTCTGCAGTGATGCGGTCGTTGTATCGGTCTGTCGTGGTGAAGAAGGAGCTGAGCCGAGAGGCGAAGCTCTCGATTTACCGGTCAGTCTACGTTCCTACCCTCACCTATGGTCAAGACCTTTGGGTCATGATCGAAAGGACAAGATCCCGGACACAAGCAGCCGAAATGAGTTTCCTCCGCAGGGTGTCTGGGCGCACCCTAAGGGATAGGGTGAGGAGCTCGGTCACCAAGGAGGAGCTCGGAGTAGAACCGCTGCTCCTCCACATCAAGAGGAACCAGCTGAGGTGGCTCGGGCATCTGTTTCGGATTCCTCCTGGACGCCTCCCTGGGGAGGTGTTCCGGGCATGTCCCACCGGGAGGAGACCTCGGGGAAGACCCAGGACACGTTGGAGAGACTAAATCTCTCGGCTGGCCTGGGAACGCCTCAGGGTCCCCCCGGAAGAGCTGGAAGAGGTGTCTGGGGAGAGGGAAGTCTGGGCATCCCTGCTTAGACTGTTATGGATGGATGGATGGATGGATGGATATTTCAAATTGCAGTTGCGTGACTGCTGGTCATTTGTTTTTTCTAGCTTGCTCCTATTTGTTAAGGGACATGGAGGGAGGGGAGTCTCACACCATGTTGCATCTCGGCAACCCCTAGACTGAGCGTAACAATGGCACCTTTTCAATACATTTATGCCATGTCACAACATTTATTTCCGTCATTTTTTGGACACGTAATGTTGTTGAACCTAGACCTGACCAACTGAATCAACCCTAGATCATAACACGGCCCCCACAGACTTGTACTGTAGGCACTAGGCATGATGGGTAATCACTTCATCCACCTCTCTTCTCACCTTGATGCGTCCATCCCTCTAGAATAGGGTCAGTCTGGACTCATCAGACCACATGACCTTTATCTATTGAAACACAGTCTAATTCAGTGGTTCCCAACCATTTTTTGGCCCGTGACCCCATTTTAACATCACACATTTCTGGCAACCCCAGACATTCAAAACAGAGACTTTTTTTTTTTTTGCTAAAATTAATTTGTTTTTGATCATGTAATAGTTTGCTATACTATGTTGCAAATAAACGTTAATTTTAGATGACATTTAGTCTATATAATGTATATTATTATGGACGGAGGCAGAAAAGCCAGGTGTAGATTACTGCACAAAGTGAGAATTTGATTTTCCTTGGTCAGGATATGTACAGTCAGTCCAGCTGGTATTTACAAGGGTGACAATTAATACTGAACAAACAATAACTCAAACTATGAATTATGAAAGAGCTGCAGCATCTGAAACCGACCACAATGAACATTTGACAGATAAACAGAACCACACTGCTTCAGTTTCGGCTTCACAGTTTGTCATGTCTTTTATTTATTGGGATTGTCTCTGTCAACTCACCATATATTTTTTTTATTAATCAGATTTCATATGAGTAAGATTACTAGAAATTTCAGGTGACCCCACATGGGGTCCCAGCCCCAAAGTTGAAAAGCACTGGTCTAATCTTTATGCTCTGTATCAAACTGATGGATTCTAAAGAAATAAGTTACTGCATCAGGTAGATTTAAAGAACTTAAGCAGCTGAAACATATTAACCCTTTCATGCATGAATTATGAGAACCTTTGTCAACATTTTTTTTCCTGAGTGTTTTTATTCCTCTTAAGGCATGAAAAAGACAATACGATCCAGTATTTCATTTATTTATTTATTTATGTTAAGGAGTTATAAAAATGTCCACTCAGCCGGACACCATGCTTTTTTAAGCAAAGAAACATGTATTTAAAACTTAATATCAGAAAGTGATATGGAAAACTATGCAATAAAAACCTTTTTATGCTGCTAATCAGATGTTTTCCCACATTTTAAGATACTTTAATACTAGTTTGAACTTTTTTTTAAAATTAGGGACAGTGCAAATTAGTGAAAATCTACAACAATTGCAGCTGTAAATATATCAGGTTGTAGCAACAGTGCTAATTTCCATCTGTAGTCCCTAATCCACTTCATGGAGATAATATGCAAAATAAATAAATAAATTAATCTGTTTTTTTTTTTGTTGTTGTTGATTTACACTAAAACATGTCACTGCAGATCAGGTTTATCAAGAACAGCATAGTTACAGTAACAGTATGAATTGTACTGTATGGGATGATTCATAAGTGTCCACTGTGTTGGCTGATATACAACAAAACCCATCAATATACTAGAGAACAGCTGTCCTCTGGAGTGACCACTATGCATGAAAGGGTTAAGAATCTGAACTATTTGCTGAGTTTATTGTTTATTGTTTATTTTTCATTCGCATGTATACAAGACAATAAAACATAATAATAAAAACAGTAAAAGACATGCCAGGGAAGCCAAAAACCAAAGTGGTTTATCGTGGGCCTCCCCAAAGACTTGAAATAAAAAACTATTAGCAGTGTCTAATAATGATATATAATCATAGGCAAACAAAATTAACTAACTGAAGGGAATAAGTCAAAAACAAGTATAACAAAGAAACTAAATACATCACAAGCAGTGCACGTAGAAATAAATAAGAATCAACAAAACTATGAAACGAAATTCAGAATGAAACTAATAAATTATCTAACTGAGAAAAAAGGTAATTGAATCAAGGAAAACAAACAGATCAGGTGAAAGTAGTGCTTGGGTGTTCTATGAAATCCAGTTTTAAGAGTTTTTTGAATCTGGGTAAGAACACACTTAAACATGCTTAAATTGTCCTATATGATGGGGCCCCTATACAGTATTGTAAATTGTTTCTGATTGGATTTTGTCATAATTGGTCTTAGTAGATTCCGCTGTCTTCTACTGTGGTGATGAATGTCTGAGTTGAACTGGAAGAAGCCTTTGTTTTGATCAGGTAAAAAATGAAATGTTTTGGACAATTTTATGGACAAATAAGGCTATCTGTAATTTGTTGATTTCATACACAGTCATAACTTTTAAGTGGTGAAACAGACCTGCTGAATGTGCTGTAAAAGTAGCATTGGCTGCGATTCTGACAAAACGCTTTTGTAGTTGATAGAGTGGTTTGATAGATGTTGTGTATGTACTAGCCCAGATGATATTACAGTATGTTAAATAAGGATATATCAAATTGTAGTAAAGGGTCATTTGAGTTAAAACCAGGTGGTGACTTTTTCAGGCCAAAGTTTTAGCTTAATACTTCCATACAGATTAAACATCTAAATGAGTTTCCGGTGAGGTTTAGGTGTCGGTCCATGAACTAAAATAGACCCACATGATTGAATCTATAGTTTATAGTTTGAGTTTATAGTTTACAGTTTCCTCATTTATATGTCAGACATGAAACAGTGCAATAACTCCCTGTGCACATGCATTCGTGCAGACTTCAATGTTTGTAGGAGGCTGAAGGCAGACAGAGCTTCCTGTGTTACATCAACACTCACAGTGAAACAATGGACAAGACTCTGAATTCCCCATCAGGGAGTTTTGCTGCTGACAATGGCCACACACAGACAGAACACATTCCCAGGTTTATTGCAGCTGAGAGTTAAAAAAAAAAAAGAAAGAAAGAAAGAAAGAAAGAAAGAAAGAAAGAAAGAAAGAAAGAAAAAAAAAATCTATTGACTGCAGTACTTTATTAACTGACGTACTAAAAGCTAAACAAATACTCCCTGTCTCGAAATAGAAACCATAAAAATGGGTCAGAGTCAGAAGGAAAAAGTAGTGAAGCAAAAGAAAAACCTTGAGTCAGTCAAGGTAAACTAGAACAACGTCACAGAGGCTAAATGTGCACGATACAGAAGGAGCAAGGGAGTAAGAGTTCCTTGGAATAAAGTGGTAAGAGGAGCAAAAACAATCTTTGCAACGGCACGTGGGTTGGGGGTAAGAGGCTGACATTTGCAACTGCTTTGCTATGCAAGTATGATAAGAACCATATGTTTGAGGTGACGTGGACCCTGATAAAATATTCAAGTCAGAGGTGAGGTTAAATGAAAAATTTATAATGTCAACATCCAAATTTAGACTGTTGGATTTGGGAAAATAAAACAAAACGCTATGAAAATGGATATACACAGACAATTGCCTCGTTACGTCTGCCAAGAAGTACTGGGATCCCTTTGTTTTGTGTGTTTTTATGCGTGGATGTCTGTTTGTTAGCAAGATAACTCAAAAAGTTATGGATGGATTTTCATGAAATTTTCAGGAAATATTGATACTGGCACAAGGAAGAAATGATTAAATTTTGGTGGTGATTGGGGGGGGACAGATCTGTCTTGGCGGAGGTCTGCGCTCTCCTACTGCTTTTCTTGTGTCTTCTTGGAGACGCAGTGTTTTGTTGTTGTTAAAGACAACAACTGCAACAACTGATACTTTCTTGTGAGGGTCTTCACCACCTTCTTCTCTCTTGTTCTCTCCCCTTCTTCTGCTACTGCCCCCCCCCATGTCAGGTCCGGCATTGAAATGTGGTTCAACAAAACTCATAATAAACACAGTAGAATATCAAAGGGCGCTTCATATACTTTATGAAGTTACCCTTGGCAAAGCAAATTTGTTCAGCACCAGAAGGAGCCAGACTACCATTCTGCTGTTAGGATGCTGGACAAGACAAGTGGGGGAAAAAAAAAAAAAAAAAAAAGTGAGATACTCCCTGGTAAAATGTACACAAGCAAAGGTGTCAGAAAAATGGGCAATGATGACTGGGAGTACAGTTGGTGTCGGCTGCTGCCTTATCCGTACAGACAGCTGCCTGTCAGCCAGCTGAGCCCATAAAAAAGAGAGAGACAAAAAAAAGACAACTGCAGTTTGAAAGTGAAGTTAATGCAGAAGTATTTTAACCTGTTAAACCCTGAACCATTTGTTACCTCCACCAGAAGGTATTGTGATCACTTTGCTTTGTTTGTTTGTTTGTTTGTTTGTTTATTTGTTTGTCAGCAACTTTATGGGAAAACTATTACAACCATTTTTACCAAATTGTACCCACACATAGGCCTAGGCCCTGGGACCAACCCATTAAATTTTGGGCCAAGTAGGCCAAAGTTCAAGGTCACAGCAAGGTCACAAAATCTACAATTTTCCTATCTCTCATCATTGAGCAATTTTGGAAAATTCATAAAAAATTCAAAACGACTCTGATTAGCCTCCAATCTGATCCATCCGCAGCTTATAACAATATCTTGTATCTGACACAAATTGTCCACATCCACTGTGGAATGTGGACTCTGTGGACATTTCAATTTAACACTGAAAATCCCATTTACAACACAACAGCAAAGTTACAGTAACGGTATGAATGTCAGTGTATGAGATGATGCATAAGCGTCCACTGTGTTGGCTGATATGGAACTAAAACAACAAAATCCATGAACATATCCACCTGAGACCCAGTAAGTAAACATTTTCACCATTTTAAATTAAATAATTGCCTTAATTGGAAACAGCATGATGCAATAGTTATTTCAGATATATATATATATTTTTTTAATTGATGTCCTTTTCAGTGGACATTTATTTATTTTTTAAGTAAAGATGTGAAACTCTTGTCCACTACAGAAGACAAACATATATTGCTGAGTCCCAGGAGGACATAAGAGAACATCTTTGAATAGCTGTCCACTGTAGTGACCACTACGCATGAAAGGGTTACATTTTGGGCCAAGTAGGCCAAAGTTCAAGGTCACAGCAAGGTCACAAAATCTACGATTTTCCTTTCTGTCATCATTGAGCAATTTTCGAAAATTCCTAAAAAATTCAAAACGACTCCGATTAGCCTCCAATCTGATCCACCCTTAGCTTATAACAATATCTTGTATCTGGCACAAAATTGTCCACATCCACTGTGGAATGTGGACTCTGTGGACATTTCAATTGAACATTGAAAATCCCATTTACGACACATTTTTCATTATAACTCAACAAATACTGATTGGAATTGAATATAATTTGACAAACACATGACTGGTACCAAGCTTCAACTTTTTCTGCTGTATGGAGCGACCTTGAAACTGTTTAATTTAAAAAGAAATAGTCGATCCACACATGCACACCATTCGGGGTGCTTGGCGGAGGTTTGCGTCCTCTGAACACTTGTTAAGATGTGTTTTTTCTCACATCCATACGACTATTAGACTATTTAATGGTGCATAATGGATGCGTGAAAGACAGCCCGTGTTCCATATGCATTTTCTAATTTGCATTTTCTTCTCCGTGCCGGGCTTAAAAGTTGAGCCTTATCGTTCAGGGTTTAAACCAGACCACAAAATCCTGCTAATGAGGATCACACGATATGATCAAACACTCCAGAACAGCTGCGTAATGAACTCTAAGGTGAAATTGTTGTTTTCTGTGTTTAGTTTCCAGGTTGGTGACCGTGTACCTGCAACATCACAAGTTCAGGTGGAGACCTTCATTCATTATTTTACACCTCGTTCTCTCTGCTTTACTGCCACCTCTGTACTGTCAACCATCTTCACAGGCACAATGGTACATCTTAACCCTTTATCGGGCAAGTGACTATTTTTGGTAATTTCCGCAAAGATAAAATATGAGGTCTATCCTGTGCTTTAGTGCTAGCTTTAGCTTTAACAAGTGTATTTTTCCTCATTTCTAGTCAAAATATCTCATCACTCTTAAAATAAGACATAATCACCTAAAGAGTAACTTGTAAGATTTTTTCTTTGCTTGAATTAAGCAAAAAAAAAAAAAAAGTTAGGTCAGCAAAAAATAAATAAATAAATAAATAAATAAATCTGCCAATTGAAGAAGTGAAAATCATCTTGGTAAGATTTCTTGAAATAAGATTTTCAAGATCCATTGTCTAAAAATAAGCAAATATATCTCACTGAAAAGTTACTCTTTAGGTGATTATGTCTTATTTTAAGTGTGATGAGATATTTGACTAGAAAAGAGAAAAAAAACACTTGGTAAGATTTAGATCAGAGGTGTCAAACTCATTTAAGTTCAGGGGCCTAATTCAGCTCAATTTGATCTCCAGTGGACCGAACCAGTAAAATGATAACAGTGAAAAAAGTAAAATTATGTTATGATCAGGTTTACATCCACAAAGTTTCCTTAAATATCTGAAACATGTGAACAACTTGAATTGTCTTAAGAAAAACAAGTGTAATTTTAACAATATTCTGCCTCGTTTTATCAGTTTATGATTTACACATGTGCGGTACAATCGCACAAAACATTTAGTAACAGGCAGAATATTGGTAAAATTACATTTACTTTTCTAAAGATATTTCCGTTTGTTCATATTTGTTCAGGTTATTCACATTTTTTGTAAAAGTATAGTTTGGCAATGTCAACATTTTCATGTAATTTTACCTTTTTACACCAAAAAAATGAAGAGAAAATGTGGGGTTGTCATTATTTATAAGTTATTATAATATTTTACTGGTTCTGACCCACTTGAAATGTAATTGGACTGTATGTGTCTGTATGTGGAACCTGAATTAAAATGATTTTTACACCATTGATTGTTAATATCTTCAGAGTAATTTTTCCATTTCACAAATTCATCCCGCAGGCCGAATTGGACCCTTTGGTGGGCCGGATTTGGCCCCCGGGCCCCATGTTTGACACCTGTGATTTAGATTTTTGTAGTGCATACAGTGATCCAGAGAGATTTAACAGATATATTAAAGCTGTAAATAGTGAATATGAGTTATTTTTGTCATTTTATGAACTTATAACACTTGTTTTATTGCATGTGTTTACTTTTTAGCAAGTGTGACTCATGTTTTGTGGCAAGAGGAGGGAAACTGATGTCACACCAAACAATAACACACTCAGAATTTCAGAGTATTTCAATGGATGCCCTATAAAGTTGAAACACCATTTTGGTGTAACATCAAGACCATATATCTGATTCTACATTAATTAAATGCATGAATATTAGTTCACGCTGCAATAAATGAACTCATAAATGTTCATGGTGGTCTGCATAACTTCTAGACTTTTAGAGTGACAAATTATTACTAATGTTTTTTTTTTTTTATAATTTTTTATAAAAATCCTACTTGACAGTGACAGTACAGTAATACATTAAAAAAATATGCAACCTATGCTATTTATGTAGGACTTGTAGGCATAGTACACTAAAAAAAGAGCCCTATTAGAAATAAAAATAAAGAATGAAAATATTCTTAAATTTAATCAAACTTCCTGGTTTTAAGCAAATAGTGGGGTAAGCAATATATATATATAATCTACATCTATATCGAATCTATATCTACAGTATATCTATGTCCATATCTATATCTGTATCTGTATCTATATCTATATCTACAGTATATCTATATCTATGTCCATATCTGTATCTATATCTATATCTATATCTGTGTCTATATCTACAGTATATCTACATCTATATCTATGTCTATATCTATATCTATATCTGTATCTGTATTTATATCTATATCTATATCTGTATCTATATCTATATCTATATCTGTATCTGTATCTGTACCTATATCTACAGTATATCTACATCTATGTCGATATCTATATCTGTATCTGTATTTATATCTATATCTATATCTGTATCTATATCTGTATCTATATCTACAGTATATCTACATCTATGTCTATATCTATATCTGTATCTATATCTACAGTATATCTACATCTATATCTATGTCTATATCTATATCTGTATCTGTATTTATATCTATATCTATATCTGTATCTATATCTATATCTGTATCTGTATCTATATCTACAGTATATCTACATCTATGTCTATATCTGTATCTATATCTGTATCTATATCTATATCTAAATCTATATCTGTATCTATATCTATGTCTATATCTATATCTGTATCTATATCTATATCCATATCTGTATCTATGTCTATATCTATATCTATATCTATATCTGTATATGTATCTATATCTACAGTATATCTACATCTATATCTATGTCTATATCTATATCTGTATCTATATCTATGTCTATATCTATAGTATATCTACATCTATATCTATGTCTATATATCTGTATCTATATCTATATCTATATCTATATCTATATCTATATCTATGTCTATCTAACCACTTTAATTTGCAACTAGAAAATGTTTATATATTTTTGCTTATTACAGGAAAAGAAATACAATTAGGCAAGAAACGTACTTAAAAGAAAAGTTCTGTTTTCTTGACAATTTCTTAAATGTCGTCAAAAGTCAGTCACTCCAACAATATGAAATTTAAAGCTTGTAGTGAGTGAAAATATATTATTATTATTATTATAAAATTTTGTGTATTTCCATACACTGCTTAAATTCAGAAATTGCGTGGTCTTGAAATAAAACAACACAATCTTGTTCCTCTGCTGGAATTTCATGCAAAACCACTGTTACAGCTTGTAATGTGGAAAATTTTGCTCAACATTAGCTGAAGAGTCTTATTATGAATAAGTTACATATATTTCCATAATATTATTTAGTGCAAAACTTGTTTGTTGAGGATATTTTTCTTTTTAGAAAGACTTTTGTTGTACTTTCTTGAAGATCTTTTTTCTTCTTTTGCAGTGTAGGTAATTTCCAGATATTATACCTGGTTAAGAAACAACACTCAAACACACAAAAACCAACAGTATGAAAAAACAATATTAAAACCAACAAAGACTTATGTTTGACAAAATATGTATGTGGTGACAAACAGCTAAGAAAAAAAAGTGCAAGAAAACAGAAATAGCAACACAAAAACAAACTGACAAGAGCTCAATGATAGCTTAGATCAGTGTTAAGATGTGCTAAGATTCCCAAATTTGTCTTTATTTGAGCCACAGTTTTGCTTTATTTTTGAGTTATTTGATGATTAAACACTAATATGTCATTTTGATGTGTTTGTAAACACTTTCTCTTGTCATTCTGCACCAGGAAGCTTCTATCATTTCAAGTAAATCGTTGCATAAATACTCTGCCTGTCCTTTTGACTTTATGAAACTCAGCTGTGCGGTACATCATATTTTCAATGCAAATGCTTACAAATGAATATTTAACATGGTTATTTATAAAACATGGCAATGCACAACATCATGGAACAGGTGAAGGAGAATCACTGTCAGTGTCCACAGAGCACACAGCTGGCCCCTGGCAGGCCGACACTGTGCAGCTCAAAAGACAATCTATAATAAAGTAGGGAAGTTAACGACGGGTTTACGCCTCAAAGACCTGCAAGGGGCTGATATGCAGAAAAAAAAACAAACACATTGCAATCATTTTGACAGATGTCGCAGTTGCAGTCAAAGTAATAATGTGAGTGGGAATGGTAATTTTTGCATCACAAAATTTAAAAAAAAAAGATAATAAATATGATAATGTGATTTTTTCTGAGGATTGTAATGACTAAGCATGTTCTTGCATGTCTGCAGAGCATGATGTATGGGTTAGAGAACCTCTGTAGCCTCACAATGCTTCATTTATACTGGGATGTTGTGACACATCTCAACCTTCATCAAAAAATTTGCAGCCGTTGCGATTTTGACGCTGCACTTGGCAAACAATAGTTGAACCCTGCAAGTGACAGAGTTGTGAGACAATGTGTTTTACTGCAAAATGCATGCCCTTAAAAGTAATTTCTAATGTTTTCTGTTAGATTATTCAAAGTGTAAACATATTTTAACCCTTTCATGCATCGTGGTCATTCCAGTGGACAGTTATTCTACTGCTGTTCTCTTGTATATTCATGGGTTTTGTTGTTTTAGTTCTATATCAGCCAACACAGTGGACGCTTATGCATCATCTCATACACTGACAGTCATACCATTACTGTAACTTTGCTTTACTTGATGAACCTGATCTGCAGTGAAAGGTTTGAGTGTAAATCAATTGCTAATAAAAATTGGGAATATGATAAAATGTGAGAAAACATCAGATTAGCTGCATTAAAAATGTTTTGATTATACTGGAAGAAAATGGATATACCCTCAGTACATATGTGGGTGAAGGAGATGGCATCTTGTATTGTACTGGAATGACTCACTTATATTGTTAAAGGAAGGGGAGGGGGTTTTGTGAAAGTATGGTCACCTTTAACTGAGTTTCTCAGATGTTATGAGACCAATTAATTTTGACAATGGTGCTGATTTATGGAGCTGTATGCTGTTTATTTATGCTTATTTTATTTTATTTTATTTTATTTTATTTTATTTTATTTTATTTTATTTTATTTTATTTATTTATTTGCTTTCATTCATTTATTTATTTGGGGGGAATATGTTGCTTATTGTTTGCTTTATGTTGAGTATATTGTTAATTGTGTAATATAAAGTTCAATAGAGATATTGTTTAAAAAAAAATGTTTTGATTTTATAGCTTTCACACAGTATATCACTTTCTGATATTGCATTCCTTCCGTCAAAAATTAAACACATAGTGTCCAGCGGAGTGGACATTTTTGGAACTCCACAAAAAAATATGAAAGTAGACTTGTTTCTTTATTGCTTTAACCCAAAAAAAAATAATTTATAAAAAAAATGAAAAATAAAAAATACAAATTCAATTTAAAAAAAAAAAAAAAAAAAAAAAAAATTCACTTCAATCAAAAAAAAAAAAAAAAGTGTTCAAATACAATTTTTTTGGGTCGTAATTTTTTTTTTCATTCAAACACTTTTTTTTATAGAATTTTTTTTTTTTTGTTAAAGCAATAAAAAAAAAACCAAATCTACCTTTATAAAAGAAAAGAGGTTTATTAAAAGAAAATTCAATCGCATTGTTTTTTCATGAATGAAAAAGGAATAAAAACACTCAGGAAAAAATCTCAACTAAGGTTGTCATTATTCATGCATGAAAGGGTTAAATACATTGGATTATATCATCATTATCTGACATTACTACTGCATTAAATCATTTTTAATAAACAGCCACAGTGCTACGTAACACCTGCTGTAACTATATGGAAACACAAAAACACACAAACAAAAAAACAGTGTGATGCTCTGTCTGCAAAACAAGACAAAGACGCAATATTTCCTTGACCTTTTACTTTCTACGGCATCGAGTTTGAGTGAAAGCCAATAAACCAAGTTGAAAATTAAACTATGAGTTTACAGTTTGTTTTCGCTTAGTCTCTGAAGTGCAGTTCGATGCCTCGCAGCTAATCCTGATGAAATAAAACATGGCACCTGAAAAGGCAATTTCTGCATTCTCTGTTTTCATAAAGCATGAAATGGAAGAAAAGGACATTACATAAATAACAGTAGCGTAAATGTGCTCTTTCATGTTGTAGACAGGTAGATGATATTCTGTTTGAATCAAAGGCTTCAGAGCCAATCGTGCACGTTTGTTTATGTTTATGTTTATGTTTACGCATTTGGCAGACGCTTTTTTCCAAAGCGACTTACAGGGGAAAACCAATTAAATCACTCAACCAATCAAATTTTATTTATATAGCGCCAGATCACAAAAAAGTTATCATTATCATTATGTTATTGTTGGAGTGTATTGATTTTAAGAGTATAACTGTATTCCAATTATCATCTGTTTAATTGTTAATTGTAAATATTTTAAAGTTGCTCATATTTTGTCGTTTACTTCCACCACTGTCCAGTTCCACAGGTCACATTTTGTGAGAGCTTCTAAGCCATAAAAACCCAAACATTCACCATCTAGGCGAGGCAAGGCAGCTTTATTTCTATAGCACATTTCATGTACAAGACAATTCAAAGTGCTTTACATACAACTTTAAAAGCATTACAGCAGAAGGCATGAGAAAAACAAACAAACAAAAATCAGATAAATAGGTAAAACAGATAAACAGATAAGAGAGACAAGCAGATTAAACAGATAAAAACTTTTGGCTTAACCCTCCGGTATCCGGGTGTGCTTTTTAGGCACACTTTGCACTTCATGTTAAAAAACTTCATATTATTTTTCACAATTTAAATAAGGTTAGAATTCAAAAGTTATTCATTTGTACATGAGCTTTAAAATTCTGGCCACCAACTAAAATATGCACATTGTAAACAAAAGAAAATTACAAGACTAGCATCTGTCTCCCGAGTGTGCCTAAAACGCACTATTTCTTCCATTATAACCACTGTTTTTGATCTGAAAGCCATTAAGACAAAAATCCTGCTTTTACTGATATCTGGGCTTCATTTGAGAGGTGAGAGTCTAAATGAATTTATTAACATTGTTAATGTTGCTGTTAATCATTGACATATGCCAGGCTGCAAAAATCAAATAACATGTAATCCAATTTTTATGTAGTATTTTGAAAAAAAACAAACAAACATATTTTATGTTTTTTGCATCAAAAAATGTAGTGACATCATGATGAAAAGAGATCGTTTAAAGGGTTAAAAAAATCTAAAATGAATGATTATTTGATATGTATGATTAGGGCTGACCTTGATTTACAAAAATAAAATCAAATTAGAGCAGAAAAATAAATCAATACATAATATTTAATAGTTTGATTTATAGGTGTGCATTTTTGACACACTCTGTGACAGATGCTAGTATTTTTTAACATATTACATAGCGCCAAAAATAATAATGCAAATTAACCAATGTTGGAGTTAATCATTCACATATGCCAGGCTGCAAAAATCAAATAATATGTGATCTACTTTTTATGTAGTATACTGAAAAAAAATATTTTTTTGTGTTTTTGTATCCAAAAAAATGGTTTGTTTACATTATAAATATGGCATTTAAAGTGTTGAAAAATGTGACAATTATTGAGTATTTGGTATTTTTTATTTACAGCTCAAGTTGATGAAATAGAAAAAAGTGTAAAAGAATTAAAAACAAACTGTATGAAATTTTTTTTGACATTATTCCACAAGTGTGCCAAAATGGCACACTTGTGCCAAAATGGCACACTTGGTGCTTAGTAAGGGCCTAGCTGGACGGGATACCGGAGGGTTAAAAGGAACAGTGCAGATCTGAACTGATGAATACAAACTCTATTCAAATGCAGCTGAGAACAGGTGGGTCTTTAACCTGGATTTAAATAAACTGAGTGTTTCAGCTGATCTGAGGTTTTCTGGAAGTTTGTTCCAGACATGCGGAGCATAGAAGCTGAACGCAGCTTCTCCATGTCTGGTTCTGACTCTGGGAACTGACAACAGACCAGATCCAGATGACCTGAAGGGTCTGGTAGGTTCATACTGGGTCAGGAGGTCACTGATGTGTTTTGGTCCTAAACCGTTCAGAGCTTTATAGACCAGCAACAGAACTTTAAAGTCTATCCTCTGACGGACAGGCAGCCAGTGTAAGGACCTCAGAGTTGGACTAATGTGGTCCACTTTTACTGACACAGGAGGGTTTGTTAGCCTGTTGACTGCAGCAAATAAGGCCCGAGCACTAGGACTGTTTTTGGTGATAATGTCAGAAAAATACGACTTCCTTGCGTTCCTTAGTTGTAAGTTATAAGGGTGAAGTTTCTCTTTATAGATGTCATAATGAACTTATAGATTTGTTTTTCTCCATCTGCGCTCAGCTTTCCGACACTCTCTTTTTTCATGTTTTACCAGTGTGGAATTTCTCCATGGAGCCTTTTTCCTTCCAGAGATAACCTTCACCTTAGTGGGAGCAATGGAATCCATAATATTTAGCATCTTATCATTGAAGTTAGTGACAAGCTCATTGACTGAACCCGCTGACAGGGCAGGTGTTAGGGAGAAGACCTCATTAAAGACCTCAATGGTGTTTTCAGTTATACAATTTGTGATCACCTCCTTTGAAATGTTTGTGTACACTGAAATTGTACTTTCAAAGAAAACACAGCAATGACCAGACAAGCCCACATCTACTAAAAGTATCACTGATGTGAACAGTTTAATACCTTTTGATCTACTAATCCTATCAATGCATGTGAAGAATTGGTTTAAAATACAGTTTGTCATCTTTTTAAGGGCATCAGTTATGACTCATTCGGACATTCAGAGGCTCTGTAGTTACCATGGAAACACTGTCATCTTCTACAACATTGATTCACCAGTGAAACCCATTGTATTTGATTAATGACAGTAGATGGAGACACTTGGTTTATGTTCAGTTAATGATAGATTTAATTGAAAAAGTCACTTTTTGTACAGTTTTGTCTGTTTTTGATATAATAACCCTTAACTTTCCATAAGCATCTACATGATCAGTATATTAAATGAATAATAATATTACAATAAATCAGTGTTTTTCAACCTTTGGGTAGTGACCCCACATGAGGTCGCCTGGAATTCAAATGGGGTCGACTGAAATTTCTAGTAATTGATAAAAAAAAAAAAAAAAAAAAAAAAAACTGTCAGCCCTGTGATGAACTGGCGACATGTCCAGGGTGTACCTTTCTTTCGCCCATACAGGGTGGAGAAGCAAAATTCACAATATTTTGAGGCAGGGATTGAAAGACAGTGTATGACCAATTAGTTTATTGAAAGTCATGAGAATTTATTTGCCACAAGAAAATTGACATAATAGAAAATGTTTTTATTCTATGTGTCCTCCTTCTTTCTCAATAACTGCCTTCACACGCTTCCTGAAACTTGCGCAAGTGTTCCTCAAATATTCAGGTGACAACTTTTCCCATTCTTCTTTAATAGTATCTTCCAGACTTTTTCGTAATAGTTTTGCTCATAGTCATTCTCTTCTTTCCATTATAAACAGTCTTTATGGACACTCCAACTATTTTTGAAATCTCCTTTGGTGTGACGAGTGCATTCAGCAAATCACACACTCTTTGACGTTTGCTTTCCTGATTACTCATATGGGCAAAAGTTTCTGAAAAGGTATGGATAATAGTGTTAGGTATGATTATGACATCAATATATGTTTGGTTTCAAAACAATTGACGTAGTGCCTGCTGAGAAAAAACAACTAAATGTTCATTATAAATTTTGCTTCCCCACCCTGTAAGTAGCTGGGATAGGCACCAGCAACCCCCATGACCCTAGTGAGGATAAAGCAGGTTCAGAAAATGAATGAATGAATGAATGAATGAATGAGTGAATAGATTAAAAAAAAACCAAAAAACTACTAATAAAAAATATTTTAAAATGATTCAATATATATTTCATTCTAATTAAAACACCACATCCTTTCCTTATAAAAATCCAGTTCAAATAAAATGCAGGATATCATATCTGAGAGGGCATATCTTGACTGACTCGATCATGTGACTATGTGCGTTACTACACTTCAACCTGCCTGGACACAGTTGCAGTGAGAAAACTGGACCGGACAAAGAATGGAAAGATTTCTTCACATGCCTGGCCCCGCTAAGACATCTCCAACAGAAACTGAGAAGCAGACACCAAAAAGGTGCATTATATACATTATATAGCCTAAATGTTGTCTAAAATTAACATTTATTCGCAACATAGTATAGCAAACTATTACATGATTAAAAACAAATTAAGTTTGGGAAAAAAAATGTCTCAGTTTTGAATGTCTGAGGTCGCCAGAAATTTGTGATGTTTTAGTGTTTTTAATGCTGAATATTTAATTTTACCCTGTTTTAGTTATTGGCATACATAATGCTGTTTTATTCCACTCCTTCATTTCACATTTGACAACATCATATAATGTTGTTTCTGCCCTCTCCATTTTTGTGTTTGCTGTACTTATCTCTTTTATTGTGTTGTTTGCTATGTTTTTATTCTGCTTTTGGGCACTTTTGCTTTGTCTGTCAAAGCACTTTGTAAACTCAGTTTTTAACCCTTTCATGCACGAATTATGAGAACCTTAATCAAGATTTTTTTCCTGAGTGTTTTTATTCCTCTTTAGGCATGAAAAAAACAATACAATTGAAAATTTTCTTATGAAAAATAAATAAATAAATTAAAAAAAAAAAAAAAAAGTAATAATAATAAATTCTTAGCAACTTATTTTTCATGAAGTTGCAAAAATGTCCACTCAGCTGGACACCACGCATTTAATTTTTGAAGCGAAGAAACATGCATTTACTGATAATTGTGTGAAAACTATAACTATTACACTCAGGGGAGATCTACACAATGTTACCAATTCATGTCAGAAACGATATGTAATGTCTTAAAACTTTAATAAAGATATGTGTAAAAAACAAAACAAAAAACAAAACAACAAAATCCATGAACACACAAGAGAACAGCTGTAGAATAAGTGTCCATTGTAGTGACCAGTATACATGAAAGGGTTAAAGGTGCTATATAAATAAAGTTATAATACTAATAATACTAATACTACTAATACTACTACTACTACTACTACTACTAATAATAATAATAATAATTATCATTATTTTTATTATTATTATTAAATGGGGTCATGAACCAAAAAAGGTTTGGAACCACTGCAATAAATGGTAATAAATCACTTAAGAAAGGTTAATTAAGGAGAAAAATCTATTTGGGAGCTGTCACAAACGTAGTACTGGGTCTTTATGGGTTAATATTCGTCCTGGAGCCCTGGGCTGTTTGACTGAATGACTGTTTGGATTTCATGGCTGCATAGTAAAACCTACTATACTCTTCATCTGCCATGCCACGTGGTGCTGACAGTAAATCAATCCTGGAGGGAGATGAAATAATAATTCTGTCTTCTTGTGGTCATTTACAAGGCTAATCGAATTAGTCTTAATTGAATCAGACTCGACGTCATTCATTTTCTACTAGACCGAGGTGTTGCATTTCAACAACTCAAATACTTCACCGGTGATCCAGCGGAAAAGGACGCCGTTAACTTGGACAACAGCGATCTTCGATATCAGACTAGGTTAGCGAGAGATTAGACGTACGCTTTGTTTTGTTTTGTCGGATACTGTGGTGTAGTACATCTGTATCAGCCCGCAGGCCCATGGGAACCCCTGCTGGCCAACACAACCACTGTTTGAGAGGAGCAGATTCGAAAGGCTCTCCCTAAGGCCAAAGAAAATGGATATTGATCTGGAGCCATGACTAAATGGATTAAATTACAGAGTAGTGTTGGTAGCACGAGGGAGGAGGCGGAGAGGATGTGGAAAAGAGATGGAGCGAGAGACAAAAAGGGGGGAAAAAGAGAGACGGGGGGTATTGAAAGAGTCTACAAAAATCTTTGCCTTGCAGAGCGTTTCAGTGTCTGTGATTCGTTTAATCAATATCCCACCCAGCAGCCCTGCGCAATCAGCCTCTGCATGCCAAACTTCCAAGCATCTGCCTGGTCTCCAGTCAGCTATGAGCCAATTGGCTTTAGAGGCTCGGCAGTCAGGGGATTATCATTTTTTCATTCAACCAAGGCTGTTGAGTGGTAAGAATGCCAAATGCATGCCGGCAGCACAGAAAAAAAACAAACTGCACCATCATGAACGTAGAACCCAAAAAATCATTAAGACACAGTAAAATGTGTTTGGTTTTGGTAACAGTTGTGTATGAGCAGGTTTCCTTCTTCTTCCTCCTTCACGGTGCTGCTCCTACTGCTGATGGGTCTGAGGGGCTGCAGAGAATAGCTTTCAGAGCGCCTCTCCTGTGAGCCCAAAGTGTTGATATTCAGGATATTAATGCATTCACTTGTATGACAGGAATATTAAAAAGGTGAGCCTGAATTAGCACACAGTAATAGCAACATCAAGGGCTGGCTGTGTACTCCTTCAGGTCAGTTCTTCTGCAGTTGTTGATATGTAGCAAAGTCAAGTAACAACACACAAATACTGTAATTAAGTATTTCATTAACCCTCCGGTATCCCGTCCAGCAAGGCCCTTACTAAGCACCAAGTGTGCCTTTTTCGCACACTTGTGGAATAATGTCAATAAAATTTTCACGCAGTTTGTTTTTTATTCTTTTACACTTTTTTCTATTTCATCAACTTGAGCCGTGAATAAAAACACCAAATATTCAATAATTGTCACATTTTTTAACCCTTTAAATGCCGTGTTTGTAATGTAAACAAACCATTTTTTTGATGCAAAAAACACTTTTTTTTTTTTCTATATACTACATAAAAAGTGGATCACATATTATTTGATTTTTGCAGCCTGGCATATGTTAATGATTAACTCCAACACTGGTTAATTTGCATTATTATTTTTGGCGCGAGGTCAAATGTTCAAAAATACTAGCATCTGTCACCAAATGTGCGTAAAATGCACACATATAAATCAAACTATTAAATATTATATATTGATTTATTTTTCTGCTCTTATTTGATTTTATTTTTGTAAATCAAGGTCAGCCCTAATCATACATATCAAATGGAAGAAATAGTGCGTTTTAGGCACACTTGGGAGACAGATGCTAGTCTTGTAATTTTCTTTTGTTTACAATGTGCAAATTTTAGTTGGTGGCCAGAATTATAAAGATCATACAAAAATGAACAACTTTTGAATTCTAACCTTATTTAAATTGTGAAAAATAATATGAAGCTTTTTAACACGAAGTGCAAAGTGTGCCTAAAAGGCGCACCCAGACACTGGAGGGTTAATGACCTTTAATCTATGCATTTTAACAGAAGTATTAGTACTTTTTGAGAAGGGTTCGTTACTAAGTTTAGTGAATTTGAGAGGATTGTTTTCATTTTGCACCTACACACCATCAATGCAGATTTCATCTTAAATGGACGGGGATGCACTAAAAATACAGACCTGATCGAAATCTTAAGACCAGTTGAAAAATAGCTAGAAGTTACCTTTTGCACATTTGGATCTTAATGAGGTTTTAAGTAGAGCTACAATATACAAAAGCAAGAAGGGGGAGTGAGACAAAAAGCACTTTGAAAAAGTAATTTATTGAAAACAACAAGTAAACTGAAATAGGCTGTTTATCAGCTGATCAAAAGTTTAAGACCGTCGCTCAAAAAATTACAAAAAACTCTCCAAACCAGAACAAAAAATTTTCTCAGTAGGACTCAGTAATGAGTAGCTCCACCGTTCTTGTTAATCACTTCAAAAATTCGTTTGGGCATGCTTGATGCAAGTGTTTCCAGGAGGCTGGTGGGAACATTGCTCCAAGTGGTGAAGATGGTTTCACGAAGGGCATCAACTGTCTGGAACTGATGGCCATTTTTATAAACTTCCCTTGCCATCCATCCCCAAATGTCCTCTATGGGATTTAAATCAGGGGAACATGCGGGATGGTCCAAAAGAGTGATGTTATTCTCCCTGAAGAAGTCCTTCGTCAAGCGAGCATTGTGAACTGCAGTGTTGTCCTGTTTTTAAACCCAGCTGTTCCCACACAGACGAGGGCCCTCAGACATGAGGGATGCCCGCTGCAACATCTGCACGTAACCAGCCGCCGTTTGACGACCCTGCACCACCTGAAGCTCCAGTGTTCCACTGAATGAAAAAGCACCCCAGATCATGATGGACCCCCCCTCCACTGTGCCGGGTAGAAAACATCTCAGGTGGGATCTCCTTGTCATGCCAGTAACGTTGGAAGCCATCTGGACCGTCAAGGTTAAATTTTTTCTCAGAGAATAAAACTTTTTTCCACCTTTCAATGTCCCATGTTTGATGCTCCCTGGCAAAGTCTAAACGAGCAGTTTTGTGGCGTTGTAGGAGACGAGGTCTTTGAATTCGTTTTTTGTTTTTGAAACCCTTTTCCCGCAGATGCCGTCTGATGGTTATTGCGCTGCAGTCGGCACCAGTAAGGGCCTTAATTTGGGTCGAGGACCGCCCTGTGTCTTGACGGACAGTCAATCGGATCCTCCGGCTCAGCGCAGGTGTAATTTTTTTGGGTCTACCACTTGACTTTTTTGTTCCATAATGCTCAGGATCTGTCAAAAAATTTAGAATGACTGTCTTACTGCGTCCAACCTCAGCAGCAATGGCACGCTGCGAGAGGCCTTGCTTATGCAGCTCGACGATCCGACCACGTTCAAGAAGAGAAAGCTTCTTAGCTTTAGCCATCAGGAGGGCATGACCGTGTGAATGCCCGACAGAAAATGAGAATTTTGAGCAGATTTTGGCTTTTATAGCCTGCGGTCTTAAACTTTTGATCAGCTGATAAACAGCCTATTTCAGTTTACTTGTTGTTTTCAATAAATTACTTTTTCAAAGTGCTTTTTGTCTCACTCCCCCTTCTTGCTTTTGTATATTGTAGCTCTACTTAAAACCTCATTAAGATCCAAATGTGCAAAAGGTAAATTCTAGCTATTTTTCAACTGGTCTTAAGATTTTGATCAGGTCTGTATGTTCCCTCTGTGTATCTCTTAACCCTTTAACCCCTAACGCAGTGGTTCCCAACCTTTTTTGGCTCATGGCCCCATCACAAAGTTCTGGCGACCCCAGACATTCAAAACAGAGACTTTTTTTTTGGCTAAAATTAATTTGTTTTTGATCATGTAATAGTTTGCTATAATATGTTGCAAATAAACGTTAATTTTGGATGACATTTAGTCTATATAATGTATATTATTATGGACGGAGGCAGTAAAGCCAGGTGCAGATTACTGCACAAAGTGAGAATTTCATTTTCCTTGGTCAGAATATGTACAGTCAGTCCAGCTTGGATTTACAAGGCTGACAATTAATACTGAACAAACAAGAACTCAAACTATGAGTTATGAAAGAGCTGCAGCATCTGAAACTGACCACAATGAACTTTTGAAAGATAAACAGAACCACAGTGCTTCAGTGTTTGTCATGTCTTTTATGTATTAGGATTGTCTCTGTCAACTCACCATATATTTTTTATTAGTAACTTTTTATTTTTATCAATTACTAGAAATTTCAGGTGACCCCATTTGAATTCCAGGCGACCCCATGTGGGGTCACGACCCCAGGGTTGAAAAACACTTCCCTAACATGTCTGTGGTGCTCATGCTGAATGTATGATTTATTTTAAATAATTATAGAAATTCAACTGTTTGCTCAATAGGAAAATTTTCAAAACGTGCTGATAGAATAGACCTTGTTCTTTCCATAGACATCTGAGCATGCTCAGTGCACCCCCCACCACTTATGGAATGGGAGGCAAAACACAGAGCAATGAGTGAGACGGACTCGCTAAAAAAATAGATGATTTAAGTTTTATTTACACTGTTTTCTTCGTTGTTTTTGGTTTTTACTGCTGTTTGCAGTGTTGTTGTGATTTCATTCATTCATTCAGAACTTGCTTTGTCCTCACTAGGGTCCAAGGCTATTATTGTTAAGGAAAACTGACAAAAACTAGAATTGAAAAAATATTTTCATTAATTGAAATAAACAAAAACTATAATTAAAAGAAAAAAATGTTAACTAACTGGAACTGTATTGTGTACTTACAAAACTAAAACGTATAAAAATTCTGGAAAAAATTCCCTTTGTGTTTATCTTTGTCGGACTGACATGAAATCGCTTGAGCAATATTAGCCGACAGCACCATACGGCACATCATGGTCCGTAACTTCTCATCATTTGTCGTTTAGAGTTGGCTTCTTGTCTCCACTCTACCTGGCAACATGGAAACTAAAACTGGGAGAAAGCAGCAGAGTCCTGTCTGGGATTTCTTTGAATACGACAGCAAGGAAGATAAAAAATATGAAAAAACTAAAACAACACTAAAACTAAACATTAAGAAAAAAACAAAAACTAATAACAACTAGCAAACTTGCTCTAAAAACAAATTAAAACTAACTGAATTAGATAAAGTAAAGAAAAAATTAAATAAAACTAAACTATAATGAAAAGTCCAAAACTATTATAACCTTGCTAGGGTGGTGGGAGGTGCTGGGGCCTATCCCAGCTACCTATGGACGAGTTGCCAGTTCATCGCAGGGTCAACGTATAGAGACGAACAACCAATCACTCTCACATTCACACCTATGGGCAATGGTAGGTTGACCAATTAACCTATCAGCACATGTCATTGGACGGTGGGAAGAAGCCGGAGTACCCGGAGAGAGTCCATGCAAACTCCACACAGAAAGGTCCCTGGTTGGAATCGAACCCCAGACTTTGTTGCTGTGAGGCGACAGTGCTATCCACTGCACCATGTCACCCCTGTGTGGTGACTTTCCTTTATTACCTCCGAAGGAAGGATTTGGATGAAATTTTCAGGACATGCTGATATTGGCACAAGGAACAAATGATTATTAAAATTTGGTGGTGATCAGGACGGACGGATGGATTTTCATGAAATTTTCAGGAAATGTTGATACTGGCACAAGGAAAAAATTATTAAATTTTGGTGGTGATGGGGGGGACAGATGAAATTTTGAGAAAATGTTGATACTGGTACAAAGAACAAATGATTCAATTTTGGTGGTGATCGGGGCGACGGACGGATGGATTTGGATGAAATTTTCAGGACATGTTGATACTGGTACAAGGAACAAATTATTAAATTTTGGTGGTGATGGGGGGGACAGATGGATGGAATTTGATGAAATTTTCAGGAAATGTTGATACTGGCACAAGGAAAAAATTGTTAAATTTTGGTGGTGATCAGGGGGATGGACGGTAGGATTTTGATGAAACTTTCAGGGAATTTTAATACTGGCACAAAGAATAAATTATAAAAATTTGGTGTTGAATGGGGGGGGGGGGGTTGATGAAATTTTCAGGAAATGTTGATACTGGCACAAGGAACAAATTATTAAATTTTGGTGGTGATCAGGGGGATGGACGGAAGGATTTTGATGAAATTTTCAGGAAATGTTAATACTGGCATAAAGAATAAATTATAAAATTTTGGTGTTGAATGGGGGGGGGGGGGGGGGGGGTTTGATGAAATTTTCAGGAAATGTTGATACTGGCACAAGGAACAAATGATGAAATTTTGGTGGTGATTGGGGGGGGATTTTGATGAAATTTTCAGGAAATGTTGATACTGGCACAAGGAACAAATGACTAAATTTTGGTGGTGATCGGGGGGATGGACGGTAGGATTTTGATGAAAATTTCAGGAAATGTTAATACTGGCATAAAGAATAAATTATAAAATTTTGGTGTTGAATGGGGGCGGGGGGGGGGGGGTTGATGAAATTTTCAGGAAATGTTGATACTGGCACAAAGAACAAATGATTAAATTTTGGTCATGATCAGGGAGGGACACTGATCTGCATTGGTGGAGGTCTACGCTCTCAGTGTGCTTTTCTATTTTTATTTATTGTGTTTTGACAGAGTTTTTACCGTGTAACTGCTTTTTGGAGTTCAACCAGGTGTCAAAAAGCAACCGAACTATTTTGAAAGAAAAAGAGTCCCAAAACAAAAACTACTGGTCCAAGATTCAAATAGTTAAGTGTGTTCCGGTTCACAGTTCATATTCAACATCCTAAATCTCTTAGTGATGTACATTCTATTTAGTAAAACCTGTAAAACTTCAGTTCCTCTCTTTGTCTTTTTCTGTTATTCCACCCTGTTTTGACCCTAAAACACACAAAAAAGCAAAACGACTAAACAAAAGGAACACAAGCACATACTCACAGCAGCTTTTATGACACTGAAACAGATGTGAATTCACAGCAGCTCGTTTCACTGAAACAATGTCTCAGGGGTTGAAAGGGTTAAGCACAACAAAAACAACCTAAAAGATGAAAAAGAAGAACACACTGCAGAAAAATTTATTCATTTATTTTTTAATGGTTTAATTTTATTCTTATATTATAAAAAAAGAGGCTCATCTATTGAAGTAAATCTGTCTCATCAGATTTTGAATTATAAAAGCCATTGAATTTCTAGCACTGAAATTTTTTTGCACTGAAACTAAGTATCTGAATTTTTTTGTCTCTGAATTCATCTATGTTTATAAATTTAGAATAAAAAAAATTCAGATGCAAAAAAATTCAGATGCAAAAATTCAGATGCAAAAAAATTCAGAAGCCAAAAATTCAGAAGCAAAAAATTCAGTGGCAAAAAATTCAGATGCAAAAAAATCAGATGCCAAAAATTCAGTGGCAAAAATTTCAGATGCAAAAAAATCAGAAGCCAAAAATTCAGTGGCAAAAATTTCAGATGCAAAAAAATCAGAAGCCAAAAATTCAGTGGCAAAAAAATTCAGAAGCCAAAAATTCAGTGACAAAAAATTCAGATGCAAAAAATTCAGAAGCCAAAAATTCAGTGGCAAAAAATTCCGAAGCAAAAAATTCAGATGCAAAAAAATTCAGAAGCCAAAAATTCAGTGGCAAAAAATTCAGATGCAAAAAAATTCAGAAGCCAAAAATTCAGACGCCAAAAGTTCAGTGGCAAAAAATTCAGATGCAAAAAATTCAGATCACACATCTGCGCTGACCATCTTCCTGCAACGGCATCACATGACCAACCTAACATAACTCGATTGGCTGGCTGACGGTTCGACTTGAGATAGAATCAATTATTTATCCTTGGTGTCCCGGATATGTGATCTGAATTTTTTGCGTCTGATTTTTTTTGCATCTGAATTTTTTGGATTCGGATTTTTTTGCAATTGAATTTCTTTTATTCTAAATTTATCAACATAGTTAAATTGAGAGACAAAAAATTCAGACACTTAATTTCAGTGCAAAAAAAATTCAGTGCTAGAAATTCAATGTCTTTTATAATTCAAAATCTGATGAGACAGATTTACTTCCATACTCGTCTCATAGAAATGCCCCACAGGCCTTTTTTTTTTAATTTTTTTTTTTAACTTTGTGTACATTTCAGAGCCTCTACTTTCACACGAGTAAAGAAGTTGAATCAGTATTTCTTTTATCGGCCTGTTTCCACTTGACCGTGTGTGTACTTGTGCCACCTCTGTTGTTATCTCTACTTACTTTCCAAATATCCAATAAAACTTCCCGACGGCTGTTCATGAATGGTTTCCCTCCTGTAAGCTTTATTATAATACAAATTTTTTCATGATCCCTAACTCCTGAGTTCTAATCATAAACACTTTTTCCCACTCCACTTCACTCCCTTCAGGGCAATGCTCTACTTCATGGCTAGATTGAATATTCATAGACTCTTCAGATTTCAGATGGCACACGGTCATCCGCCTATGCTCGACGTATGCATAAAATGTGCATTAACATGGTTTTATTCCTGTCTCGCTGATGTGGAGAGTGGATGTTTATAGGACATTTAATGGAATCTGTCCTTTAGAGTGGCCATCAGATTGCATGTAATCTAGTCCGAGTCTCTTTGAAGATCACAATTTACAACATGCATGACTGACAGCTAGCAAAACTTATCTGATGCGGTGCACAGAACACTTTAGGATTGTCTCTGCAGTGCTTTCCCTCCGGTCTGTAAGTATATAAATTGGCAAACACAGCGTGAAGCATATGGCTATTGCCCCCCAACAAATTTGTTTCTTTTTTATATGTGGCCTAGAAATTTCCTAAACCATAAAGCCACAAAAATGTCCTCTGGGACTGTAAGATACAAAGAAATTTGACAGTCCATGGAAGCACAAAATCAGTCATCACACATCATTCCAGTGTCTTGGATGTCTAATTGCAAAGCTATATGACTCTCTAGCTCCATCTGTTGAGATGTTTTCATAATTAGAAGCAGTTTGTGATCATGGGTACACAAGTGACATGCATCTGAAGGAGAGCGAGAGTGTATTCCTGCAAATGTCAGCTGGGATAATGATTCACTAGCAGCAACAGATCCTTATGTAACAGCTGTAATTCTCTAAACATGCTTGACTGAATAAACTAATGAAGGCCGGGTCGATTTTTTTTTTTTTTTTCTGTTTGTCTAATGAAACAACACACACATCCCTTTTCCAGATCTGGTTTTAACACTGAAGGAGGTGAAGCCTCTCCCATCATGCATTTTACAAAAGACCAGGCAGAAGCAGGGGAGGTCACTAGTCTATAATGCGGCTGGCACATTTAACAAACACATTCACACCTTCAGGCACAGAGAACATGAAAATGCCACTTAGAGACACCTCAGGTGGCCGAGTTCAGAGGAGCCTTTTACCGTCCACATACGC
The DNA here is from genome assembly GCF_902148855.1 of Sphaeramia orbicularis. Lineage (NCBI taxonomy): Eukaryota > Metazoa > Chordata > Actinopteri > Kurtiformes > Apogonidae > Sphaeramia > Sphaeramia orbicularis. The sequence goes on along the minus strand of NC_043961.1, from coordinate 53,228,398 downwards.
CTCCAGTTGTAGCAATATGTCATCTATTAATCAAGGGAACCTTATGTTTAAGCTCGTATAAAGAAATAGTCATTTGTGGTCGCGTGCACACACACATTCAAACATGCGTCAAGACTTACACCTACACCTGACTGTTACCTTTGGTTTATACTGCCTTTGAGTAATTTTGCTACACCAGTGTTCTTCTGTTGCTATTTTTGTTTCATTTGTTGCTTGCTCCTGGTAATATCAGATTATTCTGTTCTTCAATTCACTGATGTTCTTCTATTGTTGTTGTTACCATTTTGTTTTTGCCTGTTTCCATTTCAGGGTCTGTATCAATGTTTGTGTATAACCTTGTCCTGTTCTCCCATCAGTAACATCTGTACAATATAGGGATGTAACAATATGAAAATTTCATATCACGGTTATTGTGACCAAAATTATCACGGTTATCATTATTGCGGTATTGTTGAAATTGTGCTCAAAATGTTCAAGAAGTACTTATACACACACTGAAATAATTTAACCAAGTTGTATTTTAAAAAAAACAACAAATAAATTGGCACAATGTACCTTCTGTTGCAGAAACATTCAAGTATTAAGCCTTAGTGGTCTGAGCCTATTTTGTCTGTTTTTCAGTACTTTTGATTTTGCCTTTATATACTATATAAACAAATGTTAACTAAACCCATGTTTGGCATCTTTTTTTTTTCAGCACAATTTCATTTATATCAACTGCCTGTTATTTTTTGACCTATATCAACACAAAAGGACAAAAACACTCAAAAAATATAAAATTTAATTTGAAAAATCTATATAATTTACTGCATAAATAAAGATGCTTAATGAACCTTTTCAAAGACTAAATATTAGGTATAGAAAATTAAAATTGCAATAAATTAAAACTATACTCAAATATTTGACATAAAAGCATATCTTTACACTGTTTTCTCCAGAAAAGTGCAGTAATCAAACACGGTTATCATGATAATTAGAATTTACACAGTAATACTAACCATTTGTAATTTTACTATGGTTTATCATTATACCAGTAATTGTTACATCCCTAGTACAGTAATAAAATAATTCAATCCAACCAAGAGTTGGTTGTCGGTAGTGGCTCAGTTAAAGTATGAGCAAGACACCAGCTTAAAATCACTGTTTTATTTCACAAAACAATGCAATGAATGACATACAATGAAAACACCAACAAAAAATGTAAAAAAAAAAAAAAAAAAAAAAAACTAAACCCAACCTGCTCTTTAAGATGCGTGTTGAACAGTGTCAGAAAGAGACACTGATGTGCAAGAGATTTAACTAAAAAAGAAAAAGTCTTTAAAATAAGGATCTGGAATTAACTCGCTTGATGTTTATAGTAATAAATACCAGGCAGAAAGTAATTATACAAAAAGGACAATTACATTGAGGATGATGCTGGAGGTTGAATTGGACATCTGTGTCTTAAAAAAACCATATATACTAACAAATCCAACTGTTAACCCAAGTGTCCTCACTAGAACTGTGTCTGTTCATGGCAACAAAGAGCAGAGAAAATCCACCGTCTTATCTGTCTGGTCGCATCATGCCAGGCCTCACTGGCATCATCATCGGACGAGGATGACGCATCATGTGTGGTGGTCCTGGCATCATCTGCATGGGTCCTCCCATCGGTGGCCTCATGCCTCCTAAATGAGATGAGGTTTTACACAGCTTAGATTATGACAAAGAGGAAAAGCTTAAAATGATGCATGTAGGCGCATCTCAAACGCCCGTAAATGAGCTGTGATGGCAGGCACACACGCCTCAAATTTCAGTTTTGTTGTCCGATTTCCTTGCAAATACTGATGTATATATATTTTTTTAATATTTTTATTTTGCATTTTATTTGATCTATTTTTCACATGCCATTTTTAAATATTCTCACTGCATTTATATATATATATTTTTTTTTAACCTTTCTTTAACCAGATAAAATCCCACTGCAAAAAGGTCAGCAACACACACCATAATGAAAAACAGGCCAAAAGATTTAATTAAAATAAAAAAAGGCAATCATTTATTAATAACACAAAGTAATAACAAGAGTTTGACCAAAAAAAATGAAGTGAGATGTAGTTTAGGTCCCCAGCAATTTCTTAAAGTGCAAAATTTGGTCATGGTCAGCAAACAATTTTAAAAAATGAGTAAAATTTACTTTTCTGTCTTAAGTTGGAAAAGATTAAGGTTTCTGTTCGTGGACAAAATAACTTGTTTTATCAACAATAGAATCCTTTTTTTTCTCTACTGTCAACAAGAGTGTCCTGCTGTCTCCTATGTCCTCTTGATGGAGAAATTTGTCGTTAGTATATATTATACTAACTCTTAATCAGCCCTGAGCATTGTAAAGAGGAGTTGATAACATTTATTTTGTTGTTGTTGGTTATTGGTTGTATTTGTTTTATTGTTATTTTTTCTCTTTTTTTGTGTTTAATAGGTCTGTAGGTTTGTTGTACAATTTGGGTTTTTTTTGTATTGTGTCTGTATTGTTCCTTATGTCCAAGCACATGTTTATGTAAATGTATAATTTAAAATAAAATAAAAAAAAAAAAAAAAAAAAAAAAAAAAAAGAGGTCAGAGAACTCAAACCTCCGCCAAGCACCACGAACGGTGTGCAGGTGTGGATCGACTATTTTTTTTTTTTAAAATTAGACAGTTTCAAGGTTGTTCCATACAGCAGAAAAAGTTGAAGCTTGGTACCAGTCATGTGTATGTCAAATTCTATTAAATTCCACTCAATATTTGTTGAGTTATAATGAAAAATGTGTGGTAAATGGGATTTTCTATGTTAAATTGAAATATCCACAGAGTCCACATTCCACAGTGGATGTGGACAATTTTGAGCAAGATACAGGATATTGTTATAAGCTATGGGTGTATCAAATTGGAGGCTAATCGGAGTCATTTTGAATTTTTTATGAATTTTCAAAAATTGCTCAATGATGACAGGAAAATTGTAGATTTTGTGACCTTGTTGTGACCTTGAACTTTGGCCTACTTGGCCCAAAATTTAATGGTTTCGTCCTAGGGCATAGGCCTATCTGTGGGTATAATTTGGTAAAGATGGTTGTAATAGTTTTTCCGTAAAGTTGCTAACAAACAAACAAATAAACACGCAAACAAACAAACACACAAAGCAAAGTGATCACAATACCTCCTGGCAGAGGTAATAATGAGTGAAATGAGTTCCGGTATTTTCAGCTCTGACTGAAAATATAACAAGACGAATAATAAAGTAATACAGTCTGATTCTACTTTGGTGCAAGATTAGATTTACACAAGTGTTGATGTAAATAAAATGTGTTATTGTTTGCATATTTGGTTTGCTATTTTATGCACAACACAAAAATACAAGCATTGAGTCATAAAGCAGCATAAAAACAACGGACCAGCTGGTAGTGGAAGAAATCACAGAGCCAATTAAACCTTTTACACAACACAGCAGGATCTCTGTTTACAGAGAGCTGGGAAACAACTGTTTCTTACCAGGTCCACCGGGCATCATCCCATGTGGTGGGGGTCCCATCATGGGCATCATAGGAGGTCCTCCCATAGGTGGTGTTGGCAGCATGCCTGGACGTGGAGGACCACCTGGTTTACAAACAACATAATAACACACAACAATTACATCCGATTCATATACAGCATGACTTCATTTCTTTTAAGTTAGCAGCATATGACGTCCCCAACACCGAGCATTCACACCTTCTGTTAGTTACTTATATCCTGCTGTTCCTTTTATCCAAATGCAGGAGCGTTATCATTTCAAATGGTGCTTCCTGACACATTAATCTTTCGTTTTTTTTTTTTTTCCCAGTTCATCTGTAAATTTAGTCACAAGTGATCTGGGCCTCTTTCTTGTTCTGTGGTCTCCCTTTGAAAATGACACTTCAAAGTGTTGAGAGCGAAACCACTTTCATAACTTAAAAATGCTGCTAATTTGCATTCAATGGACAGTTTGAATGCAATAAATGTTTACTTTCATTTTAACCAAGTCACTGCAACATTACCCGGAACTCAGCAATAAAGCTGTGGAAGTAAAATGCTGAAACAAAGAGGGGTTTTCTTTAGTTTTTTTTATCATGAGATGGTCTTGCTAATAAATCCATATCATCACATTTGAGTTCATTGTTAAAAACTATGCAATTAAATATGTTTATAAGGACCTTGAAATGGAGCGTGGGCTGATGGTGTTTTCTATATACATATAAATCTAAAGCACCAGTGTTGGAGTTAATTACCTCATTACTGCATGGCTTAAAGACTGTGGACTCACCTGGGGGAGGGCCACCGGGGAAAGGTGTAGGAGGAATCTTTCCTTGTTGAAAAGCAGCCGCTAAAGAAAACAACACACACACTCACAATATTAACACAGAAGCAGCATGTAGTGTAAGCCTTCGCATCACTGATTTTTAGTTATAAACAACAGTGTATGAGGTCTATTCAATGTGGAAAAAAAAAAAAAAAATGCTGCTTGAAGATCAATTGGTCTCAAAAGGGAATTTTAAAAAAAAAATAAAAAAAAAACAGTGTCTTCACGGTGGACAATACTAAGCTTGACTATGGCTTTGCATCCCTTATGTGGATTAATGTTTGTAATCTCAGAGGGGGCCAAAATAAGCCGGTGAATGCTATACACTATTAAGTCGAGGGCTCAGATATCCCACACGCATGAATGAACATGCCTTGTGTGGGCTACATAACAGACTCTAATATGTAGTTTATTAACAACATCTCACATGGTGTTAATTATGGAAAAGCTGCCTGTGCCCACATTAGTGTGAGTTCAGCTGACTGCACAAAGTAACACAGAACAACCACTAGGGGTCACTTTCACATTTCAGTCCCACACTCGCTCTACCACACATTCAGGACACGTATCAGGACTCAAATGGGGTGTAACAGACCACAAAACTCATGGTTCATATTATACAACACTTTCTGAGTCATGGACTGAGTCTCTTTTTGGCTCAGTGGAAACAAAGTGTATACACATTCATATTAACTGATAGGCAGAGATAGGTTTGTCTCCATTTTTTGCACTTATCTCACTGGTCTTTGCCTGGTCCCTCCAAATCACTTAACCCACCAAGAAATGTGTGACCTTGATGCATTGTCACCGTCACATGGCTTCGTTGTGCTGTAATGCCGACATACTGTCCACCACCCTTCCACACCCTCCTGTACTTATGACTTAAATGCTGAAGGAGGCATTTTAAGTTCTTCCTCTTCTCCACTTGAGTGACACTCAGCTGCTTTTAGCATGTTCACATGACCACACAGGTCAATATTTACCTTTCCTTCTTGGATGTTTAAATTATTTTAGAAACTGACACCGACAAAAGTGCATTTCACTCTACAATGGCAAAGCTTTGCAATTAAGCCTTATTTATATGGAATATAACTAGTATATGGAACGGCTGGGATGGATTTGTATGATGCGGTTATGGTCTGTTACACATTCACCATGGAAAGATGCAAGATGGTGCCCCCTGTGGCGAATGTGTTTCCTTGCTCCACTCTCAAATGCCAGCTTTTTGTTTTTATATTTTTATGCTCTTCTCTTGTGGCGTTCAGTGTGGACAGCAAAGTAAGATTTTCATTGTGTAGGAAAACCTGTTTCTTTACTGTAAACATGACAATATATGCTTTAAATCTTGACTGTCTTTATAATTCATGTCAGTTTGTTTTAACCTCCTAAGAGCTATTTTTTGGCCATGTTTGTGGACATGAGTTTTACGGCATTAGAAAAAAAAAAAAAAAAAAAAAAAAAAAAAAGTGTCAATTGCAAAGGACAATCACTGACTTTGAAAAAGTTGCATTAGACTGTTTTCACTCAAAACTATTTTTTTTATTCAAAAAAGTAGAAACTTGTTCTGTCCTGAGTCTCAGGAGGTTAAACTTAACAAAATGTCAATGGATGTTTGCAGCCTGTGCCTAAATGCCCTATTCCCTATATAGTTCTCTTTATTAACCCTCTGATTTTTGAATGAGCAAAGGTAAAAAGATCTATTTGATTAAATTTTTTAAGACACTTATATCATGAAACAATTTCATGGGACAGCACCAATAAAACCACACATTAGAGAACAGTAACCTGTAATCCTGTGTTAATGTGTTTGACCTGAATGATGCTTACTTGTTTTATCGATAAGGCTCTGAGCCTGCTCCTCCATCCATTTCTGGTAATAATCTTTCACATTTTCTTTATGTTTGCGACCACTGCAGTGGGTCTTCCTCACCGAAGGCTAGAACAAAAACACAGCAAAAAGGACGATGTTTAATACAGACAGAAGCCACAAATACCAAGTACACTGATGCTTTTCAACCATTTACCTTGAGAAAATTTATATAAAACACATCTTACCGAATCATGTGTGAGGTATGTGTCACAGTAATCGCAGTAAAACCTGTGAAACAAAAATATTACAAAAGTGAGGACTGTGCAACAAATCCACAACTGTAGGTGAGACTCATCCTTTAAGACTTGCAGTATCACATAAAAAACATTAAAATCGTCTAGAGAATGTTGTCTGGCAGTCCCGAAACCTTGCTCAAGACAATCCAGGCTCTACCAAGCACTACCAGATCAGAGGCGTCCTTGCCTATCTTCAAGAAGCTCCTGAAGACCCAGCTCTTCCGAGAGCACCTCCTGTCCTAGCACTTTCAAACATTTTATTTTAAATGCGTTATGTTTATTCTGTTGTTTTATTTGGTATTTTTATTTCACTGTTTTAATTATACAGCTGTTTTTATGTCTTCTTAATCTATTCTTGTATTTTAGTTTATCATTTTGCTTTATTATTATTCTGTATGACACTTATTAATTGTACAGCTGCTTTATGTTTTTAATCTATTCTTGTATTTTATTCTTTTATTTTGGTTTTCCCCATGTAGGTCGCTTTGGAAAAAATATCTGCCAAATGCATAAATGTAAATGCAAAATAATCACTCAGTACTGTAATACCACCTAATGTGTTGTCTTGTGTAGATAAACAAAGACTGAGGTGCAAATAAAAGTGTAATGTTTGGCCATTTTCACACAGGACTTCACATGAATGGTGTATGACAATCAAGAAACAAGACACTACAGCTCATTCAATGGATGTGAAAGGATTGTGATTTGCGTTTCCTGTATTTATGACTGTACATTGTTCTTTGGAGCGTGAAGTGAAGTAATAACACATACTACCAAAATAATGCAACTAAACTTGACACTGGATCAGGATCTTAAGAATTATATTTTCCTTATTTGTGTCCATTAGGGTGACACGGTGGTGCAGCGGTTAGCACTCGTGCCTCACAGCAAGAAGGTCCTGGGTTCGATTCCAACACCAGTCGACGGGGGGTGGGACCTTTCTGTGTGGAGTTTGCATGTTCTCCCCGTGTCTGCGCGGGTTCTCTCCGGGTACTCCGGCTTCCTCCCACAATCCAAAGACATGCACTGATAGGTTAACTGGTTAATCTAAATTGCCCATAGGTGTGAATGTGAGAGTGATTGTTTGTCTCTATATGTCAGCCCTGCGATGAACTGGCGAAATGACAAGGGTAGGGGTCAGCAACCTTGGTCCTAGAGAGCCACTATCCTGCATGTTTTAGATGTTTCCCTCTCCCAGCACACCTGATGGTCATTATCAGGCTTCTGCAGAGCTTGATGATAGGCTTATCATTTGAATCAGCTGTGTTGAAAGAAGGATACATCTAAAACATGTAGGATAGTGGCTCTCTAGGACCAGGGTTGCAGACCCCTGGACTAGGGTGTACCCCTATGTAGCTGGGATAGGCTCCAAGCGACCCCAGTGAGGATAAAGCGGGTTCAGATAATGAATGAATGAATGAATGTCCATTGGGTAAACAATTTGCTTGTCATTACTTACCATTGAACTTTGTTAGCTCTGGTATTAGGACCGGGTTAAATTATATCAAACTGTGATTTACACAGAAAAAAAACTTGTATAAACACGTGGAGAAAACAGAAAATCTGCACATTAGGGCCCATCAATCTACTAATGAGGAGATATCGAGAACTCCAGAATAAACGAGAAAAACTACTTTCATTTAAGATGGTTTAAATAACCAGTTTAGCACCATTTTATCAGCCCACATTCCGTAGTATTTTCAACACTTGGTGGTCAAATTATGACATATCACAGTGGTTTGGTTACATTTTATCTGAGAAACGTTGTAAGTAATTCTACCGCTCGCATGGCCCAGCAAATAGACATAGCCCAAACAAAGCTCACAGCGTTTCCACACAAACAAACCGGCATGTCGATTTGTTTCGGAGTAAAGCTCATTAAATTAGTCACTCTGTCTAAGTATACATGTCTTACAAATCGGATAAGAAGCTACAATGAGAAAACAAGAAAATTATGAATAAAACTAGAACTTACTTAGGCATGTTTCACCCCGCTCTCCGCCGGAAGCGCGATTCTAGTGTTCACATTAAGGTGTTCCTACCAGAAATAAGCTCCACTCAACGTTAGTTCCGCCTGAAAATTGTACATACCAAACTAACATAGCTTTAACCCTTACATGCATGAATTATGAGAACCTTAATCAAGATTTTTTTCCTGAGTGTTTTTATTCCTCTTTAGGCATGAAAATAAAAAAACCCAAAAAAACCAAAAAACAATGTGATTGAATTTTTTTTTAAAATCAACCTGTTTTTCATGGAGTTACAAAAATGTCCACTCAGCTACACCATGAATTTTATTCTTGAAGCAAAGAAACATGTATTTAAAACCCAATACCATAAAGTGATATAAAAACAGTGAAATGAAACCATGTTTAATGCTGCTAATCTGATGTTTTCTCACATTTTAACATATTCTAATACTAGTTATTACTCACTTCATGGAGATAATATGCAAAAAATAAATATTAACAACTGATTTCCACACAAGAACAGCAAAGTTACAATAATGGTATGAATTACAGTTTATGAGATGACACATAAGTGTCCACTGTGTTGGTTGATATGGAACTAAAACAACAAAACCCATGAATATACAAGAGTAAAGCTGTAGAGTAACTGTCCACTGTAGTGACCACTATGCATGAAAGGGTTAAACTATAATCTATGTCCTCTTTGCTGTATTTTAGGTCTTTTAAAACAAAGAAATTATTTTCATGTGCAATAAATACGATGCAATCTTTATTATGTCTTTCTTTTTCAATATCTCTCACTTTTCAATGCCTACCTGAATTAATGCATTATTCAGAAACACTTAACTTGCTGGTTTCAGCAGTGGTGGAGAATCCCAGCTCTATCAAGTAAAAGTCCTGCCATGTATTAGCTCTATCTGTCCACTTAACGCAGGTGATTCCACAAATTGTCCCATCTACCTGAATGAGGAGTTGTGCTCATCAAAATGGGCTGGTGCAGTGAATGGTTGGAACAAATACATGGCAGGATTTTTACTTTATGGAGCTGGGATTCTCCATCACTGGGTTTCAGTGGCTGTTACATGTAAGACAGCACCTTCTTTGTTGTTTTATGTGAATTTAAGATAAACTTATTTCTGGTAGTATTTAAATATGCACTTTTTTGGCTAATCATAATCAGGAATAAAACAACCCCCATTAAGTCATAAATTACCAGCTCCATAAAATAAAAATCCTGCCATGTATTTGTTTAAACCATTCACTGAACCAGCCCATTTTTATGAGCACAACCCCTCATCTCGGTAGATGGGATATTTAGTGGAATCACCTGTGTTAAGTGAATAGTTAGGATCAATATCTGGCAGGACTTTTACTTTATGGGGCAGGGATTCTCCACCACTGTAAATAACAGTGGTGAATATATTTAGCTGAAAATAAGCAGTTCTGTGATAATGTTGAGCTATAACTTGTGAAGCCATTTTAGACAAGAGTTCTAGGGCTAAAACAAAACCAAACAAAAAAATACACAAATCTATCTTGAAAAAAACAATCCAAGTTGTCATCACCGCAGATTCTGCTGAAATGTAGCTGACAAGAAAAGAAGTTCGTGATACAAACATAAAGATTCAAAACCAAAAATTGATCATTTCAGCTGTAGTTTATTATTTTTTAAAACAAAAGTACCGGTACTAAACTACAAACTACACACAAAGTATTCAAGTATTTCTAAGGCAGAACTATATACTATATATAAACTCTATACTACAGTCTATTGGCAGAAAAATGTATTTGTTAATTAGCCTGACAAAAGGGCAAAATACAAAACAAAGCAGGGAATAAGTGAAATGAACAATAGTGGAAATGGTGCTTCAGCACAAACATATGAGTCGAACTATTAAACAGAAAACCAAAAGAGAAAAACAGTCTTAAAAATCAAACAAAATCAAACGACATAAGAACAGAATTCAGTTCAATTCAATTCATTTCATTTCATTTCCTTTCCTTTCTTTTCATTTCATTTAAATTCAACTCAGTTCAATTCAGTTGGTTTCAGTTCATTTCAATTCAACTTTATTGTCAACCGCAGTAGAAAATGATCTTTCGTTCACCCACAAACAGCACGGACATGTAAAAATAATCAAATAAATAAGTAGAGATAAAATCACAATAAAACAATTCCCCCACCACATTACAACATTTACACACATTTTTTTTTTTAATCACATCTGTTTAATGGACTGACTATTCTTGATCAAAAAGGTCCTTTATAGACCTTTTTCGTTGCCAAAGGCATCCTTTATCTGTGACCTGAAGTCAACAGTGAAAACTCCTACTGTAGTTGATGTTCTGTATCACCAATAAAAGACATAACTGTCCTGTTCACTGTTATGTCATGCAGTGTCTCTAACGACTTTTGTGCTAACCTATTACTTTTCTCGCTGTTTTGGCGATTCTGTTAAATTTATTTTGTTTATCACAGTCAGATGGCCAAACCAGTCTGCCATACTAAACAGTAATACACTTTCAAACAAACTTATGTAGACTGTCTTTAATAAAACAATAAACAAACAATAACAGTACAGATTTCTAAGTCTTTTTTATTCATTTTATCCATGTTTCAGTGACTTAAAGAAGACTGCAGAACTATATGCATGAATGCAATGATCAAGGAAGAAGGCCCTCTGTCTGTGGTTATGTACTGTATATATTCACCATAAAATTAACATTAGTAATATTTTAATATTTAAATTATTTGGTAATGTCAATAATTAATAATAATTAAATATTACACTTAGAAAATGATTTCTTTGTAAACTGATCTTTATAATAATAATAATAATAATAATAATAATAATAATAATAATAATAATAATAATTATTATTATTATTATTATTATTATTATTATTAGCATTTAGCTTCATAACATGTGTTTACATATGTATTTATTGATTTGTTTATTTGTTGTATCCAAATGTCAAACATAAATAACAGAAGTACAGATGAACCACATTAAATTAACAATGCATTGAATAAAAACGGGGATAATCAAATATTAATGTACTGTAATCAATGTGCAGAATAAGGGAAAACAGAAGCTATATTTCCTTCTGTTGTGTCCAATACAGCTCAACCGCAAAACGAGCGCTTTGGATTTTTCCCAACTTTATTAATCAAAATCTGGTTTTACATTTCAATCACTCTCATACAAAAATACTTATTTTTTCCAGACTGAGCAACATTTTCAAAATTTAAGAGAACAATATTAATAAAGAACATCATAAAATAAAATAAAATGAAAAAAAAAAAAAAAAAGTATATATATATATATATATATATATATATATATATATATATATATACATATATATATATATATATATATATATATATATAATATATATATATATATATATATATATATATATGTATATATGTATGTATTATAACCATTTGCACTACATTCATATTAAACCGTATTTGCACTCTCCTTTTAAACACTGTTTTATTCAAATTTATATGACTGTTTTACGCGTATGTGTATGTTTATGTTTATGTGTATGTTTGCTGCTGACAACACTGTGAATTTCCCCATTGTGGAATCAATAAAGGAATATCTTATCTTATCTTATTTGACAGCATCATGTTACGTTATCCCTGCCCTCTTTATTCCGATTCATTTAATTTATTTGAAGCGTCATTTTTCTGCAGTGTTGTACACATCTCTCCTATTGTGTTGCTTCTGTTTTAGTGTTTTTTCTTACATCTGGTATCCTGCTGTTGTGCCCTTTACTTGTCTGTCAAAAGCACTTTGTAAAATTTTTTAAAAGGTGCTATATAAATAAAGCTATTATTATTATTATTATTATTATTATTATTATTATTATTATTATTATTATAACTATCCTTTTTTGTGGTAAGATAATAATTACTGCCGCACCAATTAAACACCTTTAAAATGTAATGTCAATCATCACATGTAACCTATTTAGTCATTAAAACACTGGTGTTTCAAAATAATGCCAAAAACATAAAAGATCACACTGGGTTACAAAAAAATGTTTTTTGCAAGTTGTCTAGGTTTTTTCAACTGAATTAGGAAATCCAAAAATGACATCTGTTTTTCTCAATCAGACCAGGTTTTTTTTGCTAATTGGATTTTGAAAAATTTGATCTTCTCACAAAATTGATTACATTTTTGTGACTTTATCAGTTGATTTTTTATATAGTTCTCACCCAAAATAGGTTTTAAGAGAAAAAAAATCATTTTCTAACAGGATTCCTGTTAGGTACAATGGTGTATTCACCGCAGATGTAGCAGAATACGTCAGGCTTATTTTTGCAAGATCTTCTAGTTCAGGGGTATCAAACTCATTTTAGTTCAGGGGCCACATCCATCCTAATATGATATAAAGTGGGCCGGACCAGCAAAATAATATAAAGAATAGGATAAGAACTTTTGAGTGAAAAAAGTAAATTCTGTAATGAAAATGTTTACATCTATGAATTGTACTTGAACATAACATGAACAAATATGAACAACCTGAAAATTCTTTGGTAAAATAAGTGCAATGTTAACAATATTACACCTTAGTTTATCATCTATACATGTGAATCACAAGTTAGAGATCACAGTGGATCTACAAATACACAAAACATTAAATAACAGGGAGAATATTATTAAAATTCCACAGACTTCTCTTAAGACATTTCAGATATTCACATTTTTTGTTAAAGGCTACTCTGTAAATATAAACATTTTTCTGTAATTTTACTTTATTTATACTAAAACAAAGAGACAAATTTACAGTTTTCATTATTTATAGGTTATTATGATAGTATTTTACTGGTCTGATCCACTTTAGACTGAAATGACCTAAAATGATTTGAACATCCTTGATTGTTAATATCTTCAGTGTAATTTTTGCAATTTCACTAATTCATCCCAGGGGCTGGACTGAACCCTTTGGCGGCCCGGATTTGGTCCCCGGGCCGCATGTTTGACACCTGTGTTCTAGTTGAAGCCATTTCATTCACGTGTAATATTAAAAAAAACATTAATCATAAATTGGCAAAAGTAAAATCTTCAGAACTCATTTATTGCAAGAAATATGAAAGAATTGTGTATCATATGATGTGAAAATGCCCATAAATGTAAGCAAAAATGTTAAAAAGCCAAAATGTAGCATAGTTCAGAAAGTTGACCTGACTGAGCAAAATTAATGTGATTTTTGGATTCAGCACACCACAATTTTCCTAAATCAACTCAAAAAACTTAAACAATAAATTTGTTGTTGACCAGTGTCAGTCTTTTGAACGGCTCCTGGTTGAACGGCTCCCTTCAAAAAGCAAAAAGTCTCATCACTAATGTTTTTGGAGCGCTTTGGAGTTCAATGATTGATTGATTCATTGATAAACCAATGAAAACATGGCTGCAAATAGCAACAGATGACGTCGACTCTCTCTACGTGATTGGCGCAAAATGACGCGCGGGCTGTTGCAACGTCAAACATCGTCCCCCTAGTCGTGCCATGCGCACTGGCGGTTGTTGTTGTTGAGCTGGTTGTTATGGCTGGACAAGGCCTCGGAATAAACTGAGAGGACCCCCGCACCACCCCGTCTCAGCTACGGGACTCCCGTCACCCATGGAGGGCACGGACATGGACGTGGACGCGGAGCTCATGCAGAAATTCAGCTGCATGGGCACCACGGACAAGGACGTCCTCATTTCGGAGTTTCAGAGGCTGCTGGGCTTTCAGCTCAACCCAGCCGGTTGCGCCTTCTTCCTGGACATGACCAACTGGTGAGTCCGGGGATACGAAGGCCTGAGACGGGCAAGCACTGCTGTGTAATTCGCTGTTTAGTGTGGGTTCAGATGCTTTAAAAATGGATGACAGGCGTGCGTTAGTGTAGTTACGTTCGTGTTCAGCACTCCAGAGGATCATTCATCATTCCGACACGGGAAGTGGCAGTTAACTCCTAACGATCGTACCAGGGGCAAACGGAAGTGAAACGGCAAAGTTTGTCCTGACCGTGAGTTCTAACAACAAGATGCAGAAAGTACAAATGCAAACCCCACTGTAGTTAACTAGCTAGCTGGCTAATTTGCGTACAAAGGCATCTCGGTGTACGTAATCTGCCGTATTAACTACATAATAGTCCTCAGAGCCAGTTAAACCGTGTTCTGTAGGAAACCACAACTCAACACAGTCTGGTGACGTAATCAGTCGTGATCCGTTCACGAGACACAACAAGTGGTCTTGATTAAAATGTGTTTGTGTCTTTAAACAAGAGAAAATTAACCTTTGAAGCCATTGCTTGTCTGTGGGGTTGGTCACAGAGGTCCACTCCACACTTTAATTGGCATTATCTTCATCTATTTGTTTCCACAGTGTGAAAAATCACCGCGTCATACTGGATAGGTAACACATCACGTGACTCTTGTAGGAGTTATTTCACGGAAATAGTCTCTGTTTTCGTTTCAGTCGATACAGAGTTTAGAATAATACACCAATAATAATTCACTATCATTTTCGGAAGTGTATTATTTTGTCAGAGTTTTAGTTTTTTCTTATATTGTTTATTCATTCATTTCATTTATTTTGTTCATGGTTGTGCATTTCATCAGTAAACATTCAATAATCATCAAGTAAACAAACATATACACACCCATGCTCCAGAAGGAGCAGGATGAAGAAAATCTTATATTTCCTGCCCCCTTCTAAATAATAATAACCTTAATGGTTAGCCATACACAACTAGCTATAAAATCATACTGTATAAAGTCAGACAAACCAAACTAAATACATCCAAAGATAGTACGAAATGAAAACAAAACCAAGTGCAAAACTACATGTCCAGAAAGTACAAAGCAGGTAAATATAAACCTGATGAAATGATGCAAAAACATTATACCAGACCAAAATAAGTAAATAAATATGTCACAAGATGCAAAACAAATACAAAGCCAAATGTAAAACTTATAACTGTTCATATAATCTCATTGTTCTTTCTTTATACACTTTTTTTCAGTTGGAATATGTTTTTACAGTCCTTCAGCTCATTATGAAGACAATTCCAGAGCTTAACACCCACCACTGATACGCACATCTGCTTCACAGTTGTCCGTGCACACTGGTGCTTGAAATGACCTTTCCTTCTATGCTCTTCCTTCTCTGAAGTGAAGACAAACAGTTCTTGTAATTTAGCTGGTAGTGCTTTACTTTTGGCCTTGAACGTTTAGACGAAATTTAATGTTTATTTTAGCTTTGGATGCATCATGTATCATATCATGTCATGTCTCACTGTTGTATCATTTGCTAATAAAGCCTAAAGCAGTAGTCGCATTTATTTAGACATGAAATTCAATTCAAGAGAAGAAGTATCAGCTCCTGACAATCTCACATCTACTCTTTCCCACACTTTTTCTGTTCCAACAGGAACCTACAGGCAGCTATTGGTGCATATTATGACTTTGAAAGTCCCAACGTCAACACGCCATCCATGTCCTTTGTTGAAGATGTGACAATTGGGGAGGGAGAGTCTGTTCCTCCAGATACACCCTTCACAAAGACCTGGAGGATACAAAACACAGGTAAGGAACACGTACTGCAACCAGTGTAAGGTTCAGAGATTATAAAAAACGCATTGGTGTGGGTCTGAGGAAGTCATCTGGGTCTGGGTCAGCTCAAAGGAACACGCACATCTATGAGAAAAATCAAAGTTTCTCTTATCCTATTCTGTATGCACTCATTTGTTAGCTTATTACTGTGATGTATAATAAATGCATGTATTGAAAATATTTAACTTGTTTTCTAGACACATTGGTCCTTACATCATAATACGATCAAGAATTGAAACTGTGTCTCTGTGCCCATTAAAACCATGTTACTTTAAATCTGTGTCAATAAGTCCAAGAGTTTCCAAAATATTTTCCTAAATTGCTGGATGTAGGCCCACCAACGACCCATTCCTCATGACCTGACCTGAAGAAAAAATTTCAGGCTGGAGACTTTTTTTTTTTTTTTTTTTGCAATCACCCTAGCCAATGTCACCGCTTGACCTGACTAGTCTGTAGTAACTCCTGTGTGATCTTGAGCAATGTCCAACCACAGCACTATCTGAATGATCACACATCACGAGTAATACCATTTACACTGAAGTGTCAAAAACATTTCAGTGTAAATGGAACATTTATGTATGATGACCATCCTTGATTACTAAAACTCAGTGTTTGCATTGACCCTAAAAGAAGTATACTGAGCAGTCTCTAGTGTGTTTTATTTGTGTGCAAAGGTCTTCAGTCATGTATGTGCTTGAACGTGTCTTGTATTTACACTTGGAGTTTTTTTGTTGTTGATAATTGAGTAACTGCATGGCTTGTTTTTGTATATTGTAGGTGCAGAGTCGTGGCCACCTGGGGTTTGTCTCAAATACATTGGAGGGGATCAGTTTGGGCATGTAAACGCAGTTATGGTGAAGTCTCTAGACCCCCAGGAAATATCAGATGTCAGTGTCCAGATGCGAAGTCCCACAAACCCAGGCATGTACCAGGGCCAATGGAGGATGTGCACAGCAACAGGATTATTTTATGGAGGTAAGAAATTTAAGAATCTGAAGTGAAAGGAACAAATTTGAAACCCCCTGCATTTTGAGCGGGAAAACACATGAAGAAGCAATTTTGGTATCTAACATTAGTCATATGGAAAGTTACAAAAACATTCATCATTCATTAAAAAAACACCAGTGTTATCAACTTCTGTTATCATCCAGTGTTGTTATGTATTCATGTCAGGAGCGTCAACATGGGATGCAATTTGCAATCGTGATGGTCTTGAAAATGACCTAAAAATTTTATGTTGTTAAAAGCTGCAGAATGCCTGGGTCAGCGTGTAGTTTTCACTGTCATAGTTCTGTCAACATAGTTCTAACCAAGCTTCTTTTGTCTGACCAACCAAAACAAAAATATTAACTTTACAACCTTAAAACTCTGAGAAAGTGAGCACTTTGTCAGTCTGCTTTTTTTGGTTTTCTGTGCCTCTACAGATGTAATCTGGGTAATTCTTAGTGTAGAAGTTGGCGGTCTCCTCGGCGTGACCCAGCAGTTATCCTCCTTCGAGACAGAGTTCAACACCCAACCCCAGCGCAATGTGCAGGGAGATTTCAACCCTTTTGCCTCACCACAGAAGAACAAGCACGACGCCACTGACGACAGCTTCAGAGATCCTGGTGGAGCGTGGGAACGCACACAAGAGCAAATACAGCAAGATCAAAATGGACTGTCTCATAATGCTGTAAATAGGGCGTCAAATGGTCTTCAAACCAATCTTTCTGTGGTGACATATGGTCAGGTATGTATAAATCAAAACACTTATGTAGCATTTCTGAGTGACTGTGTATTTGATTGTGCAGCTTATTGTGATATTTTACCCTCAAAGACCAAGACCATCATCTGGCCAAAATGTATATTTTCCAAAACATGCTGAATAACTCATGAACCCTTATTCAAGTGGGAGTTGTCAGCTTTATAGAAGTGCTACCGAGGCCTTATTTGAGCTTTAAGAGTCTCCACTGGGAAAAAGGTCATGGTTTAACATTGTGCCGCATTGATTCATCCTAGGTTCTTAATTTTATGCAAAAAATGGCTGTATTTTTTAGGACAGGTTAGATTTAGACAATAAATCATTTGGAATTCTAAAACATGTATGTGTAACATTGTCAACAAGAAAAAAAAAAATTCCCGAGTGACAATGTAAAAAAACCCAAAACAAAACACAATTTTACAACTTTTTTACCCCTGTGAATTCATTCATTCTCAGACAAAGCAGATCTATAATTGTGTCTTTAAATGAACCGGAAAAGGCTGAGGTTGTCATGATTCAGAAGATGTTTGACATCTGATACTAGATAAACGAGTACAGGTCAGGTACCATAAAAACTGCTCTAAGTCTCTGTGGGTTAACCATTTAATGTAGATTTTCCTATCAGTTTTAGACATGTTTTTTTCAGAGGTATCAAAAAGTTAGCCATACACAACATATTTTAATTCTGTTCCTAGTAGATTATTTGTATTACACAGTTGTCCACAAGTTTTTATACATTTAGTGTATATTATAATGTGTGCTTATATTTTTTGTTCACTGGCAGTTTTTACAAAGCTGTAGGTGCATTTAGTTTTTCATTCTGCTTTGACACTTTACCATAGAGCTGCAGAAGAAAGCATGTGACAGATGGACCGCTGATGGAGTCTAAACCTTTGGGAGCCTGAACTTATAGATCAGGATGAAAACACAGACATCACTGGTCTCAACGAAGCTCCTGAGTACTGGGACAATGAGCTTTGGGTAGAATCGCGGCGTATCCCATTCCCACAGGTCCCCAAAATCTACCATGTCCATTAGCTGGAAGAAACCATCACTGCTGATATCTGCTCAGTTTGCCTTTTACATGACAAGTCAAGATCTTTTTTTGCAAATTTAACATTTATCCTCCAGCTGCCACAGTAGGAACTCATACATACACATACAAAAACAGTACATTTTAACTTTAGTAAATTTCTATTCCTGTTTCTTCATCAGATTTTGTATTAGGGCTGCACGATACTGGAAAAAACTGACATTGCGATTTTTTTTTTTTTTTTTAAACCCTGCGATATATATTGCGATATGAAAAAATACTCAGGAGGATATAATAGCTGTGTGGTGCCAATGTCAATGGTCAAATAAATTAGATGTTACCTCTCGTTGTGTCAACAGGTGCTAGGCACTGTTGACACAGAACTCGTGTTTCAATATTGTCCTTCGTGTAGCCAAAATAATTCCAGATAACTGACGTTGCTTTTCTTTTTGGCACCAAGTTTGCAGGGTTGTGGTCTGCTTCAGCAAACTGATTAAGAACAATTGTGAATGGTGGATCGCTGCGCCCAGTGTGTGCCAGTCAGGTACCCTTGAAATTACATGAGAACACATTTAGTTCATTTTCCTCCTATGTCGCAGGACCTGCAGTGTGACTATTGTGCACGTGTACATCACGATGACGATGCTCAAATGATATATTGTGCAGCTCTATTTTGTATGTCCTTTTGTGAAACTGTGGTCTAAAGATAGGAAGATCATCCACAGGGATTTGACTGTAAAAATAATTAGAAACCTAATAGTCAAATCTTCAGAGATGTAGGAATTCACCTCTGGGGATCATGAATATTCTAACTAAAGGACTTTGCAGTGCTGTCAGCAGTAGCCCCCCACTGCATGGGTTCACTTCGGTCCAGAGTGAAATATCTCAACAGCTATTAAATGGATTAACATAAAATTTAACACGGACAACCACAGTGCCTGGGGACAAGACTCTGGTGATCTCTAACGTCATTCAGCACTGCCAGAAAGTACAGCTTTAACATACTTTTGGCTTTAGCAGCTCTGTTACTGCTGATTAAATACCACTGTGCTATCATGTTTAATGTCAGCATGTATGCCATGTTTGCAGACCATTCAATGCACAGGTTTGTTATGAGTGTAGACCTGTGTGTGAGACCACTGTGTGGTTTAACTGTTGAGTGTTCAGCTGTGTATACTGTCTTTTGAGTCTAAATAGTAATAGTTTGTATTTTGGTTGAAGCCCACAGCTGCACAGACAAGAACTCAGGAATAAACAAGTGGTGCCAGGTACAACAAACCCTGCCCCTTGCACATATTGTATCTTATTTTGGTATCAGTCCAGCTGATGTCATCATATCTATGTGTGTGGGGATGTCAGCCTATCAATTGCTGCTATATATGTGCCAAGTTTGAAGTAAATTGAAACAAGATTATTGTTTTTATAGACATTTGAAATTTCGCCCGTTGTAAGTAAATGGGGAAAAGAAAAGAATTTAAAAATAAAAAATTTGAACTTTGACCTACTGTTCCCAAAATGTAATCAGATCTGTTCTGGGTCACTGGCAATCTATAAACCCAATTTGGTATGAATTCAACCAATAGTTTTACCGCTAGAGTGTTCACAAACAAACAAACAAACCGAACCAAAAAGAATACCCCTTGCCTCCCCTTCGGGGGATGTGATAAAAAAGCAAAAACAAAACAGTAATCTTGTAATTATCCAATATTTTTCTGTGTTCACACCAGCTGCATTATTTAGGTCTGACCCCAGGACCATGGGATGTGAACAAGGCCCTTATGTATTCATAGTGATTTTAAAATATCTTAAACTTGCTGCTGATATGACCAAGTCTTCTCTTTTCATATCACTGCAACAAAGTTCTATACATCACCACAGAGTAATTGTTCTGTCAATTCAACTTCATCACATTATTATTATCTTCTTCTTTTGTTTGGAATCGCTAAACAAACACACACAACTGTATCAACTCTGTCTGAGACAAGACTTGAGGTAAAAAAAAACAAAAGATACTAAGACTAATATTCTGTCAAAATGAAAGTTGTAAGGGTCCTCATGAGAAAAATAACACTGTCAAAAAATAAATTTCATTGTGCAAATATCTGGTGATATGAAGCCTCAGATTCAATACAAATAAAACCAGTATTCTCAATAGTTTTGATGCCATTTGCAACATCTTGCAGGAGAAACAGTATTGACAAACCTTGCACACAGTCGACACATTTTTACCATACACATCATCATATCCCCAATCTTACTGTAAACAATGCAGCACTTTTACTTTTCCATCTAACATGATCTTTACAGTATTATTTGATTGTCCTCATATGAGCGTCACCACTGTGTTGCATATGTAGCCATTTGAATAAGGATAATGTGGGCTTCTTTTCCTTACATTTGTTTGTGTGTTTTGTATCCTGTATCACTATGTCTACCTGTCATTAGCCACTCACTCAACTGAACTGAATTTTGCAGATCCACATAGTTATTATTACCGCCTCATGCCTGTCATAGTTACGCCTTCATTGACAGTTCGAGTAACTCACCACTCTGGTTCTGCCACTAAATTACGCTGTCAAATAAAACACTTAACCTTTTGTCAGCGCGAGTTGAGGTGTTGAATGAAGAAAATCTTCAAAGTGAACGAGCTGTTCCTGACAAGCATGGGTTTTGTTACAATGAAGACTTGACTCGAAGACATCTGTTAGCATACCGCACTCAAGTTTGTCACATCCATTAAGAAATATGGGTTGTGTATTCCCTCAGGCTTCTACCTGTTTTTGAATACTACACTTCTTTCATACAAATTCAGGCCATTTGAAAACTTACAGACCGCATTTAAGATTGACTTTAAAGAGAGAAATAATGCATGAAATTAGACCTGACAGTTCACTCCATCTGAGAGTGATTTGTTCCATGTTTCTTTGATTTGTTCTATAAATTTTGATATTGTATAGGTCAGTGTTTTTCAACCTTGGGGTCGCCTGAAATTCAAATGGGGTCGCCTGAAATTTCTAGTAATTAATAAAAATAAAAACGTACCAATAAAAAATCTGTGGTGAGTTGAGAGAGATAATCCCAATACATAAGACAGGACAAACTCTGATGCTGAAACTGAAGCACTGTGGTACTGTTTATCTTTCAAATGTTCATTGTGGCTGGTTTCAGATGCTGCATCTCTTTCATAATTCATAGTTTGAGTTATTGTTTGTTCAGTATTAATTGTCAGCCTTGTAAATACAAGCTGGACTGACTGTACATATCCTGACCAAGGAAAATAAAATACTCACTTTTGGCAGTAACGTCAACCTGGCTTTTCTGCCTCTGTCCATAATAATATACATTTTATAGCCTAAATGTCATCTAAAATTAACGTTTATTTGCAACACAACATAGCAAACTATTACATGATCAAAAACAAATTAAGTTTCTGTTTTGAATGTCTGAGGTCGCCAGAAATTTGTGATGTTAAAATGGGGTCACGAGCCAAAAAAGAATGGAAACCACTGAATTAGAGCAACCCATGGCACCCAGTACCCTAATACTGGAGTCCAGATTACTGAACAGAACAGGTTAAAAAAATGTGAGCAAAAAAAAAACAAAAAACAAACCCATCACAATACATGAGCCCTAAGAAAACCCTTCTTTAATCTGCTACAGATTTTTTTTTTTTTTGTCATTTAAGTGTGTATTAAATTTTCTTTTTTTTTTTTTAAACAATAAACAACAATACAAACAGAAAAAAGACAATTACAGTTACACTATCCAGGTGATACACTTATCCTGTGTCCCCCAGTGTTCAGATCTCACACAGATGATAAAAGCAGTTGACAGTCAATAACCACAATAGAAACAAAAAGTGCACCAGTAAAAAACAAAGAAGTGTAAATTACACATAGACAGGTTATCCATTCCACAGTCTACAGTCTATATGACCTGGATCCTCCACTACATCGTTAAGCTGTAGATAGTATTGTTACTCTGCTAATGTCCTTTTTTTCCCCTCATTGTTTTCCAGGGTATTCACGGACCCTATCCATTTGGACAGAGCTAGGAAGACAAAGACCCCCCCAAGGCGGAGGATGAGCGAAGCACCCTGGGAGTCCTTAAAAAGCAGAGGAGCTAGAGGGGGGGGAGGAACAGTTGTTTTATATTGACTCATGACCACCCTCTCCCCCGACCCGTGGCCCGTTTCCACAGAAACACAAACTACAGTGAGGTGTTGGATTACATCCGCTACGAAAAACATCCCACCTGACATCGACACCCGGATTCGCATGTGTGAATGCTTCATTTAAGAGTGCTATAAACCCTTAAAAATAGATACACATCATTCTTTTTTGTTTCCACTGCAAAACACACCCCTACTTAAAGGGAAAATCAACCCTAAACAATTTACATACGACTTGTTGATCCACGCTGGGGGGGGGGGTTTGAATAATAACGCAAGTGAGAATGTCTCACCAGGGTTCCTACACAGGTGCAAAGTGTTTGAAGTGTCATGACAACATAAAATACTGTTTACAGTTGAGTTTTTTTTTAGGCCTTCAAAGCAATTGTGAAAAGAGAAACATTGCTGCTAATCACCTGGAGGGGATTCCACTACCCCTGAAGACAACTTTTATGCTATTTTCACTAAAGGATAAGCTGTGTTTTAGTGTCAGCCCACTAGAATCTTGCTTTTAAAGTTGAGGTTCAACATGATGCGCTGCAGTCTGGATGAAATTCATACAGTTTTACAATTTATTTAGATTCAGACTGGTTGGAAATTAACCGTAAAGATGCTAAAATGGCCAATTAATTGATGTTAGGAGATTGGTTTCGATTTATAATTAAGAACAGTTGAATTCGGTGCCAAGGACTAGGTACTGCTCATCAACACTACGGCAGTAGTCTGTGTTTTTAGACAGTTTAGACCAGGGGTGTCAAGTCATTTCAGTTCAGGGGCCACATTAAGCACAAATTGATCTCCAGTGGGCCGGACCAGTAAGACAATAGCATAATAACCTGTAAATGATGACTACTCCAAAATTTTCTCTGTTTTAGTGCAATCAAAATTAAATTATGAAAATATGTACATTTACAAACTATCATAATGAAAATGATGTGAAAAACCTGAAAAAACGGAAATTTCTTTAGAAAATTAAGTGCAATTTTAACATTATTACACTTCAACTTACCACTTATACATGCATATTATGGATTGGATCTAAAAAGGCACAAAATATTTAATAACAGGAGGAATAATGTTAAAATTTCAGGTTTCAGGTTTTTCACATTCAGGATAGTTTGTAAATGTTAATATTTTCATAATTTAATGTAACTTTTTACACAAACAGAAAAATTTGGAGTTGTCATTATTTAGAGGTGTAATGTAATATTTTTCACATTAAACTAAGAACATTTGGAGTCATTACTTGTCGGTTATTATGCTCTTATTTTAGTTGAGATCACATTGGTCTGTATGTGGAACCTGAACTAAAACGAGTTCCACATCCTTGATTGTGAATATCTTAAGTGTAATTTTTGCGCTTTACAAATTCATCCCGCAGGCCTAACTGGAACCTTTGGCGGGCCTGTTTTGGCCCCTGGGTCGCATGTTTGACACCTCTGGTTTCGACTGTTCTTTTTTGCTGAGCCAGATCGAATACATTCTACATTTTTGCTTGAAGGTTCTTGCCACTAATCAGACATATTTGCTCAAACATTTTCAGCATCTAAAATGTAAAATCCACAGTAATGATCCCCGTGTAGGAACCCTGTCTCTTCCAAAGATGAAATCCAGAAAACCAAGACACTAATCTGTGCTGTCATCTAGCCACGCTGATGTGAGACTGCTTGTGTGTGTTTTATTTTTATTTATTTTTTTTTTTTTTAGGGTGGGTTTCCCCTTTAAATAGAAGCTGAAGCGCGAAAGGATACGAGTGAGTTTGAAGCATGTGAGCTGTGAGGGAGGGTTGATAAAGCCATCTAAATCTATTCTGCCTGATGAGTGATTGTAGAGTCTGTGTCTATGTGTATTAGATATTAATGTATGTGCGTGTGTGGCCCGTGTGTGCGCATGTACAGTACGTTATGGTTTCCCTTTGGACTTAACTGACACAAAATGGTGTATACTACTTGGGTAAGGGATGACTTGTCTGTACGAATACACATCTACGTTGCGAAAGCTTTACTACTCGTGTACCTCTCAAGTATTGTTAAGTGATTCTTCACTTGCTCGGTGGAAATGATTCACTAGCTGCCCTGGTGTTATTTATTTGAAGTCTCGTCGTGCACTGCAGATGCAAAGCCTGATTTACATCCAGCAGGTGGTGCTAAAAAACAGTCGACCCACTCAAACGTCACTCGATATGATGCTCAATACATTGTTTAAAAAAAAAAAAAAAAAAAGAAAAGCAAAGGGGGGGTATGGTTTGATCCTGGTAAATCTGTCTAAATATGATTCAGAGTAATTAGCACTGATGTTCTGTTACTGCTATTTGCACAATGCTGTTCTCACCTCTGATGAGGAGGAGGGTTGACGTTTGGCTTATTGTGGATTGTGATACCAGCATTTTCCAGAAGGTTTGAACTTTGTGTATATTTTCTCCCCAGATTGCCTGTTTTTTCAAAGCTTTAAATCTTGTTTTCTTGGCGATAAGCTTCAACTTTTTTTTTGTTTGTTTTGTTTTTAAACATCAGTTTCTTCACTGCACCAATATCTGATCATACAAATAAAAATGAAATCGCACACATTTAGGTTACACACGGTGAGAAATGACATTTTCTCTACTCGATTTGACTTGACTTGAGCTCTGCTGTGTTCATAATTTCAGACGGTGAATTTCATTATGTATTTTGGGTTTCAAAATAAAAGGGTAAAGCTTGTCGAAGGAACTTCCATATAGTGTTACTGTTATTTCTACAGTTTCATCACCCATTCTTCTGGTTATAATTCTGAAATCTAATATGTTAAGTTTACCGTTTATTTCCCCCTATCATTGTTTGTGAAACTCAACATGATTTAGCGTTGCAGTGCGGGTGTATTTGTTTTGAGAGTCAGTCGAAACCTCCTCCCAAACAGTATACACTGTTCTGCAATGCTTTTTGCAAAATTTTTTAAATTTTTTTTTTTTTTTTTTTTTTTTTTTTTGTGCGTGTGTGTTCGGTTGCTTGTTTGTGAGTGTGACAGAGACAGATAGTGAGGAAATCTGAATATTGCTGGATTCATTCTCTAGTTTTTAGTTTGTGGCTCTGTATGGTTTGAGGTGGGTGGCAAAGTGAGTGGATGAGGTGAAAGTTTAAATAGTCCTAAGATAGCACATTTATCTGAAGAGAAAAATGTTAAAATAAGTTGTTTTTTTTTCCTGTATCTATAAAGAAGCATTTGTATGATTAAATTAACACTGAAACAATGACTTGTCATCTTTCTTGAAGCAGGGCCTAATACTGAACCTACTGCTTTTGGAAAGTTGCCTATTAACTCTGCGGATTTAATTTCCTTGGTTGCTTTAGTATCACATTACATCAGGGTTATCCAGTGTCATGTCACAGTTATTTAACTCAGAAAATATATCAAGGGCAAGGTCTCAAAACAAAATAAACGTTAAGAAAAGGCTTTTCACGAAAATCTTAAGAGAATATATGCGTATGAGAAAATACACAGGAATGAATGAATGTCTGCTAATATATAAATAATCTGGGTCTGATCTGGTGTTTTTGACTTAAACTAAAAGGAGGCCTATTTCAGACCCACAAATTAATGGTCAAAATCTGAATGAGCCTTTTTGGTGATAAAACCTAAAAAAATAATGGATATACTACTTCACTTTGTGCTCTATTTGGACAGTACAGTCTTGTTCTCTAATGTTTTTTTTTTCACCAATTCCATCTGCTACATATCATAGTGTTATAAAGTGGAACACACCCTCTGTTGAATATTACACTGTTGCCCATAAAGTTGGAATAAAATATTTTTTACCTCTTCTCATGAAATGATTGTCAAAATGTGATTTATTTTTGATAGATAAAGTATAACTGGGTTTTGGTATGTAATGATTACACCAGGCTGAAGGGGATTACTGATGTGTATAAATGGGAATAAAACAACATTATTCCAACTTTAGGAGAAACAATGTATAATGATCATTATATGCACAGTACAAGGTCAAACATCTGGACACACTGTAAAAAAAATCTGTACTTTAACAGAATTTTCACTGTTTATTTAACAGATTTTTCCTGTATTTTTAAGATACAGGAAAATATCAATGAAATGACAAAAATAGACTGTGATTTTACACATCAAATGTAAAACACGAAAAAACTGACTGAATAAACATAAAATTTAAATTTTTTAAAAGAAATTTTTTCTTTTTTCACAAAAATACAGTTAAAATACATTTGCAAATGTATCATATTTTTACAAATATTTCTTTTCTGTTTTTGAGATTAAACTGTTAATTTAAAGTTTAATACTGTAAAAAAAATAATAATAGAAATAAAATTATTGACAATTTACAGTAAAACAAGTATTTGTTCTGTAAGTTTAACAAGGCTTGTTTGGTAGTTGACAAATATCTTGTGTAATTACGGGAAGTTTCACAACAAAAATGTTGAATAAATGTATTTTTGTGAATGTACAACATGTATAAGCACTGATAAACTGTCCAAATACAGTTTTTATCAGTGGATTGTACAACTTAGTGTCATTGAAAATTATTCATATATATATATATATATATATATATATATATATATATATATATATATATATATATATATATATAAGTAATTTGATTGTTTTAATACATGTAAATGTTATTTATTAAACACAAAAAAGTTAAAAAAAAAAAAAAAAAAAAAAAAAAGCAAATCTCATGTGAAGTCAGGGCAAAAAAACTGTATTTTAATTATGGAAAATTACCGTATTTTAATGAGATAGTTACTTTCCATTATTTTACAGTATTTTTTTGCCACCCCTGCTGCCAGAATATTACCCTTTTTTTTTTACCAGGTTTTTTTTTTTTTTTTTTACAGTGCATATCTTCTCATTCAATGGATTTTTATTATTGTATTGTAGAATTAATATTGAAGACATCAAAACTATGAGGAAACACACAGTTATGTAATAAACAAAAAATGTTAACAAACCAGAATAGTTTTATTATTTTAGATTATTCAAAGTATATTTTCAGCTTTTCACACTCTTCACACTCATTCTCTCAATCAAATAAGTATTAAGTGATTTATCACCATATATCATAATATTGTCCTCTATACTTTGTGTTTTTTCAGTGAAAATCAGGTATTTTCCTATATTTAATTTACTAATCATTTACTTTAATGATCATGATGAGATTACATTTGAGGGCTATTATATCAAAAAGAGAGAAACCCTAAGAAAAAAAGTTACTTTTTAAGGCAAATCTATCATTAACTGAACATAAATTAAATGTGTCCATCCACTATCGCTTATCCAGCTCCATGGGTTTTACTGGTGAATCAATGTTGTAGAAGATGACGGTGTTTCCACATTCACCACAGAGTCTTTGAACATTCAAATGGGTCATATCTGATC
Organism: Sphaeramia orbicularis; assembly: GCF_902148855.1. Classification (NCBI taxonomy): domain Eukaryota; kingdom Metazoa; phylum Chordata; class Actinopteri; order Kurtiformes; family Apogonidae; genus Sphaeramia; species Sphaeramia orbicularis. The sequence goes on along the minus strand of NC_043961.1, from coordinate 53,200,037 downwards.
ACCATGAAAAGATGATAAACTGCATTTTAAGTTATTAAACATTTTAAATCAGTAGATGGTTTTGATCCCTGGTGGATATTTGGGTCTTTATGGGTTAATCTACAGCACAGGTGTCAAACATGCGGCCCGGGGGCCAAATCCAGCCCGCCAAAGGGTCCAGTCCGGCCCTTGGGATGAATTTGTGAAATGCAAAAATTACACCATGATATTAACAGTTCTTTTATTTCAGGTTCCACATTCAGACCAATTCAGTCTCAAGTGGGCAGGACCAGTAAAATACTATCATAATAACATATAAATAATGACCACTTCAAATATTCGTCTTTGTAAATGTAAATATTTTCATGTATTTACACTACAACAAAGTATAATTTTGCAAAAAAATGTGAGCAACCTGAAATATCGTATGAGAAGTAAGTGCAATTTTAACAATATTCTGCCTGTTATTAAATGTTTTGTGTGTTTGTAGATCCACTGTGATCTGTAAGTTATAATGTACATGTGTAAATGCTAAACTGAGGCAGAACACTGTTAAAGTTACACTTATTTTTTCAGTTTGTTCATGTTATTCACATCTTTTGAAAAGATAGTCTGTAGATGTAAACCTTGTCATAATGTAAATTTACTTGTTTCGCTCTAAAACATACAGAAAAGTTTGGAGTTGACCTTATTTATATATTATTATGTTATTATTTTACTGGTTCAGCCCACTGCAGATCAAATTTAGCTGAATGTGGCCACTGAACTAAAATGAGTTTGACACCCCTGATCTACAGTGTGGAAAGTAATCCTGCTTTGACTTGACTTGTTCTTGAATTTAACCGTTGAGTTTAAATTAAATACACACTTACACATTAATCATAATTAAAAATTGTACTGTTACATGACTAATGCATTGAAATTACACTGACTTTCCCTGGAAGGACACAATGTAAAATGTGCTGGGAAAGTGACAGTTTTAATGTGTTATTTGATTTCACTGATGGGTACAAAGAACAGACACGAAGTCTTTGATTGAGCAATACATGTCCCAATGTTCAAATAATGTTTTTTTTAGCGATGATTCAGTGGCATCCCGCTACAGTCACAGGCTTCCACAGAAACTGTCAGTCACTATGTGTCCCCTGAGGACAGTAGTGACAAAGCCAACAAAAGTTCTCATTCAAAAGCTTGCTGAGTAATGAGTATAAGTAAGTACAAGTATTCAGCAAAGAATCCTTCAATTATAAAATGCAAAAGCGGTCATTGTGCAGTGAAGTGGTCCCTTGTTATTATTTATGATGTTTGTTAGGGTGGTCCAACAATCATGGTAAAAAATAAAGTTTCAGATAAACTCAATTAGAACCCTGCATTAGGTTTTGGCATTCAAAAGATGATTTAGGAAAAAATTTGGAAGAAAAAGGAAATGTTTTAGAGGTTGCACAAGTTGCTGGAAGTTTTCTGGAATCTGACTAATTTTGCATTTTCAGCATAGCCGAGCTGACCTGATAAGAGAAGCAGCAGTTCTATCAACACCAAGGTTTGAGTGCTTCATCTAGTAATATATACTCAGTGCCAATGAAAACGCAACACTTGAATATTCTTATATTTTTTTAAATTGATGAGGATTTTTATTCCATAAGCTCTTTGGAATTAATCATAGGCCATTTCTATACAGTAAAAATAAAAAATCACATCCAAATTTGTTGACAAAAAATAAGGATAAAGAAAGAAACTCAAGGACCCCCAAAACCAAAAGTCACAAAGCGGTCCCAGAGGTGCTGCAGCTCAATGTAGCGATCCTGCTGTGGCGTGGTCACACGTGCTCGTCCAGGGCGAGGTCTGTCTGCAGTTGAGCCAGTTTCTTCATGCCTCTGTTGCATCCTGACTATGATGGACACATTGCATCCAAAACGGCGCGCCACCTGCCGAGCAGAGATTCCGGCCTCCAGGAGCCCCATAGCATGGCATCTTTGGTCACGTGTCAGTCTAGGCATCGCTGAGTTATTGCAAATGATTTTGGTGCTTTTCAGCTTGCCTTTATATACAGAACATGACCACTCCTTAACTGACCACAGTTCCTTAAGCTGAGCAGTTCATTGCTGAGCAATGAGAAAAACAAGTCTTATGAATGCAGACAAGTTCATTCAAGCATGACAATAGCTCAACCAGTCTCAGGTTGTTAAGAAATTGTCTGGGATTATCTTATACAGGTGAAACTTAAACATATTGATGCAGCTCAGGAACAATAAAACACATTCAAGTGTTGCGTTTTCATTGGCACTGAGTATATGTATGAAGTAAGGCCGCCCCCATCTGTGGTACTGGAGTGAAGAACTGATGGGCCTGGCATTCTGTGACTCCAGTGTGACACCTGAGCAGAAGCAGCTGATGGTTCACAACATGATGGAAAATGAAGGTTCTTTTGGTTCCACTAAAGCGCTGGTTTGCCCTTAATCAAGCAGATTATGAAGGGATGCAGATCAGTGGTTTTGTCACCACCAGCACCATGTGTTTCTTTGAAACTTTGGATCTGCCACAAACATTCTTCAGAATTCCTCCAGAACACTGGGCTGATGATGAAGACTTTCAGAAGGATGAGAAAACTGTGCATTCCAGAAAAGTTGTGAGTGATGTTGCTGAAAGAGGGGTGGAGCTTATTCAAGACTTCAACTGTAGCCGAACAAAAAATGAAGATCACAAACAGTACTGGCAACAAGTTGTCAAAGAACACAGCAACATTTTTTTGTAATTTCAATAAAGCAACAGTGGTTGCTGGACTTTCTAAGTAACATTTTTATGCGATTTGCAGTTTGATTTTGAGAATAAAATTACAGATTATTCTAATATGCCTTATTCATTTGGCTAGTTATGTTATAGCACAGGTGTCAAACATGCGGCCCGGGGGCCAAATCCGGCCCGCCAAAGGGTCCAGTCCAGCCCTTGGGATGAATTTGGGAAATGCAAAAATTACACCATGATATTAACAATTCTTTTAGTTCAGGTTCCACATTCAGACCAATTCAATCTCAAGTGGGCAGGACCAGTAAAATACTATCATAATAACATATAAATAATGACAACTTCAAATGTTTGTCTTTGTAAATGTAAATATTTTCATGTATTTACACTAAAACAAAGTATAATTTTGCAAAAAAAATATGAACAACCTGAAATGTCTTAAGAGAAGCAAGCACAATTTTAACAATATTCTGCCTGTTATTAAATGTTTTGTGTATTTGTAGACCCACTGTGATCTTTAAGTTATGATGTACATGTGGAAATGATAAACTGAGGCAGAATATTGTTAAAATTACACTTATTTTTTCAGTTTGTTCATGTTATTCACATCTTTTGAAAGGATAGTCTGTAGATGTAAACCTTTTCATAATGTAAATTTACTTCTTTTGCTCTAAAACATACAGAAAAGTTTGGAGTTGACCTTATTTATATATTATTATGTTATCATTTGACTGGTTTGGCCCACTTCAGATCAAATTTGTCTGAATGTGGCCCCTGAACTAAAATGAGTTTGACACCCCTGTGTTAAAGTATACACAGCAATCTTCACGTGTCTTGTGCAACCTCTAAATATTAATTAAAATTGCATAAAATTTGGACCGAAGTAATTTGGCCAGATATGGAACCAAATCCAGAGAATCTTAAAAAAAAAATTTTTTTGGACCACCCTAATGTTTGTGGATCATTTTTTACTGCTGTAGATATTTAATGTTCATCTCATTTGAGCTGATTTATGTACTGTTGTTAGAATTATCTACAGCAGGGGTATCAAAGTCATTATAGTTCAGGGGCCACATTCAATCCAATATGATCTGAAGTGGGCCGGACCAGTAAAATAATAACACCATAAAATTTAAATAATGTCTACTCCAAACTTTTTATGCCTAACTTAGAGTGAAAAAAGCAAAATTACATTATGAAAATGTTTACATCGACAAACGATCCTTTTTCCCCCCAGTAATTTTATTTATTTATTTATTGATTTCGAGCATGCAAACAAACAAACAAACAAACAAACAAACAAACAAAACAAAGCAAAATAAGACAAAAACAAAATAACATTTAAATGAACAGAATCTGTTTTCAAGTACATGCATGTCTGAATATTGCATGGTCGAAAAGGAGTAGGAAGAAGTATGAACTTATTTAATCCGACCCCTCAAGTGCTTTTCCACCTTTATCACTAACTTGATACAAAAATCGAACAATGCATTTTTCCTAATTTTAGCATCCAACCACAACTAATACATTATGCAGTAAATGAATTATACACAGTAATATGATCATGGCAGTACAGTCATACAAACAGACTCAACAACTTAACAATTTTCTTCAATAATTACAGCATATTTATCAGTACAACATCATTCATACACAAACAGGCCTCATTGTCATTATTAAATACTGTACCTCACAAGAATCAATTCTTTATATCTTTTTTTTTTTTTAAATGAATTATGTTTGATATGCAGTGATGCAGTCGCTGTACCGGTCACTTGTGGTGAAGAAGGAGCTGAGCCGAGAGGCGAAGCTCTCGATTTACCGGTCAATCTATGTTCCTGCTCTCACCTATGGTCATGAACTTTGGGTCATGACCGAAAGGACAAGATCCTGGATACAAGCGGTCGAAATGAGTTTCCTCTGCAGGGTGGCTGGGTGCACCCTTAGGGATAGGGTGAGGAGCTCAGTCACCAGGGGGGAGCTCGGAGTAGAACCGCTGCTCCTCCGCGTCGAGAGGGGCCAGCTGAGGTGGCTCGGGCATCTGTTTCGGATGCCTCCTGGACGCCTCCCTGGGGAGGTGTTCCGGGCATGTCCCACCGGGAGGAGACCTCGGGGAAGACCCAGGACACGTTGGAGAGACTATGTCTCTCGGCTGGCCTGGGAACGCCTCGGGGTCCCCCCGGAAGAGCTGGAGGAGGAGTCTGGAGAGAGGGAAGTCTGGGCGTCCCTGCTTAGACTGTTACCCCCGCGACCTGGCCCCGGATAAGCGGTGGATAATGGGTGGATGGATGGATGTTTGATATTTGTTTTATCTCCACACACAATTTGTTCCACCATTTCACTCCACAGATGGTGATACAGAAACCTTTTAACCTAGTGCATACTTTATGACTCTAAATTTAACTTTCCCCGTAAATCATAGTCTCCCTCTCTTTCACGAAACATTTCTTGAATATTGCCCGGCAGTAAGTTATTCTTTCCTTTATACATTATTTGAAAAGTTTTGAACTCCACCAGGTCAATGAGTTTTAAAGTTTTAGACTGTAAAAATAGTGGATTCGTGTGTTTACGAAAACCAGCATATACACATAAAATATTTATTGAGATTTTTATAGGCTATATATACAACATATAACAATATAAAAAAACCCAGACAAAATGGCACATTTCAAATCAGTGCTTGAATTAATGACAGTTCTTCTAAATGATGAGTATTATTGTCAGAATACAGCATATGACTGTGGACCTGTACAGGGAATAATTATGATGTCTCAGATACCCACAACTGATAAGTCAAATCTTTGTTCTTAATATAATTAATGAAACGGCCCCACACTTTTTCAAATGTGTCTTGTTTGTCTTTTAAAGTGTATGTGATTTTTTCAAGTGGTAAACATAAAGACAATTCTCTGAGTCATTTTGCTCTGCTCGATTTGCCCATTTCTTTCCATGACAGCGATCACTCTCCTTGCTTGTAATATTCCCAGGTTTATAAGGATTTTCTCAATACAATTTATTTGAATTTCTTCAGGGTATAATCCTAATATTAAAAACTTGGGTTCCAGCACTAGTTTCATTGATAAAATCTCCTGTAACATACCTCTAACTTCTCCCCAAAATTCCTTGACACAAACTATCCTTTAAAAAAATTTTAATAATATGGACCTAGAATTTCTATTTAATAATCTTACACTCAATGGATTTTAAAAAAGCACCAAACAGTTTTGAAATTAAAACAAAATAAGAACTTTTTTAGGAACAATTTTTCAATACTCTCACAGTGAGTAAAGACAGTCTGCAGATTTTCAACACCAGAGGTTGTGTCACGTTTGGCTGATTTTTGGGTGTAGTCCCTTAATCCCTTATTGGTTTATCATTTACTCATGTACAGTGGGGCAAAAAAGTATTTAGTCAGCCACTGATTTTGCAAGTTCTCCTACTTAGAAAGATGAGAGAGGTCTGTAATTTTCATCAGAGGTACATTTCAACTATGAGAGACAAAATGAGAAAAAAAAATCCAGGAAATCACATTCCGTGCGTTTACATGACAACTTTTATTCCTGGTTTAATCTGAATAAATGTTAGATCCTATTTAAGATGACCATGTAAACACCTTATTCCAGCTGAAAAAGAATAGTCCGGAATAAATTTAAATCCGAATAAAGTCACTGGTTTAATCCCCTTTTAATTCCGAACTAAATTATTCCTCGGACATGTAAACCCTTTATTCCGTTTGGACTTTACTCCTGCCATTCTGTGCATGCTTGTTGTCTTGTCCTGTCACGATGATGCACACATTCTGCACTGGCGGAAGAAATGCAGTCTAGTCAACCCAAACTGTTCCAGTGGGCTATTCTGATGGGATCTACCAGCCTCTAAAACCCTGAAGGAAGAGTTCACCACCTGTTTTTTTATTCATTCATTTGTCATGCACTAATGAGTTCGATAAGTGGGCAAATCAGTTTGCACTGCAGTGCACCGATTGCCTTGTTCTCGCAGCCCTTCCGTTAGCTTAGCTTAGCCTAGCTTAGCATAATCGCTTCATTCCTATGGTCAGACGTAACCAGGCTTTCATGGGTGATCCGTAGAATTTTATGAGTGGTTTTGGGAAATTCAATTCTCCCTAATCATTCCTTTAGTCCGGTGGGGTCAATATGATCACAAATTGAGGCTCAAATCATGGCGATGTGACTTACTGCAGGAGTAAAATCTTGGGAAATAAAAACGAATGCAAAGCTAAAACGGTAAAGCAAAGCTAGTTTAGCGCATGCATCCCTTCCAGCAAAAAGATTTTCCAACTTCCGTCAACACAACAGTCCCAAGATTGTATGAGTGCAGTAAGTTGCAGATCTAAAGAAATAATTAGGGAGAATCGGATTTCACAAAATCGCTTTCAAAAGACAGCAAATCACCTTTAAAAAACTGGCTACGTGTGACTATGGAAATGCAGTGACTATGCTAAGCTAAGCTAACAGAAGGGCTGCGAGAACAAGGCAACGTGAGCACTGCAGCGCAAACCCTTTTGCTCACTTATCTACCTCATTAATACCTCATGTAAACCTTTTTTCGGGTTAAACATTTCCATGTAAACAGAAGAGAAAATACTTTAGTTCCAAATTAATTTCTTCTGGAAAAATAAATCGGATTTAAAAAACATCATGTAACCATACCGATTGAAGGATTTTTAAAGAATTTATTTGTAAATTATGGTGGAAAATAAGTATTTGGTCACCCACAAACAAGCAAGGTTTCTACCTCTCACAGACCTGTAACTTCTTTAAGAAGCTCTTCTGTCCTCCACTTGTTACCTGTATTAAGGGCACCTGTTTGAGCTGGTTCTCTGTATAAAAGACACCTGTCCACAGCCTCAAACAGTCAGACTCCAAATTCAACCATGGCCAAGACCAAAGAGCTGTCCAAGGGCACCAGGAAGAAAATTGTAGACCTGCACCAGGCTGGGAAGAGTGAATCTACAATAGGCAAGCAGGTTGGTGTGAAGAAATCAATTGTGGGAGCATTTATCAGAAAATGGAAGACATACAAGACCATTGATAATTTCCCTCCATCTGGGGCCCCACGCAAGATCTCATCCCATGGGGTCAAAATGATCATGAGAACGGTGAGCAAAAATCCCAGAACTATACGGAGGGACCTGATGAGTGACCTGCAGAGAGCTGGGACCAAAGTAACAAAGGCTACCATCAGTAACACACTACGCCAAGAGGGACTCAAATCCTGCAGCACCAGGCGTGTCCCCCTGCTTAAGCCAGTACATGTCCAGGCCCGTCTGAAGTTTGACACAGCATATGGATGATCCAGAAGAGGATTGGGAGAATATCATGTGGTCAGATGAAACCAAAATAGAACTTTTTGGTAAAAACTCAACTCGTCGTGTTTGGAGGAAGAAGAATGCTGAGTTGCATCCCAAGAACACCATACCTACTGTGAAGCATGGGGGTGGAAACCTCATTCTTTGGGGCTGTTTTTCTGCAAAGGGGAGAGGACGACTGATCTGTGTTAAGGGAAGAATGAACGGGGCCATGTATCGTGAGATTTTAAGCCAAAACCTCCTTCCATCAGTGAGAGCATTGAAGATGGAACGTGGCTGGGTCTTCCAGCATGACAATGATCCCAAAGACACTGCTCAGGTGACAAAGGAGTGGCTCTGTAAAAAGCATTTCAAGGTCCTGGAGTGGTCTAGCCAGTCTCCAGACCTCAACCCCATAGAAAATTTGTGGAGGGAGTTGAAAGTCCGTGTTGCCCAGCGACAGCCCCAAAACATCACTGCTCTAGAGGAGGTCTGCATGGAGGAATGGGCCCAAATACCAGCTACAGTGTGTACAAACGTGGTGAAGACTTACAGAAAACATTTGACCTCTGTCATTGCTGTCATGTCGGCTCCCAGACTGTCTGGATTTTGTCTGTCTTGTCTGTCTTTTCTGTTTTGTCTGTCCTTTCCTGTTTTATTTTGTTAAGTTTCCCTCATGTGTCATGTCTGGTGTCTTTACTTCCCCTCTCTGATTGTTTCACCTGTGCCTGATTGCCTGTCTCCGCCCTGATGTGTTCTACCTGTGTCTAATTGTCTTCCCACCCTCTTGTGTATTTAAACCCTGTGTCTTGCCCTCTGTCTTTGCCAGTATGTTTGCTCCCTCATGTGCTTACCTACCAGCGTTTCTTGGATCCTGTCTGTCTTTCCGCCCGTTGTGACCCGTTTTGTCTACCGACCACCGATTCTGCCTGTTCCTGATCTGCCTGCTCGTCTGTTGTGACCTGGTTCGTTTATCCGACTACCAATTCTGCCTTACCCCTGGGATACCTCAGCCTCCAACGTTTACCTGTGTGTTCGACCATGCGCCTGGATTACTGACCGTGAGTTTAGCCTGTCCCTCATGTCCCGTTGCCTTCTGTATTGCCTTACCATGTATGACCTGGTCTGTTTTCTGACATCCCTCTGTTTTTTCCTAGTCGGGTTGCCGTTGGGATTTTTCCAGCTCGGCCACGCCGGCCGTCCACTGACCCCGCTCACGGCCCAGAGGTCTAGTCCTGAGCTCAGCGTCTTCACAGACTTGTTAATCATTCTGTGTTGTGCTCTAACCTTTGTGACTGTGTTTAATAAACACTCTCGACTTAACATCTGTCTACTGGTCTTGCATTTGGGTTCAGCCTCTGTACTAAGCCTGTTACAATTGCCAACAAATGTTTTGTTACAAAGTATTGAGTTGAACTTTTGTTATTGACAAAATACTTATTTTCCACCATAATTTACAAAAAAATTCTTTAAAAATCCTACAATGTGATTTCCTGGATTTTTTTTTTTTTTTTTTTTTTCTCCTCATTTTGTCTTTCATAGTTGAAGTGTACCTCTGATGAAAATTACAGGCCTCTCTCATCTTTCTAAGTAGAACTGGCGAAATCAGTGGCTGACTAAATACTTTTTTGCCCCACTGATCAGATCACAGTGGATCTGCAAATACACAAAACATTTAGTAACATGCAGAATATGGTAAAAAATTGCACTTCTCTTAAGACATTTTAGGCTGTTCATATTTGTTCAGGTTTTTCCACATTTTTTGGTGATAGTTTGTAAATATAAACATTTTCATGTAATTTTACTTTTTTTTTTTTTTTTTTTTTAAACACTTAAACAGAAAAAAATGGAGTTGTTATTGTTTATTGGTCATTATGATAGTATTTTACTGATCTGAACTGAGCTGAATTTAGCTCCTGAATATCTTAATATAATATATAATATCTTAAGTGAAATTTTAGGATTTACAAATTCATCCCAGGGGCCAGATTGGACTCTTTAGCTGGCCGGTTTTGGCCAGACCATATGTTTGACTCCTGTGATCTACAGTGAGGCATCAGTCATTCATTTTCTGAACCTGCTTTATCCTCACTAGGGTCGCGGGGGGTCGCTGGAGCCCAGGGAAGGCGGGGTACATCCTGAACATGTCACCAGTTCATCGCAGGGCTGACACAGAGACAAACACTCTCACACCCATGGGCAATTCGGATTAACAGATGAACCTGTCAGTGCATGTCTTTGGATGAGGGGAGGAAGGTAAAGTACCCACAGATACAGGGAGAACAAACTTCACACAGAGAGGTCCCACCCTTTTCTTTTCTACACATTCATACACCATCTTGCCCAAAGACACTTCAACAAATCAGCAGTACGGATCATACATAAAGTTGGATTTTTAGAACACACTCATATTCTCTGTATTCAGTCAAAACTATTAAAAATCCATGATCTTGTAAAATATTATACAGCAATAATCTTATTTAAAGCATTCAACAAATTACTACCAAGTAATCTACAAAAAAACTTCACATTTCGAGAGAGTACTCATAATTTGAGAGGCTTTGGAGATTTTGCATCACCCAAATTTCGAACCACTCGTAAACGTTTTTGTTTGTCTGTATGTGGAGTGAAACTTTGGAACAGTCTGGACATCCAACCCAAGCAATGCCAAAATGTCCACCGATTTAAAGTGTTCTATAAAAATATGGTCTGGTCCCAGTATAAAGATGGAGGGTCTTAATACTGTTCCATCAATATTCTGTCTTATATGTTAAGGGTGGTGCAGTGGTTAGCACTCGTGCCTCACAGCAAGAAGGTCCTGGGTTCGATTCCAACACCAGTCGACGGGGGGTGGGACCTTTCTGTGTGGAGTTTGCATGTTCTCCCCGTGTCTGCGTGGGTTCTCTCCGGGTACTCCGGCTTCCTCCCACCATCCAAAGACATGCACTAAAAGGTTAATTGGTTAATCTAAATTGCCCATAGGTGTGAATGTGAGAGTGATTGTTTGTCTCTATATGTTCAGCCCTGCGATGAATTGGTGACTTGTCCAGGGTGTACCCCGCCTTCACCCCTATGTAGCTGGGAAAGGCTCCAAGCGACCCCCATGACCCTAGTGAGGATAAAGCGGGTTCAGATAATGAATGAATGAACGAATGTGAAAGGTGCTGTATGTAGGATTGTGGCCAAAACTGGTACTGCAATCACATTCAAAATACTGTGGAGTGTGGTATCCTCTCCGCCTCCCCCAAGGCTAGGGGTTGCCAGATCCAGCATGAGAGTCTACTACTAGCGTTTCCACTAATCCTTGCCACCACACCATAAATGTCATACAAAAAAATCACCACCAGACTTATTATGTATATGTATAATATATAATAGAACAGGACAAACGTCCTACCCACTCAAATAAAAGTTTGTGAAGATTCAGCAGATAGGGAAAAGGGAAATGAGCCTTAAGTTTCACTTTTACCTCCGCGAAGTACAAGAGGGGTGGATCGCTACTGTACCCCCCCACATAGGTATAAGAAACCAGCCGACCCCCGTCTTCAAATTCTTCCCCGCTTTCATCCGTCTCCATGTTTCAAAATCACCTCCTGTACATATCCTTATTTTGTTTCTCACTTTGTCACGACGTATTTGGGAATAATAAGAGTTTTTTGTTTTTACCATTGTTGGTATGTAATTATTATCATGTAAATTGACTGTTAACTGTTACCCATGGTAACACCACCAGAAATGTACTTTGTTTCTGTTTTTTACACACATTTGGTTCTATAATGTAAATACTGTCAAATGAGTTCATTCTAATTTGGTATAGGCCTATTTTGTTCATTGTTCTGGTTTGAAGTCAAAGGACAGGAGTGAGTATTTAAAATGTTAATACGTTAAGTTATTTGATGATGAGAATGGGGGTGGGATTAAATAAGTTTTTCTTCTTCCCACTCCTTTTTTAGTATGGATGAATGATTTTTTTTTGGAACTTTGAATTTGCATGTATTCTGTAAATGCTCGAAATAAACAAATGAATGATACTTCAACATGTGAAGCAGGAATGGATTTGAACTGCCAACCCTTTGGTCATTAGAAGACCCACTCTGCCAACTCAGCCACAGCTTGATGATGATGATGATGATGATGATGCAGCATCATATTCAGTTTAATCCTATGTTTCTAGTATTGCTATCCAATGAAAAATCAACTTTTCACAAGCTCAAAAAACTTCATATATTCCAAAGATGAGGATTTTTATCAGTAAATAGTGTTTTTTACTAGACAGGAAGAACATGAAAAATTGTAATCTGAAAAGTAAATAAATCTGAGCAAAAGGTGTAGTATTTGTCCAGAAGATTGTGGATAAGTAGTAGAAGTTTAATGTGGTATAAAACATAAATCATACAGGTAATTTGCCTCAGGTGTGTGTAGAATAATTACAGTGTTTACTTACATTCCACTGTCTGTGATCAGACCACACTACTGTTCATCTCAACTCTAAATAAATGCACTTTACGCAAATATTCACAGATCAGACTACTGGTATTTGGAGTTTCTAGTAAGAAGCTCATGTTTTATGAACAGAAAATTGTGATAACTATTTGATAACTATGTATATGATTGATGCCTTTTCTATTATAGTCAGGAGAGGATCCACTAGATCAAAAAGTTGTAGAATACAGACAAGTGTCTTTGTGACTATTAGATGGATTGCCATGAATTTTATGCTACCATTTTTATTTATTTATTTATTTTTTATGATTCTACATGTTTTATGATTGATTAAATAAAATTCTTTATGGTTCATTTGATATTGTTACTGCTATTATTATCCAATCCAACTTTATTTGTAAAGCACTTTAAAAACAACCACAGTGGATCAAAGTGCTACAGAAGAATAAAATAAAAGAATAAAAAAAGAATAAAATACAGGAATAGATTAAACGACATAACTGAGGTGATAAAATGTTTGTATTGTTGGTTGTTGATTGAAGTTAACTGGCTGTATTTTTAAGCTAATTTTAGCTAGTACCACAAACTATTGTAACTGTAGATAGTAAATAGCAACACTGAAGAACTGTGAGAATAAGTCAAAGTCAGCTTTATTATCAGTTTTTGCCATATGTACATCACATATGGAAAACTGAAATTACAAGACTCTGAGGCCCCACAGTGCAAAATGAGCAGAGTAGACAAAACATACCAAAAAAATAGAATATAACTATAAACTATAAACCATAGTATAAACATAGAATATAACAATATACAGCAGGGGCATGAGATGAAATGAGATGAGATGAAATGAGACTTTATTTATCCCACTATTTTTCACACTTCAGTTACCCTTTCATGCATAAATTATGAGAACCTTAGTCCAGACTTTTTTCCTGAGTGTTTTTATTCCTCTTTAGGCATGAAAAAACAGTGTGATTGAATTTTTTTTTTATTGAACCTATTTTTTATGACGGTAGATTTGTTTCTTTATTGCTGTAAACATAAAAAAAAATATTTTCAATCAATCAATCAAACAAAAATTTGCAATAAAAAAACCCAACCTTTTCAATCAAAGAAAAAACGTGTTGAGTACAAAAAAAATATTTAAGATCCAAAAAATTGTATTTGAACACTTTTTTCTTTGGTTGAAAAGTTTTTTTTTGTATTGTTTTGTTTTTTTTGATTGAAAATATTTGTTTTTGGTTTGTACTTGTAGCATAGTAAATATACTTTGATTCATTCCAATACTAGAAAACAAAGTCAAATAAAGCAAGTTTGGGTGATTTAACTGGTAAAATATTCAATAAAATAATCAGAAATATAATTAAAAGTAACAAAATAAGTGAAATGCAAAAAATATTAAAGATCCATAAAATTGCATTTGAACACTTTTTTTTGTTTGACAGAGTAAGTTTTTTTTTTTTACTTGAAGTGATTTTTTTTTTAAATTGAATTTTATTTTTTAATTGAAAAAAAAAAATAAAAAAAAAAAATATATATATATAAATAAATAAATAAATAAATATATATATATATATATATATATATATATATATATATATATATATATATATATACAGTACAGGCCAAAAGTTTGGACACACCTTCTCATTCTTTGCATTTTCTTTATTTTCATGACTATTTTCATTGTAGATTCTCACTGAAGGCATCAAAACTATGAATGAACACATGTGGAATTATGTACTTAACAAAAAAGTGTGAAATACCTGAAAACATATCTTATATTCTAGTTTCTTCAAAGTAGCCACCCTTAGCTCTGATGACTGTTTTGCACACTCTTGGCATTCTCTTGATGAGCTTCAAGAGGTAGTCACCTGAAATGGTTTCCTAACAGTCTTGAAGAAGTTCCCAGAGATGCTTAGCACTCGTTGGCCCTTTTGCCTTCACTCTGCGGTCCAGCTCACCCCAAACCATCTCGATTGGGTTCAGGTCCGGTGACTGTGGAGGCCAGGTCATCTGGCGCAGCACTCCATCACTCTCCTTCTTGGTCAGATATCCCTCACACAGCCTGGAGGTGTGTTTGGGGTCATTGTCCTGTTGAAACATAAATGATGGTCCAACTAAACGCAAACCGGATGGAATGGCATGTCACTTCAGGATGCTGTGGTAGCCATGCTGATTCAGGTTGCCTTCAATCTTGAATAAATCCCCAACAGCGTCACCAGCAAAGCACCCCCACACCATCACACCTCCCCCTCCATGCTTCACGGTGGGAACCAGGCATGTAGCATCCATCCGTTCACCTTTTCTGTGTCGCACAAAGACACGGCGGTTGGATCCAAAGATCTCAAATTTGGACTCATCAGACCAAAGCACAGATTTCCACTGGTCTAATGTCCATTCCTTGGGTTTCTTGGCCCAAATAAATCTCTTCTGTTTGTTGCCTCTCCTGAGCAGTGGTTTCCTAGCAGCTGTTTGACCATGAAGGCCTGATTCACGCAGTCTCCTCTTAACAGTTGTTGTAGAGATGTGTCTGCTGCTAGAGCTCTGTGTGGTATTCATCTGGTCTCTAATCTGAGCTGCTGTTAATTTGCGATTTCTGAGGCTGGTGACTCAGATGAACTTATCTTCAGCATCAGAGGTGATTCTTGGTCTTCCTTTCCTGGGGCGGTCCTCATGTGAGCCAGTTTCGTTGGAGCGCTTGATGGTTTTTGCGACTGCACTTGGGGACACATTCAAAGTTTTTGAAATTTTCTAGACTGACTGACCTTCATTTCTTAAAGTAATGATGGCCACTCGTTGGTCTTTACTTAGCTGATTGGTTCTCGCCATAATATGCATTCTAACAGTTGTCCAATTGGGCTGTCAGCTGTGCATCAACCTGACTTCTGCACAACACAACTGATGGTCCCAACCCCATCAATAAGGCAAGAAATTCCACTAAGTAACCCTGACAAGGCACAGCTATGAAGTGAAAACCATTTCAGGTGACTACCTCTTGATGCTCATCAAGAGAATACCAAGGGTGTGCAAGGCAGTCATCAGAGCTAAGGGTGGCTGCTTTGAAGAAACTAGAATATAAGATATGTTTTCAGTTATTTCACACTTTTTTGTTAAGTACATATTTCCACATGTGTTCATTCATAGTTTTGATGCCTTCAGTGAGAATCTACAATGTAAATAGTCATGAAAATAAAGAAAACGCGAAGAATGAGAAGGTGTGTCCAAACTTTTGGCCTGTACTGTATATATATATAAATATATATATATATATATATATATATATATATATATATATATATATATATTCCTAGTCTATGGGGTTCAATATGACGTGGGTCCACCCTTTGCAGCTGTAACAGCTTCAACTCTTCTGGGAAGGCTGTCCACAAGGTTTAGGAGTGTGTTCATGGGAATTTTGGACCATTCTTCCAGGACCGCATTTGTTAGGTCACACATTGATGTTGGACAGAAGGCCTGGCTCTCAGTCTCCGCTCTAATTCATCCCAAAGGTGTTCTATGGGGTTGAGGTCAGGACTGTGTGCAGGCCAGTCCAGTTCATCCACACCAGACTCTGTCATCCATGTCTTTATGGACCTTGCTTTGTGCACTGGTGCACAGTCATGTTGGAAGAGGAAGGGGCCAGCTCCAAACTGTTCCCACAAAGTTGGGAACATGGAATTGTCCAACATGTCTTGTTATGCTGAAGCATTCCCAGTTCCTTTCACTGGAACTAAGGGGCCAAGCCCAGCTCCTGAAAAACAACCCCACACCATAATCCCCCCTCCACCAAACTTTACACTTGGCACAGTGGGGTCCGACAAGTATCATTCTCCTGGCGACCGCCAAACCCAGACCCGCCCATCAGAATGCCAGATGGAGAAGCGCGATTGGTCACTCCAGAGAAGGCGCCTCCACTGCTCTAGAGTCCAGTGGCGGCGTGCTTTACACCACTGCATCAGGCGCGTTGCATTGCACTTGGTGATGTATTGCTTGGATGCAGCTGCTCGGCCATGGAAACCCATTCCATGAAGCTCTCTGCGCACTGTTCTGGAGCTAATCTGAAGGCCACATGAAGTTTGGAGGTCTGTAGCGATTGACTCTGCAGAAAGTTGGCGACTTCTTCGCACTATGCGCCTCAGCATCTGCTGACCCCGCTCCGTCAGTTTACGTGGCCTACCACTTCGTGGCTGAGTTGCTGTCGTTCCCAAACACTTCCACTTTCTTATAATACAGCTGACAGTTGACTGTGGAATATTTAGGAGCCAGGAAATTTCACCACTGGATTTGTTGCACTGGTGGCATCCTATCACAGTTCCACGCTGGGATTCACTGAGCTCCTGAGAGCAACCCATTCTTTCACAAATGTTTGTAAAAGCAGTCTGCATGCCTAGGTGCTTGATTTTATACACCTGTGGCCATGGAAGGGATTGGAACACCTGATTCTGATTATTTGGATGGGTGAGTGAATACTTTTGGCAATATAGTGTATATATAAAGCTCTAATTATACACCTATTAAGACACAATTACAACAGCAATTTGTACAATATGTAGGCCTACTAGACAATATATTATCAATATGATAACTAAAGAAGTATACATAAATAAGTGTGCAAAAATATTGTTGTGTGTAATTATAATTAAAAGGTTTTAAGGTGGAAATTATGTTATGTTGTTAAAAGTTATGTCATATTTATTAACTGTGCTCCATTAGAAGAGCCTAAGGGTGTGTAACCCGCATGGTGATGCAGTTTCCAGTGTGTGTGTTTGTATGTGTTGTCCATGTGAATGCAGGAAGTGTGAAGTGTGGTGATTCTACTGGGCTCTGCAGACATTTTGTGACAGTAAATAAATGCAAATATTGACTTTTGCTTCGCTGTGGGTTCTGCGAGGCGCCTATCATATCTCTGATCTCCTACAGTGCTTAAGTCAATAGGTTTGTTTTGTTTGATAACTGCCCATCATTTCTGTCAAGTCAAACAGCCTTTTGCACACGTTGTCAAGAGCATAGAGGTAAAGGAATTAGACTGGGGTGTCAGGGAAAGATATCTGGAGACGAAAGTCCCCCCCAAAAAAGTAAAAGGTAAGATCCAAAGTCCGTAGTTCTAGACTTTTTTTTTTTTAACCCTTTCATGTATAGTGGTCACTACAGTGGACAGTTATTCTACAGCTGTTCTCTTATCATATTTTCACGGATTTTATTGTTTTAGTTCCATATCAACCAACACAGTGGACGTTTATGCATCATCCTATACACTGCAATTCATACCATCACTGTAACTTTGCGCTTCTTGATAAACCTGATCTGCACTAACATGTTTGAGTGTAAATCAGGTGCTTGTTATTGTTGTTAGACTGTCATAAACATTAAGTTTTTATGTTTTTTTTTTGCAAATAATCTTCATAAAGTGAATAATAACTAGTATTAGAGTTTGTTTAAATGTGACAAAACATCAGATTAACAACGTTTTAAAAAATCATTTCATAGTTTTCACGCAGTGTATCAATAAATACATGTTTCTTTGCTTAAAAAAAATTAAACACATGGTGTCCAGCTGAGTAGACATTTTTGCAACTCCATGAAAAATAGGTTCATAAAAAACAATTTAAATTTCATTACTTTTTTCATGCCTAAAGAGGAATAAAAACTCAGGGAAAAAAAATCAATTTAGGTTCTCATACTTCATGCATGAAAGGGTTAATTCTATTTCATTTATTTCTTTTTTTTAAAATCAGATATGTATTCAATGGACCATGCAATGAACTGGTGACATGTCCAGGGTGTATCCCACCTTCGTCCATAAATAGCTGGGATAGGCTCCGAGCGACCCCTGTGACCCTAGTGAGGATAAAGCAGGTTCAGAAAAGGAATGACTGAATGTATTCTATGGAAGGGGATTAGGGCCACTGGAAAAAAAAATTACGGTGCAATATATTTTTTATTAGAGAGAGAAAAAAGTCAGAATTCTGAGAAAGAAGTCAGAATTCTGATTTTAATCACAGAATTCTGACCTTTTTCTCAGAATTGTGACTGTTTTAACCCTTTCATGCATGAATTATGAGAACCTTAATCAAGATTTTTTTTCCTCTGTGTTTTTATTCCTCTTTAGGCATGAAAAAACAATGTGATTGAAAATTTCCTTATGAACCTATTTTTCATGGAGTTCCACTCAACTGGACACCATGTCTTTAATGTTTGAAGCAAAGAAACACATATTTACTGATATATTGTGTGAAAACTCTGAAATAAAAACATTTTTAATGCTGCTAATCTGATGTTTTCTCACATTTTATCCTACTCTAACACTAGTCAGTGCTCACTTCACAAATATAATATGCAAAAAAAAAAACCTTTTTGTTTAAAAAAAAAAAAAAAACTGTTAATTACAAGTCTAATAACAATAACAAGCAATTAATTTACACTCAGACATGTCAGGTTTATTAATAGCAGCAAAGTTACAGTAATGGTATGAATTGCAGTGTATTATGGGATGGTGCATAAGCGTCCACTGTGTTGGGTGTTAAGGAACTAAAACAACAAAACCCATGAATATACAAGAGAACAGCTGTGGAATAGCTGTCCACTGTAATGACCACTATGCATGAAAGGGTTAAATGTTTTTATTATTATTATTATTATTATTATTATTATTATTATGAGATTAAAGCCAGAATTCTGACTTCTTTTTTCAGAATTCTGACTTTAATCTCAAAATTCTGACTTTTTTCTCAGAATAATAATAAAAAAAAAATATATTGGACCTTAATTTATTTATTTTTTTTCTTTCCAGTGGCCTTAATCCTCCACGGAATACTGTATGTACTTATTTACAGGAAAAAAAAGTTGTTAAAAGTGCAGCTCAACATTTTATGAAGAACTGATTATAGGTGACTGTACACAAATGCTTCCAAATAACACAAATGGAGATGTTTAATTTAAAAATCTCTTCCTCTGATCATTATCTGACTAAATTCAAATGAGCCCCCCCCCCCCCCCACACACACACACACACACACACACACACCACCACCACCACCACCCCCCTTTACTGTGCTCAGCTATGCATCCCAAACAGCACAGACCAGATCCACACACCCATTTAAATTCAGGTATAACAGATGTCTTCTTCATTTCAGTCAAATAATAAAGTGAATCATTTGGACTGATCTGACAGGTGAAGTGCAGTAGTTGTCTGTGTTGACCATAGGAAGCTGCTGTGTGTTTTCATATACCATCTGGTTGATAGTGTGTGTTATCCTGGAAGTCTCATTGCAATTAGATTAGGGATTTTATTTGTCTGGGTGGAGAACGTATCATAAAAGATGAGTGGTGTGCCAGACTTTTTGTCAAGATGATGCTGTACACTCAGGGCAGATCAGAGGTCCTTCACAGTGATGAACTACTACATAAGAAATAATACAATAACAGGCAAGAGTCAGTATTTATTAAAGTACAAATATAAATAAAACTGCTGTGAAATCTATCAAAGATGGTGACATTTTAGTTTAATCTTAAGTAGAAAACTAATGCTTAAGGAGCTGAACATAGAGTAGTGTCTTTTACCTGTAAAATATGTACACTGTAAAAAAAAAAATCTGTAATTTAACAGAATTTTCACTGTTTATTTAACAGATTTTTCCTGTATTTTTAAGATACAGGAAAATATCAATGAAATGACAAAAATAGACTGTGATTTTACATGTCAAATGTAAAATAACATGCAAAAACTGAAACTGTGAATAACCATAAAATTTCCATTTTTTAAAAGAAAATTTTTCTTTTTTCACAGAAAGATGCAGTTAAAATACATTTGCAAATGTATCGTAATTTCACAAATATTTCTTTTCTATTTATGAGATTAAACTGTTAATTTAAAGTTTAATACTGTAAAAAAATAAATAAATAAAATGAGATAAAATTACTGACAATTAACCGTAAAAGAAGTATTTGTTCTGTAAGTTTAACAAGACTTGTTTGTTAATTGACAAATATCTTGTGTAATTACGGGAGGTTTCACAACAAAAATGTTGAATGAATGTATTTTTGTGAAAGTATAACATGTATAAGCACTGATAAACTGTCCAAATACAGTTTTTATCAGTGGATTGTACAACTTAGTCTCATTGTAAATTATTTATATATATATATATATATATATATATATATATATATTTATAAGTAATTTGATTGTTTTAATACATGTAAATATTCTTTATTAAACATTAAAAAGTCACAAAAAAGCAAAATCTCATGTAAAGTTCGGGCAAAAAACTGTATTTTAATTATGGAAAATTACTGTATTTTTTATGAGATGATTTTTTGGCACCCCAGCTGCCAGAATATGACTGGGTTTTTTTTTACGAGTTGTTTTTTTTTTTTTTTTTTTTTTACAGTGTAGCTGACCAGTGAACAGCTGCAGTTCTAGCTGGTTGAAATGAAATATAGACTTACTTTATACTTTTTCATAACTTGTGTAGAGTATTTCAGATACTGTCTTTAACCCATAAAGACCCAGTGCTACTTTTATGGCAGTTCCCAAATGAATTTTTCTCCATTTGTAACATTTCTTAAGTGATTTATCACCATTTATTGTAATACAGGGTTATTCAAAAAGAATGAACCAATGTCATTATGCAATATTTTAATAAGGAAAAGCAATAGAAAACTCCAGCCAAGTCACAAGTACTCTACTCACAATCAACTTTTATTTCCTGTCTTATAAATGTTCATTGTGTCCACCACCTGCAGCACGGAAAACATCAATGCAACAATAGAATTCCTCCTAGAAGCGTACCAGCATATCACGATCCACTGAACCAAACCTGATCTGCAGTAACATGTTTGAGTGTAAAAAAAAAAAAAATGCAAATTGTTACTAGACGGAAATAAACAGTTTTGTCTTGTTTGTTTTTTTAAACAAAAATTGTGTGGGTTTTTGGTTTTTTTTTTTGATATTATCTCCATGCAGGTATGTTAAAATGTGAGAAAACATCAGATTAGCAGCATTAAAAATGTTTTTATTTCATAGTTTTCACATAGTATATCAGTAAATACATGTTTCTTTGCTTCTAAAATCAAACGCATGGTTTAATTTTAAGCTGAGTGAACATTTTTGTAATTCCATGAAAAATAGGTTCATAAAAAATCAATTACATTGGGTTTTTTTCATGCCTAAAGAGGAAAAAAAAACACTCCGGGAAAAAATCTTGATTAAGGCTCTCGTAATTCATGCATAAAAGGGTTAAGGTCATCGAGGTTAGTGGGTAGCGATGGAACATAAACTTAGAAAACTCCTCTTTCAAATGGTCACTGACTCATTCCATGATGATGCTTGAGAACTGAAGCAATGCGTCATGAAATCGGTTCATTCTGTTCGAATAACCCTGTAATATCTTCTTTATTTGTTTTTTGTTTTTTGTTTTTTTTCAGAAAAAATCAGGTATTTTCCTGCATTTAATTCACTGATCATGTAGATGTAGCTCAGATTAAAGTTGAGGGTTATTATATCACAAACACAGAAAACTGTAGAAAATGTGACTCTTTCAGCAAAATCCCTCATTAACTGAACCTAAACCCAGTGTGTCCATCTACTGTCACTGATCCAACTCCATGGGTTTTACTGGTGAATCAGTGTTGTAGAAGATGACAGTGTTTCCATGGTAACTACACAGCCTCAAAATGTCCAAATGGGTCATATCTGAAAATACAAAAAAATACAATTAAAAAAATGTCTATTTTAACATTTGAAGGAGAGTCAAAAAGTTCTCAGACAAATGTAATAAAAGTTTATTTATCAAAATAACAAAAAAAATGTTTTCTACATTAGCTCCAACACTTTTGCACTCCTTTGTAGAACTGCTGGGGCTTTGTCTGACAACTGATAGATAGATAGATAGATAGATAGATAGATAGATAGATAGATAGATAGATAGATAGATAGATAGATAGATAGATAGATAGATAGATAGATAGATAGATAGATAGATAGATAGATAGAGAAAGAGAGAAATAGATAGCTAGATAGATAGCTAGATAGATAGCTAGATAGATAGATAGATAGATAGATAGATAGATAGATAGATAGATAGATAGATAGATAGATAGATAGATAGAGAAAGAGAGAGAGAAATAGATAGATAGATAGATAGATAGATAGATAGATAGATAGATAGATAGATAGATAGATAGATAGATAGATAGATAGAGAAAGAGAGAAATAGATAGATAGATAGATAGATAGATAGATAGATAGATAGATAGATAGATAGATAGATAGATAGATAGATAGATAGATAGATAGATAGATAGATAGATAGATAGAGAAAGAGAGAGAGAAATAGATAGATAGATAGATAGATAGATAGATAGATAGATAGATAGATAGATAGATAGATAAATAGATAGATAGATAGATAGATAGATAGATAGATAGATAGATAGATAGATAGATAGATAGATAGATAGATAGATAGATAGATAGATAGATAGAGAAAGAGAGAAATAGATAGATAGATAGATAGATAGATAGATAGATAGATAGATAGATAGATAGATAGATAGATAGATAGATAGATAGATAGAGAAAGAGAGAGAGAAATAGATAGATAGATAGATAGATAGATAGATAGATAGATAGATAGATAGATAGATAGATAGATAGATAGATAGATAGATAGATAGATAGATAGATAGATAGATAGATAGATAGATAGATAGATAGATAGATACTTTATTAATCCTGAGGTAAATTCAAGTATTCAGCAGCTTTTCATACAGATGATGACCTTGAAACGATGACGAACCAGTTATTTGCACGCATCGATACGATTAGTGATGGACAGGTATTCAACAGGTGACATCAGTAGATGGTTGGGTCGCTGGTGGAGGTTTGGGTCTTTATGGGTTAAAGTCAGTTGCATAACATAAGCTTCTACTTTGTAATTTATTTTCATGCACTCTTGCAAAAGAAGTTTTTAATCTCAATGAGACTTTTCTAAAAATAGAATGAAATCGATAAAATATTAAAATGAATTTAAATAAAGTTATTAAAGCCAGCTGCTCGGGGGTTGTGAGGTGCTGCAGCCTGTCCTGTCCACCAGTGGGTAAAGGTACATGACAGCGCTGACATATACAGACGAACACCCACTGACTGTCACATTCACACCTGTGGGTGATTTACACTGACCAGCTGAGTGGGAGGGAGCCAGAGTACATGGAGAGACCCCACTCAAGCAGAAACATGCTAACCCCACACAGAAAGGCCCGAGGCCGACACAGACATTATCCCAAACAAAAGCCGCTGACTTAGAAACCACAGAACCAGGAAATTCAACATGCTCTGACTCTTTTCCACATTACTTCATTTACATAGCGGTACATTATCAGATTTCACTGGGGGACTGTTCCACTGTCCAGGATCCTGTAAAGGACTGACACCTTCCTTTGAAGAATTTAAAGGATACTTCCTTCTACGGGTCCTCGTCTGTCAGTCCTCACGCATCTGCTGTTCTCTGCACGGGTACACCAAATATGTCACTAAACGAAAACAAGTCAACAGTATCTGCAAATAAAAGGAGAACAAAGAGACAGGTGTTTCACCGGCATGAAATGTGTTTAAATATTACTACGTATTAACATAAATATTGTTATTATATCAGGTGAGGCAAGCTAACTTTATTTACATGATTTGTATAATGATGTCTAATACATTCACAAAGGCAGTTCGCACCTAAAATAATGTCACATCATGATGAAACACTGGGAAAAGAAAGTACAGAATACATGGAACTATAATAGTGGGTTTTTAAGATACAAAGCACAGAACTCCAGATTTAACCCTTTCATGCATGAATTATGAGAATTATGACAAGTCGAGATTTTTTTCTTGAGTGTTTTTATTTGTCTTTAGGCATAAAAAAAACAATGCAATTGAATTTTTTTTTTTTTTTTTTTATGAACCTGTTTTTCATGGAGTTGCAAACACGTCTGCTCAGCTGGACATCATGTGTTTAATTTTTGAAGCAAAGAAACATGTATTTAAAACCCATCAGAAAGTGATATACTGTGTGAAAACGATTCATTCATTCATTATTTTTTTGTTTATTTCGAGCATTTACAGAATAAATGCAAATTCAAAATTCCAAAATCATTCATCTACACTCGAAAAGGATTGGGAAGAAGAAAAACTATGAAACAAAAACATTCTTCATGCAGCTAATCTGATGTTTTCTCACATTTTAACATACTCTAATACTAATTATTACTAACTTCATGGAGATAATATGCAAAAAACAAAAAAATTATTAAGAAAAGTGTTAATTACAGTCTAATAACAATTAGCAATTGATTTAAAATGTATTTCTTCAGATCAGGTTTATCAAGAACAGCAAGGTTACAGAAATGGTATGAATTGCAGTGGATGGGATGATGCGTAAGTGTCCACTGTGTTGGCTGATATAATGATCATAACAATTGCATTTATAAAGCACTTTTCATTCAGCAGAATCTCAAAGTGCTACAGAGAGAATATATGGAACTAAAACAACAAAACCTATGAATATGCAAGAGAACAGCTGTAGAATAGCTATCCACTGTAGTGACCACTATGCATGAAAGGGTTAAATAACACTGAGTCATACAGTGCAAAAATCACACAGTGTTCAATCCATGAGTGGATCTAGACAATTTTACACAGGATGATCTACAGTGCATGGGAATGTGCAAATACAAAGCATATAAGTGGAGCCAAATAGTAGTAATGTTATAACACTGTATCCACCCAAGTACTCCTCATGCACAAAAGGAACAGGACCAAACAAAACAAAACTGCTGCTAACCCATAAAGACCCAGTGCTACTTTTGTGGCAGTTCCCAAATTAATTTTTCTCTCTATGTAAGATGTCCGTGTAAGTTCTCATTTGCCCAGGCCATCGTTCTTCTCCATAGTTCTTCTTGGTTCTTTTTGTTTCTACAGAAAGAGCTAAACTAGTCGAGTTGAACTGTTAAGAACTCTCTATTTAAGCTTTCTGACATGATTTATTACCATTTATTCTCACATTATTCTCTGTATTTTGTAATTTTTTCAGTGAGAATCGTGTATTTTCCTATTTTTAATTCACTGATCATGTAGATGTGCATAAAAGCTCAGGTTAAAGTTGAGGGTTATTATGTCAAAAACTGAGAAAATTGAAGAAAAAGTCACTTTTTCGGCAGAATATGTTATTAAGTGATCACACAAATAAGTGTCTCCATCCACTGTCATTGATCCAACTCCATTGGTTTTCACTGGTGAATCAGTGTTGTAGAAGATGACGGTGTTTCCACGTTGGCTATGGAGCCTCTAAACGTCCAAATGGGTCATATCTGATGACCATGAAAAGATGACAAACTGTATTTTACACCAACTATTTACATGTATTGATAGGATTAGTGGATCAACAGGTATTAAACAGTTTAGGTCAGTAGAAGACATTGGTCATCAGTAGCTGTTTGGGTCTTTATGAGTGAATCCATCAGGACCCTGCGTGACATTTGTATCACTTCCCAAATGAATTTTTCTGTATAGTTAACCATCTTTAAGTGGTTTATCACCATTTATTGTAATATTATCTTGTGTATTTTGCATTTTTTTCAGTGAAAATCATGCATTTTACTGTATTTAATTCACTGATCATGTAGATGTTCATAAAAGCTCAGAGTAGAAGATTATTATATCAAAAATAGAGAAAACTGAATTAAAAGTGACTTTTTTAGTAAAATCTCTCATTAACTGAAAATAAACCAAGTGTGTCTGTCCACTGTCTTTGATCCAACTCCCTTGGTTTTACTGGTGAATCAATGTTGTAGAAGATGACTGTTTCCACGTTCACTACAGAGCCTCTGAACGTCCAAATGGGTCATATCTGATGACCATGAAAAGGTGACAAACTGTATTTTGCACCGGTTATTTACATGTATTGATAGGATTAGTGGATCAACAGGTATTAAACAGTTTAGATCAGTAGATGACACTGGTCATCAGTAGCTGTTTGGGTCAATATTGTTTACAGACACAGTGGTCTATTGTTATTGCAACCCAGACAGCAAATATTTTGGCAGTATTATGGCATACATTTGGCATTTTTAGCTTTCTTTTGGCATTATGAAAACCTTTAGGCTCAACTGTGGTATGATTAAGGTTATCCATAATAGATATGGAGGCACCAGCAATATATGGCTGAGTTATGGCATATGTCTGGTTAGCCAAAAGACTGGGCAAAGAGCGGGATCTTTGTTAAAGTGTTAATTACAGTCTAATAACAATTAGCAATTGATTTAAAATGTATTTCTTCAGATCAGGTTTATCAAGAACAGCAAGGTTACAGAAATGGTATGAATTGCAGTGGATGGGATGATGCGTAAGTGTCCACTGTGTTGGCTGATATAATGATCATAAAGGGATGATCATAGGGATGAAATGATCATAGGGATGGTATGGCATGTTTATGGCAAGGTAGAAGATTGACTAAAGAGCGGCAACATCTTATTCCATATATGGATGTGTTTTGGTTGTGTTTTGGCATATTTCTGTAAAGCCAAAACACTGCACAAAGAGTAGGAATTTCTACCCAGAAGAAAACCTGACTTCATTTTAAAAGCATGATCAACACAAATTTTGGCTGAATTTTGGTCTCCTTTTGGCCTCTCTTTGGGTCAGTTTTGGCTACTTTTGGGCTGGATTATGGGGATTTGGGGCTTTTCTGGGACAGTTATGGCTATATTTTGGAAGTCCACAATTAGTTTTGGGTGAATTTTGGCTTCCTTCTAGTTTGATTTTGGCTTGCCTATTTTTGGCCATTCGCCCAGAACTTTGCCAAATGGCATGCCAGTTTTGGGCCAAAATGATTTTGCTATCTGGGAAGGCAGCCAATCACAAAGCTGCATGTGCTGATAACAGATAGCATTGCCTTAACCTGGAGACGTCACTTTAGACAGATAGGTGAAACTAACCACACAAAAACATGACTCATTTTGCGGATGGAACTAAACTAACTGAAACCTATGCTGTGATCCCCAGAAGCAATCAGTTATGAACAGAGCACCCCACACCCATAACTGCACTCTGAAACTGTCAATGAAGAGAAGGCAGGAGCACTTTCTGCTCCAGGGGAAAGCGTTACATTTCAGTTTTATACAAGGCCTGATCACAATCAAGGGTACCAGAAAGGGTGCACATATAGATAAAAAATAATAACGCTCTATCAAAAAATCAAACAGGCCATTTTATTTGTCTGATATTTCTCTTTTAAAGTCCAAAATATTTTTGTATTATGGTGTCTACTAAAAATTTCACAGGCTTGCCCCTGTCAAATCAGAAATTATTCGGTGTACGGACACTACAGCCTAATAGCCTCCATATTTAATGCCTACAAAGATATACAAATGTTTCAGCTGAAAAATTCCATATATTGACAGAAACAATAAAATTAGACCCACATATTTTGATATGGTGTACAGACACTACTTGGTGTACGGACTCAAAAAGATTGGAATGGAAATCTGGCTTACCACATGGTCGCACCTCTGTTAGATCTGTAACTAAGTCTTCCTGGTACAGGAGTAAATAAACATGTGTGAACAAGTTATAACAATATATCTATAAGGCATATACGTGATATTATTGATGGAAGTACAGGGGTTGGACAAAATAATGGAAACACCTTAAAAAATCAACAAAATATAATTTAACATGGTGTAGGTCCGCCTTTTGCGGCAATTACGGCCTCAATTCTCCGAGGTATTGACTCATACAACTTGTGAATTGTTTCCAAAGGAATTTTAAGCCATTCTTCAGTTAGAATACCCTCCAACTCTTTTAGAGACGATGGCGGTGGAAATCGACGTCTTACTTGAATCTCTAAAACTGACCATAAATGCTCAATAATGTTGAGGTCTGGGGACTGTGCCGGCCATACGAGATGCTCAACTTCATTAGAATGTTCCTCATGCCATTCTTTAACAATTCTAGCTGTATGGATTGGGGCATTATCATCTTGAGGTGAAGGTGTTTCCATTATTTTGTCTAACCCCTGTATATTGGTGTACGGACGCTACATGAATTTTGGTGAACAACGCGCCATTGAAAACATGCGGTTCGACGTAAACATCCGTTTGACACATTGTTACCAAATTTTCTGCAGCCAGGGAGCAGATCAAAATCTGTCTAGTTGTCCATATTTAGTCATAATAATACTGAAATAACAGGTTCCCATTCTATTATTACAATTAAAGGGCTGTAAAAGAAGGGTTTTCAGAACAGAATGGTTGATTGTCTTAATACTGAAAATAAGAATTGATAATCAAACAGCTGTTCAACAAAAATGATCAATAAATGAAAAGCAATGTGATGTGTGTATTTTGTAATAAAATAGACACAGGAGTTGAGTAGTAATTATTTATTGTGTTACAAAATATTATGTACAATAATTTGACTCTCTTATAACAATAAAATTGTGCACGTTTTCACACTCATTGGGTCGCCATTTTATCCGTTTTCATCCGATTTTCTTCAAATTTGGAGGACTGCAAGATCTAGTAATAAGATGGCCAAAGAAACATTTTGGGAATGGTTTTGGGGGGATCTTTTTGCAATACTGATTAATAACTGATGCAAATATACTTGTACACCCTGATTGTGATCAGGCCGACGTCTGTCTTCTCAGTAAAATCGCATTAATAAAAGTGCATGAGGCAATGGATTGTGTGACATACACTTCCACTGAAAAGCAATTAGTTATGAACAGAGCACCCCACACCCATAACTGCATTCTGAAACTCTCAATGAAGAGAAGGCAGGAGCACTTTCTGCTCCAGGGGAAAGCGTTACACTTCAGTTTTACACATGTCTTCACACAAAATCGCGTTAATAAATGTGCATGTGACATTGAATGATGCCTTCCATTTCCACCTTTTGACATATCATAACAAAGCATAACTTTTTTTTTTTTTTTTTTTTTTTTTTGAGAAACCTTTGGGGGCAACGAATAAAGAAGTTTCCCCTGAAGACATGGATCAGGTCCAATGCAAACAAAGCATGCTGGAATCAAAGGTTTGTATCCAGTTTGGCAAGTGTCGCCTCAAAATAAAACTCCCCACTGCTTTTTAACATTACAGAAAGACACTACAGTTTGCTTTTTTGGTTTCTTAATCATCTATCATTCTGTCATTCTGGTGTTTTATCAGCTCAGCTTAACTCTGCTCTGTTGTTGGACCACGTATTTACTTTCCTACTGCAAATACAAGCTGTTTTTCCAATCATAACACTGATGAATGCAACAGCGAGAGTGCAGAAAAAGAACTCACTTGCTCAGTCCAATGTAGAATTTAGAAGAAAACTAATAAATACAAAGGCAATAATAAACATGAAGCTGCATTTAGCTGCAACACGGAACATAGAAAAACAAAAAATGTTGACATTTTTAAGTCCAAATAAAGATATTTCTCCTAATAAGCTTCACACAGCATTAAGCATTGAAACAAAAACTGGTAAAAAGTGTCATTCTTCTTCTACTCCACTATATCTTGGAGATTATTATTGGATTCTTAACAGAGCAAAACATTGACGTGTTGTGGAATACTTTCATATTGTTATTAAAGAAAACACTTCAGAGTTTAATAGAATTTTAACATGATTAACAGATGTCACTTCCATAACGTTCAGACTTCACAGATGACACACATTTGGTTTACAGTGAAAAACACATATCAACCAATCAAGAAACACAAACCTGTATAAATTATAACGTCTGACAGCTTTGGCACAGTCAACCCAACAGGTGCAGCACATCAGACCTTATCACCATTTTTCAATAGCTACAGCTGCACTAGATTAACTATACAGACTTTAGTGTTGTACCAAATTCAACAGCACAAATACATACACAATAAGTGATAACATTATATGTGAACTTAAAGCACTGTTAAGCTCACATTTAAAACCACAGAAGTGAACGATGATTAGATATCTGAATTTAAGAAAAACATTAAAATATAGAGCTATTTGTTTCTCTTATCAACAGAACTACATTCATTGTCACAAAATCTCATCAAGTACACTGAACCCAACAATCCTCATCCGTTTTTCAGTACATATCCAGATCCCTTCCTTATCTTTTACTTTCAGCTGCAAGCTTATTCATTCCTTCTTTGGATGAATCTTATTTACAAAATAAACAGTAAGTCCCGTATGTGCATTTGCATATGACTGTTTCTAACCACTTTTTTGGTTTGTTAGTTTTTATGGTGTGTGGTTTGCAAAATGTAAAATAAGCGGTGATGTATGTTGTTGTCATATTAACCCTTTGATGCATGAATTATGAAAACCTTAGTCAAGATTTTTTTCCTCAGTGTTTTTATTCTTCTTTAGGCATGAAAAAAACAATGTGATTTAAATTTTTTTACTGAACCTATTTTTTTATAAAGTTACAAAAATGTCCACTCAGCTGGATACTATACGTTTAATTTTAGAAGCAAAGAAACCTGTATTTAAAACACAATATTAAAGTAATAAACTGTGTGAAAACATTTTTAATGCAGCTAATCTGATGTTCTATCACATTTTAACATACTCTAATACTAGTTATTACACACTTCATGGAGATCTTTTTGTTGAAGAAAACTGTTAATTACAGTCTCTTAACATATAGCAACTGATTTACGCTTAAACATGTCAGTGCAGATCAGGTTTATCAAGAACAGCAAAGTTACGATAATGGTATGAATTGCAGTGTGTGGGATGGTGCATAAGCGTCCACTGTGTTGGCTGATACGGAACTAAAACAACAAAACCCATGAATATACAAAAGAACAGCTTTAGAATAGATGTCCACTGTAGTGACCACTATGTATGAAAGGGTTAACCTCCTGAGAGCCAGGAAACGTCAGCAAAGTACATGCTTTTTTTGTTTTTTTATTAAATAAGTGCCTATATTGGAAACATCATGGTACAACAGTTTTTTCAGATGCAGTTTTGAAAATTTTTATGGAATGTCCTTTGTGGTGGACAGTTTTCTTTTCTTTTTTTTGTATAAAGTTGTGAAACTCTTGTTCACAAATGTGGACAGAAAACCCATAGCTGGGTCTTAGGAGGTTAAAGGAACTTGTCAAGTAAAAGGTAAAGATGCCTTATTTTAAGCCTATAAACATATCAA
This sequence comes from Sphaeramia orbicularis, assembly GCF_902148855.1. Taxonomy (NCBI): domain Eukaryota; kingdom Metazoa; phylum Chordata; class Actinopteri; order Kurtiformes; family Apogonidae; genus Sphaeramia; species Sphaeramia orbicularis. The sequence goes on along the minus strand of NC_043961.1, from coordinate 53,168,372 downwards.
TTCTTAGGTTACACTCAGATGTGTAAGACCTAGATCTTTGTTACCACGGTAACAGTCTATTAAACTATCCAACTGGCACCAACTGAGAAAAATAGGACCAACAGCCGTGTATCTCTGCATGTTCTATGAAGAATCAATAACAAGTTGAATTTGTGAGGTTGTCAGGTTCTGCCGCTATGTTAGAGTTCTGTGGTCTTGATGCAGGAGATCAATCTTCCAACAGAAGTGGGTGGTACTTTCACTGGAGGAGAACTGTTGAGCCGCATTATGTGATAAATTTCCATTACGTAATAAAAGTTCAAAATGTAATAAGAATGTCACATCATCTTGTAATAAAGCCGCATTATGTAATAAACTGACGCATTTTGTAATAAACTACCTCAATGCATTATGTAGTAAATTTTTTCGCATTATACAGTAAGTTATAACAATTTGAGAAGTTTATTACAAAATGCACTTGACACATTTTTATTTTCAGGAAAATGTAATGTGCTAAATTAATCTTTAAACTGTGTGGTTAAAGTTCTGATTACATTACCTGTAGCTCCTGTCACTCATTTCCTCTAAATTGCTCTGAAATTATTTTAATTTGGATTGTTATTATATAATGAACCATGTTATTATATTTTTTAAATAAAAATGTGTCAAGTGCATTGTGTAATAAACTTCTCAAATTGTAATAACTTACTACATAATGCGAAAAAATTTACTACATAATGCGTTGATGTAGTTTATTACAAAATGCGTCAGTTTATTACATAATGCGACTTTATTACAAGATGATGTGACATTCTTATTACATTTTGAACTTTTATTACATAATGGGAATTTATTACATAATGTGGCTCAACAAGAACTCAACTAATTAAATGAAAGTCCATGTATACTTCCTATTGTAAGTATATTGATATCTGTAACCATTTCCATTTTATTAGCCACCAAAATATAGCCCACTATATTCTTTATTTATTTAAATATTTATATAAATACCAAATTTTTAAAATTTCTCTGTATATTTTTCATTTTCACTCATGGTTTTTACTCAAGTTACCATGATTTTGACCCTGCAATGTTAATACCAGTAAACTTTTTTAATGGTAATGTGTCACATATGGTTAGTAGAGCTAAATTAACTTGGTTGCCAATTGTGCAACCTTGAGCATTTCTCAGAATTCAAGATGGTGTCTTCCGCCATCTTGAATTTTCATCAGTTTTCAGCTTTTGTTCTGGTTGACAAAGAAAGTTGTGTAATATAATGGTTTTGTAGGTTTTCCAGGATGGGGAGTCCATTTCTGAAGTCATCTTTTTGGATACAGGTCAAATCAAAAGTCAAATGTCGCATTTGACTTAAAAAAAAAACCACAATGTTGCACGGCCTGCGTATTTATTATGTATATTTGTACACCTGTTTGTATGTATGCTTGTCTGGTTGTGCTATAATACTAATAACTAATCAGGCATCTGCATTTGCATTAAGAAAAATAATGTATGGAAATTATAGAGAGACCTATATTTATTCGTCCTCCACTAGCTCGCCATAGTCTAATTCGACCTCTGATTTCACCTGTATCCAAAAAAATGACTTCAGAAATGGACTCCCCATCCTGGAAAACCTACAAACCATATATTACACGACCTTCTTTGTCAACGAGAACAAAAGTTGAAAATTGATGAAAATTCAAGATGGTGGAGGACGCCATCTTGAATTCTGAGAAATGCTCAAGGTTGCACAATTAGCAGCCAAGTTAAGTTTGCTCTACTAACCATATGTAACACATTTCCATTTAAAAAGTTTACTGGTTTTAGCATTGCAGGGTCTGTTATGGGAAGTATAAGAGTGGCAACTTGACTATTTTCTCTACCTGTCTTTTTCTCTGCTTGTTGTATGTTGCTGCTGTTAACTGTGAAATTTCCCCATGGTGGGATAAATAAAGTGTTATCTTATCTTATCTATAAGTAAAGGCAAATTTTAATATTTGAAAAATTTGTCAAAAATTTTTACATTTAAAATTCTGAAAACTGTAAACAAACTTTGTAGGCTATCAGCCACTGAGCTAAAAAAGGAGGAGGAAGTGGCTCATAATTGGGGGCTGGTTTGTTGTGTAATATTATAGTGGAATAGAAAAATAATTTAAAGGCCACAGGACTTGTTGGAAATGGGATAGGATGGAAATGGAATGGGATATTCCTTCTGGTTTTTGTTTTTTTGTGTGTTTTTGGAGTGGTTTTCCTTATAAGTGTTACATGACAATAGTCAGTTCAATACAGTGAGCATCTCAGTCATCACTTCTCTCTGGTTGATGGTGTATTTACCTGCAGAGACCTTGCTCTCTGCTTGGATCTTGTTTTCTATTTCCCTCTTGGTTTGTCGTGTTTTGGGGTTGTCTTGACATTTGGGCTGTGTGGTTGTATATCCAACCAATAACAGAATAACACACAGAGTGCATTAGTGAAACAACACAAAAACACAGTGACTCCATTACGCAGCTCCATCTTGTTTCTGCTCTCCTCACTTCCTGAACAGTTCTGAGAAATAAAGGCCTGTAACACATAGCAGAGATGAGGAAGCTTGGTTTTCAGCTGTATATTAACCCTTTCATGCACAGTGGTCACTACAGTAGACAGCTATTCTACAGCTTTTCTCTTATATATTCATGGATTTTATTGTTTTAGATCCATGTCAGCCAACACAGTGGACGCCTATGCATCATCTCATACACTGTAATTCATACCATTCATACCACTTTGCTGTTCTTGATAAACCTGATCTGCACTGACATGTTTGAGTGTAAATATATTGCTTGTTGTTGATATTAGACGGTAATTAACAGTTTTTCTGAAACAAAAGTTTTGGTTTTTTTTTTTGCATCTTATCTCCATAAAGTGAGCAATAACTAATATTAGAGTATGTTAAAATGTGACAAAACATCAGATTAGCAGCATTGCAAAAATTTATTTCATAGTTTCACACAGTATATCAGTGAATACATGTTTCTTTGCTTCAAAAACTAAATGCATGGTGTCCAGCTGAGTGGACATTTTTACACCCCCATGAACAATAGGTTCTTAAAAAAAAATTCAATCACATTGGTTTTTTTTTTCATGCCTGAAGAGGAATAAAAACACTCAGGAAAAAAATCATGAATAAGGTTCTTATAATTCATGCATGAAAGGATTAAATCTGGATTATTCCGAATACTGTTTAGCAAAGGTGCTGTTATTTGTGTTTTTAGAACATGGCAGAACCAGGAAATAATTGCTCTTCCCTTTTAGTTTATCACTCACTCGACCACGTTCTTCTCACGCAAGAAATTTGACACACTTTACCATTAAAGTGATGAGAATGTAGACGGGGATTTGTAAATGTATTGCTCCTGCCTGAGCCTTCAGTCACTATTTAATGTTTATATTACTGTTATTATATTAGATTATGAACTATGATTGAATAAAACTAGTACACTTCAGTTCTGCTCCCAAGTATTTACTCAAAGATATCTATCATGAAAATTGACAGTTATCATACGCGCTAAGCCTCGACACATTAAGTCTTACAAACTATTTTTTAAAGAGAGAAACATATTTTACAGTTGTTATGGTTCTGTCTCAAAGTACAATGCAATCATTCATGATTTTTCTTTGAAAAAAACGCCTTAATTTATACAGAATTGAATGCTAAGATTGAAAGATAGTTGAATAACAATAACAACTAGAAAAGCACTTGGAGAGCGCAGACCTCTGCCAATGTAGATCAGCCCCCCCCCCCCCCCCCCCGATCACCACCAAATTGTAATTATTTGTTCCTTGTGCCAGTATCAACATTTCCTGAAAATTTCATCCAAATCTGTCCATAACGTTTTGAGCAAGGGAGTAGGTTTGATTTTGACATTGGTGGGGACACAAAAGTGCTCCAAGGCAGCACTCCAGAAAGTTGATTTTTTTTTGCATTTGCAATCATAATTTCACGTCATGTCGAGCTGATCAAACAAGCAAACAATCATAGTCAGAAAAAAAAATCAGTAATTGACATGTTTATGATGCATATCTGAATATCTACAGACAATACAAGAATTTAATGCATTCTGCAATGTTATTCTCATGACGAACATATGCATTATTATTTAACGTCATCTGTGAATTTCCAGCTTCTCCTCCTCTACCTCCTCCTGCCTCTCTACTGTTTGTCACCTGACAAAAATAAGTTGATGCATGACATATGAACAGATTAGGGATACAGTGATCATAGAGTTTGATGGTACAGTTACTGCCTGAGCAAAAAAGGCTTTTAGTTTCAATTATTACATATAATGTATTCCCCAAAAATATGGATAAAATCACATCTAGAATCACATTTAGAATCTGAGGTTTTATTGTATTTTCCCCACAAATTTTCTTTATGTGTGTTTTTTAAACAGTTGCTCTTCCATAGAAATGCAGTAGAATTCATTCATTCATTCATTTTCTGAACCCGCTTTATCCTCACTAGGGTCACGGGGGTCACTTGGAGCCTATCCCAGCTACATAGGGGCGAAGGCGGGGTACACCCTGGACAAGTCGCCAGTTCATCGCAGGGCTGACATATAGAGACAAACGATCCGTCTCACATTCACACCTATGGGCAATTTAGATTAACCAATTAACCTATAAGGTAATGAGGTAAAATAATAAATGAAATAACTGTTAAAGTGTTTCTGTTTGGCATTAAATAATGTTTTTTATTCAGTATCTGTGTTGAGCCTCTGCAGTTCTAGACCCTTGAACTAACTTACACTTTGACTCCTAAAGAAGTGTCTTATGACCAGTTTTCTTTTCTTTGACATCCTTTACATCCTAATTACCAAGCACACACACACGGGCGCGCACACAAGCAAACAGACACATGTACAAATGTACATGTAAATGGCGCCACTGATATTAAAATCTGTCTAGCTGTCAAACATGTTGAAAACTTACATTAGCGGTCCAACTAGCAGGTTCCTTTTACAAGTAGATGGAGTGACAGTGGGGACGGCCAATCACATGCACGGTAGTGAAACCAAAGAGCCAATCGGAGAGCAACATTTATGTTAGAGGCGGGACTTCTAGCAGAGACCGACTATTAACCCTTTGTGTGCCATGATCATTGACTAAACACTACAGACAGTGGTTGTATTAATGGGGACAAAACAGTAGTGGCTGGATATTGGTAGGGACGTGTCCCTAATGTCCCTACACAATTCTACGCCCCTGGTTTTGAGTTATCTTGACAAACAAACGGTTGAACAAACCTCGATGAAAACATAACCTCTGCCGTTCCTTGGCTGAGGTAATGATAATGGATTGGATTTCTGTAGTGCTTTTATAGGCACCCAAAGCGCTTTACATTATTGACCCATTATTCATTCGCTGAGTTGAGAGTTAAACAGTTGAACTACTTTTTTTTTTATTATTAATGTTGTACTACCCATATGTCCATTCATTTTGCTTATTTATGTAATAAAAACTGATAGCGATGTGTAGAGCAAGGTTATTATCATTAACAAAAACTAACGAAATGACGAAAGCTAGAATTGTGAAAACATTTTCGTTAACTGAAATAAATAAAAACTATAATTAAAAGAAAAAACAATAACTAACTGAAACTGTATTGTGTGTTTTCCAAAACTAACTAAAACGTATAACAATTCCGGACAAAATTCCCTTCGTTTTTGTCTTTGTCAATGTCGGATTGATACAAAATCGATTTATTTCGCTCAAGTAATTTTAGCTAGCGGCACCATATGATATTTAACGGTCCGTCACTTCTTGTCACTCTTGGTTTAGAGTCGTCTTCTGGTCCCCACTCTACCTGGAAACATGGAGACTAAAGTTGGGAGAAAGCAGCAGAGTCCTGTATGGGATTTATTTGAATACGATGGAGAAGAAGAGAAAAGATACAACAAAACTAAAATTAATACTAACACTAAGCATTTAGAAAATAACGAAAACTAATACAAACTAGCAAAACGTGCTCTAAAAACGAATTAAAACTAACTGAATTAGAGAAAAAAAAAGTCAAAACTAAATAAAACTAAAATATAATGAAAAATCCAAAACTATTATAACCTTGGTGTAGAGGTTCAACTTTTCCAACTCAGAGACAGTTTAACAACCATGATGTAACAATCTTTACTCTTTTAACCTGACATGTATTAGTTGTTGCACATCTGCATGCTCAGACCTGTCACTGCAGCACAGTTTTACAAGCAACATAATACTTCATGGAACCTCGTGTCTGTTGAACTAAATCATCAGGAAATGATTTCAACTTAATCTAATAACTGTCTGCGTGAAGAGTAACGTTATCTCACAAGGAAGTAATTAAATAAGGGTCCCTTTACACTGTAGAATACATTTAGTATTTTTACAACTTGTACTCAATAAACTCTTCAGAGATTACACTGAGGTCAGATACTGTTGTTCTTTTTTTGCCTTTTGCTACAATTACACAAGTGGGTGAGTTGTTTCAGAAAAATGTGACACCTGTTTACAGTGGGGACACCTGCACAATCATTACTCATATCAAGATCAGTGTACCAATTCAAGCTTTGTATTTTTTTTTTTTTTTTTTTTAGTTTACTGTCTTTCAACCATGAGAATACTGTTCCCGAGCCAAGGAAAAGGTCACACTTTCGATGCGAAAACTGCCATGCAAATTTTGTCAGTGGATGGGATGTGGATAAATCCAAAAGCAAACAATTCAGTTCAATTCAATCTTAAGGATGCGGTTACGGTTTTACTGTCAATAGAACAATACCATAAAAGCAGACCTTTTGACCTCATGAGGAAGATTCATTTAATTAACGCTTTCATGCACACTGGTCACTACAGTGGACACTTATTCTACAGCTGTTCTCTTGTACATTCACAGGTTTTGTTGTTTTAGTTCCATATCAGCCGACACAGTGGACACTTAAGCACCATCCCATAATACACTGAACAAAAATATAAATGCATGACTTTTGTTTTTGCTCCCATTTTTCATGAGCTGAACGCAAAGATCTAAAACTTTTTCTATGTACACAAAAGGCCTATTTCTCTCAAATATTGTTCATAAATTTGTCTAAATCTGTGTTAGTGAGCACTTCTCCTTTGTCCTTTGCTGAGATAATCCATCCACCTCACAGGTGTGGCAGATCAAGATGCTGATTAGACAGCAGGATTATTGCACAGGTGTGACTTAGGCTGGCCACAATAAAGGCCACTCTAAAATGTGCACTTTTACTGTATTGGGTGGTCCAGGGGGGTCAGAAAACCAGTCAGTATTTGGTGTGACCACCATTTTCCTCGCACAGTCTTCTTCATGAATTCTCTGAAACAGCTTTGGAGATGGCTTATGGTAGAGAAATGAACATTCAATCCACAGGCAAAAGCTCTGGTGGAGATTCCTGAAGTCAGCATGCCAATTGCATATTCCCTCAAAACTTGTGACATCTGTGGTATTGTGCTGTGTGATAAAACTGCACATTTTAGAGTGGCTTTTTATTGTGGCCAGCCTAAGGCACACCTGTGCAAAAATCTTGCTGTCTAATCAGCATCTTGATATGCCACACCTGTGAGGTGGATGGATTATCTCAGCAAAGAAGAAGTGTTCACTAACACAAATTTAGACAGATTTGTGAACAATATTTGAGAGAAATAAACCTTGTGTGTACACAGAAAAAGTTTTAGATCTTTGAGTTCAGCTCATGAAAAATGGGAGCAAAAACAAGTTGTGCATTTATATTTTTGCTCAGTGTAATACACCAACATTCATACCATTACTGTAACTGTGCTGTTCTTGATAAACCTGATAAATCAATTGGTAGTTGTTCTTAGACTGTAATTAATAGTTTTCTTAAACATAAAGTTTTTTTTTGCATATTATCTCCATGAAGTGAGTAATAAAAAGTATTAGAGTAGGATAAAATGTGAGAAAAAATTAGATTGGCTGCATTTAAAAAAAAAAGTATTCTGAAGTTTTCACAGTTTATCACTTTCTGATATTGCATTTTAAGTACATGTTTCTTCGCTTGTAGAAGCCAATAACGTAATAATGACCAATAACGTAATAAATTTGCCATTTTTAAACTGTAATAGGCCAATAACGTAATAAAAGTTTTGCACCGATAGCATAACAACTTTTGGCCAATAACGTAATAACTTCTGACGTTATTGGCCTGGTAAAAAAATATTTGCAAATGTAAGAACTGAGCCAATAATGTAATAATATATTAATATCACTGTATTTAAGTTTAATTTATTAGATATAACTGTGATAAAATTTCTCTCTCTCTCTCTTTCTTGCTCTCTTTCTCTCTCTCTCTCTCTCTCTCTCTTTCTCTCTCTCTCCTCTCTCTCTCTCTGTCTCTCTCTCAATAACCAGCCAATAATGTAATAAGTTATTATGTAATTGGCCAAAAGTTATTACATTATCAGTTCAGGACTTTTATTATGTTACTGGCCAGGTATTATGTTATTGGTCTATTACATTTTAAAAATGGCAAATTTATTATTTTATCGGCTGTTATTACAAATTAAACGCATGGTGTCCAGCTGAGTGGACATTTTTGTAACTCCATTATAGTGATGTGACGTTCACGAACGAATCAAATCTTTTGAACGGCTCTTTGAAATGAACGATGGGAACCGAGTCTTTGTAAAGAGCCGTTCATTTTTATTTTTTTTTTAAGGAGGGAGTGTCCAATTGCCTGTCAATTTAGCGTCACTGGGGAGGCACTGGGCAGGAGGAGAATGTTCGAGCAGAAAAAAAAGAGTTTACACACATTTATTGTTCTTGTTCTGAAGGAAAATGCACTACAGTTGTTCAGGTATTTAAGTAATTGCAGTGATTAATCATTGTTGTGTTTTGTGCAATTTTTTCCGTATGTTTACACACATTTATTGTTCTTGTTTTGAGGAGAATAAAATGTTATTTCATAAGAAAATGTTTTATTTTCTTCTTCATTTTTAGGCTACAGACTAGTCCACATAATGTACCGAGATGTTTTTTTTTTTCCAACTATATTTATTGAACATTTTCAATGAACACAACAGACATTATATCAATTTGTAACAGTCAATGCACAATCAAGAATGACATATCTGACTGTCAACACCCATCCCTTCCCACCCACCCAACCCACAGGCCAAAAAAAAAAAAAAATCAATCAATAAATAAATAAAAAATAAGGAAAAACATAAAAGAAAATCAAAAACAGAAACCATAAATAATGATAAAGGAACTCAAATCGTAAAAAAAAAAAAAAGGGTAGTATAGTATACAGAAATAAGACAAGAAAGGAAAAGACTACACATAATTTCTTATTCCCTCCTTTCTTCTCCTTTCCCCTCTTTCTCAATGATGTTTAATCATCTATATTCTGAGGAAAATTTAAAGAATCGAAATACCATAAACATGGATCCCAAATGGTATGAAATGATTTAATTGAGCCTCTAAGAGAGAATGTACCGTGATGTTTTTGGTCAAATTCCAGCATTTGCCTAATGTCACCTCTCATGTCACGTATTTAGCCCACACATTTGAACTATTCTTTTTTACGGTAACTTACAGTATTTACTGCCGCGCCAATTAAACACCTTTAAAATGTAATGTCAATCATCACATGTAGCCTATTTAGTCATTAAAACACTGGTGTTTCAAAATAATGCAAAAAACATAAAAGAGCCAGTCTTTTGAACGGCTCTTTTCAGTGAATGGCTCCCTTCAAAGCGCCAAAAGTCCCATCACTACTCCATTAAAAATAGGTTCATTAAAAAATTTCAATCACATAGTTTTTTTTATGCCTAAAGAGGAATAAAAGCAGTTGGCAAAAAAATCTTGACTAAGGTCCTCATAATTCATGCATCAAAGGGTTAATATGTTGGGTTACTTATGTATAATACTGATAATGTATACTACTGTATGTCTTAAAGAAGCATGTGTACACACACTAATACACACATTCACTTACAATTTCATAGTTAAGAAGGAAACCACGGTTGTCATCAGTCACGGTTTGATTTGGTGTGTCTACAAACACTCTGCTGCTGAGAGGCCTTGACGCAGTTTAGTGCACACCTTCATTGTATCTGACAATTACTCCATTCATGCACTGTGGCAAACCATATCAACCTCACAGCTCTGGCATTGGAAATAAACAATAGAAAATATGTCCTGGAACTGAAAGAAAAGAAACTGAATAAGACACATTTGGATTGAACAGGTGCTATCAGGAGACTGTCCATTTAGCAACTTAACAAAGTGAATTAAAAGCAAGATTAGAAGGAAAATGATAAGATAAACAATGGTTTTAAAGTACTTTTATTGTTGTGAGAGGTCTCTGTTTCGCTAATAACAACCTTTTTGTTGAAAGCTGTTTCTATGAGTTTGATAAAGCAACTTTGTTCAAACATAAATGATCAAAAAATGTCCATCTTAAACTGCTGCTTCACACATTTAGACAGAATTACATTACATTTTCGCAACTGTGTTTTCTAGATAAAGTGACTCTGCATAACCCTTTCATGCATTGTGGTCACTACAGTGGACAGTTATTCAAAGCCTCTCGTATACTCATGGATTTTGTTGTTTTAGTTCCGTATCAGCCAACACAGTGGACACTTATGCATCATTCCATACACTGACATTCTTTGCTGTTATTGAGAAACCTGGTCTGTAGTAACATGTTTAGTGTAAATCAATTGGTAATTTTTATACTGTAATTAATATTTGTTTTTTTTTTGTTTATTTGTTTTTTGTTTAAACACATTTTTTTTTTTATATTATCTCTGTGAAGTCAGTAATAACTAGTATTAAAATACGTTAAAATGTGAGAAAACATCCGATTAGCAGCTTTAAAAATGTTTTGATTTTATTGTTTTAATATCCCTTTCTGATATTGAGTTTCTAATACATGTGTTTTTGCTTCAAAATTTAAATGCACAATGTAGCTGCGTGGACATTTTTGTAACTCCATGAAAAAAAAAAAAACCTCAATCGCATTGTTTTTGTTTTTTTTTTTCAGGAGGAATGAAAACACTCAAGAAAAAATTTTGACTTAGGTTCACATAATTCATGCATGAAAGGGATAATCTATAATCTCTTTCTCATTTCTCTTTCTCTTTCCCTCAGAGGTCAGGTGTCATTCAGCATTTCCCAGGAATAAAGATGGAATCATCTACAGCAGTCATTGCATATGTTGAAATCACATATCATTCAAATGGAACACTATGGAATGTTTCCAAAGTACACGCACTACTGGGAAGTATCTTTTTTTCTGTTTGTTTTTTTTTTGTTTTTTGTTTTTTTTTCTTGGATTGCTTTACCCTCATTTTGTAATGTCACATGAATAGCACACTTTAAGTATCCTAGAATGACACATGTTCATGTTCTTGCTTCAGTACAAAAGTGAGAGGAGTGTGACATAAAAACATTTAGTCTTGTGTCTCCAGACGACACACCCAGGATATTATGTTCTAGTTTGTAATCGTAGAATCATCATTACCTGTTGAAAGTTCTGGTACATGAATAGAAAACCATTGTCAGCTCAAAATGTCACAACATTAACAAATGGCACCGGTCCATTTTTATTACTGTGCAAAAAGTGCCAGTAGCAAAGTTGCAACATCTAGACCACAGGTGTCAAACATGCGGCCCGGGAGCCAGATGTGGCCCGCCAAAGGATCCAGTTCGGCCCCTGGGATGTTTTTGCCGAGTGCAAAAATTCCACAGTCCTGAAATGAATTAAGCAAAAAAAAAATCTTGAATTAAGTAAAAAAAAAAAAAAAAAAAAAAACTTCAATAAAGTAAAAAAAAAAATCTTCAATTAAGCAAAAAAAAAAAATCTTCAGTTAAGTAAAAAAAAATCTTCAGTTAAGCCAAAAAAAAAAAAAATCTCAAATTTAGCAAAAAATCTTGAATTAAGCAAAAAAAAAATCTTCAATTAAGTTAAAAAAAAATCATGAATTAAGCCAAAAAAAAAAAAAAAAATCTTCAAGTAAGTAAAAAAAATCTTGAATTAAGCCAAAAAAACAAACAAAAAACTTCAATTAATTAAAAAAATCTTCAATCTTGTATCTTGTATTTTTAAGATACAGGAAAATATCAATGAAATGACAAAAAATAGACTGTGATTTTACATGTCAAATGTAAAATAACATGAAAAACTGTAATGTGAATAACCAAAAAAATTCATTTTTTTTAAAGAAATTTTTTCTTTGTCACAGAAAAATACAGTTAAAATACATTTGCAAATGTATCATAATTTCACAAATATTTCTTTTGTATTTATGGGATTAAACTGTTTATTTAAAGTTTAATACTGTAAAAATAATAATAATAATAATAAAACGAAATAAAATTGCTGACAGTTAACCATAAAAGAAGTATTTGTTCTGCAAGTTGAACAAGACTTGTTTGTTAATTACCTCCGCCAAGGAGGTTATGTTTTTGCCAGGGTTTGTTTGTTTGTTTGTTTGTCTGTCCGTTAGTGTGCAACATAACTCCAAAAGTTATTGACAGATTTGGATGAAATTTTCAGGGTTTGTTGGAAATGGGATAAGGAAGAAATTATTAAATTTTGGTGGTGATCGGGGGTGGGGGGGGCCCACGGGGGGGGGCCACTGATCAGCCTTGGCGGAGGTCTGCGCTCTCCGAGTGCTTCTAGTTGACAAATATCTTGTGTAATTACGGGAGGTTTCGCAACAAAAATGTTGAATAAATGTGTTTTTGTGAATGTATAACATGTATAAGCACTGATAAACTGTCCAAATACAGTTTTTATCAGTGGATTGTACAACTTAGTCTCATTGAAAATTATTTATACATATATATATATATATATATATATATATATATATATATATATTCACAGTTAATTTGATTGTTTTAATACATGAAAATATTCTTTATAAAACATTAAAAAGTAAAAAAAAAAAAAAAAAGCAAAATGTCATGTAAAGTTAGGGCAAAAAGCTATATTTTAATGATGGAAAATTACTGTATTTTTATGAGATGGTTATTTTCTGTTATTTAACATTATTTTTTCGGTACCCCTGCTGCCGGAATATTACCGTTTTTTGTTTTTTTTTACGTTTTTTGTTTGTTTGTTTTTTTTTACAGTGCAATGAACCAACTATACTATATATAATACATACACCTGGCAGTACAGAGGCTGTGTCTGTGCTAACCTATTGTATAGTTCGTTCAACGCCTATATGTGCATTACATTTTCAACATAAAGTAGGCTATATTGACAAAAACCGCTTTTCTCTATCATTTTACGCACAGCTCAGTCATAAATACAGGTCTGACATTTGTAACAAACAAAGACATAAAACATTGCTTCTCAAATTTGCCAGTCTTTGGTGATTTATAAAAAAAATATACAAAATCTCATGTAAAGTTAGGGCAAAAAACTGTATTTTAATCATGGAAAATTACTGTAGTTTTATGAGATGGTTATTTTACAGTATTTTTTCGGCACCCCTGCTGCTGGAATAATGCCGTTTTTTTTACTGTTTTTTTTTTTTTTTTTTTTTACAGTGTGTGAACAAAAGTTTGGATGAAATCTAGGCTCACAGGGGAATATACACACTGTATAAGATGAAGACATGACTGGACACAATTCATAGTTATTTTAATAAAAACATGTATGTAATAAAAACTGAACTGGCCCTTTTTTTTTTTCTTCTGCTTCTTATCTTTTAAATTGTCTGTAACCTAAGCTCTGGGGTCAAGTAGTAGTAGTGTTTAAGGAGGTCTGAGCCAATATCTGAACACACACACAGACATGCACACACATGCATACACACCTCTAGGGTTGTGTGCATACGTAAACATGACTGGCCTATAAATATAAATTGCAGTGAATGCTGCTGGAATTCCTTTGCACTTGCTCCTTGTCGCCTCCTCGAACTCACCCCCAGCAGGTGCTTTCATTTGAAGATCAGTTTGCATTTGTGCTTTAGGCTGTGTAGTTAGCTACAGTGTGAAAAACCTGGGAGGGCCCCTTCCTCCACTTCCTCCTCCTCCTCCTCCTCCTCCTCCTCCTCGTGCTGCTGCTGCTGCTGCTGGTCTGTGACTGTCATCAGAGGGAGGCTGATTGAAAGGTGTCCTCCTGCTGCACTTTGGCTCTAGGTAGCGCCGAGGCGTCCTGACTGAGCTGAGCTGAGCTGAGTGTTGGTCTGCTGCGGGACACAAAGGCCATCCTTCATCCTTCAGAACCAGACGGCGGCCTCTTGCCCTGCATCTGCCTCTTGCACCATCCAGTCTAGTGTTTATCTGTGGCAGCTGCAGCACAGAGCATCTTCACCTTGGTAAGAAGACAAGAATACACACAATGTACACAAAGTTGTGTTTCTGAAGGAGACGTTTCAGTTTTTGTTAGTTCGCTGAGAATAAGTAAAATTCAACTTCAGGTACATGCTGCTGTGAGGAGTTCAATAGCACAGAGACAAATTCATCAGTAACTAATATTAACTAATACTGATAAGATCAGCATCATGTAAATAAAGGCTACTAAAATGAACACTTTTGGGACAACAGTTGAAAATTCAATCTGGGCTTCAGTGAAAACATTAACATTGAAAGCTAGAGACATTTTGGTAACACTTTATAATAAGTACACACTATGAAGCATTAGTTAAGCATTAACAAATACTGAATTCATCATTTATAAAGCATATTTCTGATATGAATACTCATTAATATATGGTTTATAAGCACAGTTATAATGGTTTTACTCATTAATAAGTTCATCTACATTGTGCTGAATGATTGTATTTTCATACTTTATAAATTATGGATTCAGCATTTAAAAATTTGTATTGTATCACTTACAAACCAGTTATGATGTGTATTTATGCTCGCACGTACGCTATTCAGACATGTACTAATGGTTAGTGAATATGTTAGTGGGTATTTTATACTAACTCACACATTTATTTTCCAATAGATGTCTTATAAACAATTATTAATACAGGAATTCATTATTTCAGGTAGTTATAAAGCACTTACTACTCATTAATTAAGTATATGGTGTGAGCTCATCTAAAGTGTGCTCTATCTTTGTAATTATAAAGCATTTACAAATGAGATTTAAAGGTTGGCAATGCCTAAAGACTCACAAAAGTTTCAGTTATTCTAACAAAGGAACGACAAAACACATGGGATTATTAAAACAAACTGCATGACTGAATGATGAATGATTATGATTATGAATGATTAGTAAAACATTTATAACTGTGCTTATAAACCATATATTAATGAGTATTCATGTCAGAAATATGCTTTAAAAATAATGAATTCAGTATTTGTTAATGCTTAACTAATGCTTCATAGTGTGTACTTATTATAAAGTGTTACCAACATTTTTTTTTTTGGGAGCAATATCCTCATATATGATTGCTTGTAATTAGAAATTAACTTGTATAAAGGCTGAAAAGTTTGATTTGTTTGTTGTAAATCAGTAAATCTAAGAATAAGAATAAGAATCATTATTTTACAGTCAGAATTTTGTTTACTTTAGTAGGTTCAAGTTGTTACGAAATTAAGATAATATCTTTAGTTTCACCTCAGATCGTAAAATAACACCATGACTCGCTGATGAGAGCAGATATAACATCATGATACAGAAATACAGACTTAAACTGCATGTGTTAAGACATAGAAATTTTCAGTAATATTACATTTTCCATTTTTTTTCTATTCAATCTTCCTCAAAAAACAGCAGTTTCTTAGGTTTGTGAAAAAACCATGGATGTCCGTCTAAATAATGAAATGTTAATGGAAGAAAAAGCATTCATTCTTTTTTCTTTGTGTTTGCTGTGTATATTCATGTTTCCTTTTTCTTTTGTTTTTCCTTCAGTGGCATATTAAGTTTCAGTTGCAAAGATAAAAAACTGAATGTTGACAGATAAAAGGTGTCTGATGGGTTGTTGGACGTTTTATGCCACTAACTACAGAGATAAACAGATAAACAGACATTATCGGTGTCAGCGTCATCCAAGATGAGCTGGGAGATTTAATTGGGATTTTGATTATAAGTGAAAATGAAATAGTTCTCAGTGAAAAAAACAAACTAGACTGTACACTCATATTTGTAGAAGTGTCAGTTAATGCAAAATGCTCAAAGGAGAAACGAATAAAAAACCTAATAAATCTAATAATAAAGTTTAAAACTACAGCTTAAACCATAGGCGTTATAAATACATGCCTATCTTCAGTTCATAAAACCAACTTAAAAGAATCACCTTTCATTTATCAGTCTAAAAACGGAACGATGTGAACAGAACACCTGAAAACTTTACAAAAATGACACGTTTATGAGAATTATGCAAATTATATCCTCCTGTCTGTTGATCATCCCAGTAAAAGTTACACTGATTAAACCCTTTTTCCTTGTTCTGGGAACAATGACTTCCAGTTTCCCATGAGAAACAATGACAGAGAAAAAAAAGGGGGGAAAAAATTGCCCTTTAACGCTCACATGGCAAACAGTCACGCCTGGCTGTACACACTCCTTCAACTCCAGAGTCAAACAGCAAACTTTTTTTTTTTTCACAGTGGAGCTGAGCCCTTGCAGATGATCTTAGATTGTTTTGTTTTTTTTTTTGTCTTAAAATCTTGCCAATGACCTTTTTTAAAAATGTTTTTTTTTTTTTTTTTTTTGTGAGTCAGATTGAAACATCCAGGTTAAAATCACAGAAAGAGCAGATTTTTGGTTGGTTTAATTATTACTCATTACATTAACATGAACACTTAACGGACTTCTGACACATACCCATTTCAGCAATGATGATAAATAAAATAATGGGTTGATTTTAAGCTTGACTTCACTTCACTGCTCTGCAATGTTCACTACCTGCCTTTAACCCTTTCATGAATACTGGTCACTACAGTGGACAGCTATTCTACAGCTGTTCTCTTGTATATTCATGGATTTTGTTGTTCGTTTTTTGTTTTTTGTTTTTTGTTTTTTTTCCACACATATCTTTATTAAAGTTTTTAAGACATATCATCATCTACATATCTTTTCTGACATGAATTGGTAACAATATGTAGATCTCTCCTGAGCATAAACCCCCAGAATCACAAGTCATCCCCATAGTTTTCATACAATTTATCAGTAAATACATGTTTCTGTGCGTCAAAAATTAAACGTGTGGTGTCCAGCTGAGTGGACATTTTTGCAACTTCATGAAAAATAGGTTCATAAGAAAAAAATTTTTTTCATTATTATTTTTTTATGTTTTTTTTTTTCTTTTTTTTTTTTTTTTTAACCTGTTAAACCCTGACCATATTTTCAGGGGAAAAACGCCTAAACAGACATACCCAAAGTAAATGAAGAATTACTTCACAATAATAAGGTTCATATGGATGTTCTTGGTGTCTATGGACATTTAGAGACCTCACAGAATCTATTCCCATTGTCTAAAATATTGTATCTATTACTATGCCTGAGTAAATTGTAACAAACTATAAGAGAAATTAGAATTTTTTTTATCCTCGCCTGTTTTTTTTTCGGCTGGATTGACAATGATATGCATAAATTAATTGTTCGTGTCGGAGATTTTTAATAGCGTATATTTCACCCCACAAAGATTAAAAATCATGTTTGAACATTAAAGTTTGCACTAAAATACACTTTTGATGTACTTTTATTAACATTAGGGTCTAAACTTTGAGCAAAAGTTGAAAAAAACATTCATTGTCCTGATTTATTGTATTTTTATAGTAGATGAATATTAATATAATTTTTTCGGCCTGCAGGTGGGCTGATAGGACTAAACGGGTTAAATTTTTTTTTCAGAAGAAAATTTTCAATCACATTGTTGTTTTCATGACTAAAGAGGAATAAAAACACTCAGGAAAAAATTTTGATTAAGGTTCTCATAATTCGTGCGTGAAAGGGTTAAAGAGATGTGACGTAAGAGTTGTAGGCCTACTTCAGACAGTAGACAGAGTTGGTTTAGTTTTTCCTGGTAAATTCTGTATATAACACATTGATAGCTATATTTAGATCTATTTTTGCATCAGATCATTTAAGATCAATGAATTTAAGCCTGTGTTTCTGACAACTTAGGGGCGGGACCATAGGTTGTATGGGGTTTCAAATTAAAAGGAAATATAGAGCAATAATATAATATGTGATTTAATTTTCCCAATAAAATAGAAGAAAATTGGTCTCTGGAAGACTCTAGAAGTGTTTATTTTTTTCCAAGTGAAATGCATCAGTTGTTAAAGATGTAAGAGGACAAAAGTTACATAAAAGACTAATTTGGAAACGATGACACAAGATGGATGTGACATAAAACACAAAATAACATAAAGACGATATTAAAGAGCAGACTAGATTGAAATGACATAGAGTACAGGTGTCAAACATGTGGTCCGGGGGCCAAATCCAGCCCGCCAAAGGGTCCTGTCCGGCCCTTGGGATGAATTTGTGAAATGCAACAAATTACACTGAAGATATTAACAATCGTTTTAGTTCAGGTTTCATATTCAGACCAATTCAATCTCAAGAGGGCAGGATTCAGTAAAATACGATCATAATAACATATAAATAATGACAACTTCAAATGTTTCTCTTTGTAAATGTAAATATTTTCATGTATTTACACAAAAACAAAGTATCATTTTGCAAAAAATGCGAATAACCTGAAATGTCTCAAGAGAAGTAAGTACAATTTTAACAAAATTCTGCCTGTTATTCAATGTTTTGTGTGTTTGTAGATCCACTGTGATCTGTAAGTTATAATGTACATGTGTAAATGATAAACTGAGGCAGAATATTGTTAAAATTACACTTATTTTTTTCAGTTTGTTCATGTTATTCACATCTTTTGAAAGGATAGTTTGTAGATGTAAACCTTTTCATAATGTAAATTAACTTTTTTCGCTCTAAAACATAGAAAAAGGAGGTAAAAATTTAGAGTTGTCATTATTTACGGGGTGGGGAAGCAAAATTTACAATGAACATTTAGTTGTTTTTTCTCAGCAGGCACTACGTCAATTGTTTTGAAACCAAACATATATTGATGTCATAATCATACCTAACACTATTATCCATACCTTTACAGAAACTTTTGCCCATATGAGTAATCAGGAAAGCAAACGTCAAAGAGTGTGTGATTTGCTGAATGCACTCGTCACACCAAAGGAGATTTCAAAAATAGTTGGAGTGTCCACAAAGACTGTTTAGAATGTAAAGAAGAGAATGACTATGAGCAAAACTATTACGGGAAAGTCTGGAAGATACTATTAAAGAAGAATGGGAGAAGTTGTCACCTGAATATTTGAGGAGCACTTGCGCAAGTTTCAGGAAGTGTGTGAAGGCAGTTATTGAGAAAGAAGGAGGACACATAGAATAAAAACATTTTCTATTATGTCAATTTTTTTGTGGCAAATAAATCCTCATGACTTTCAATAAACTAACTGGTCATACACTGTCTTTCAATCCCTGCCTCAAAATATTGTAAATTTTGCTTCCCCACTCTGTATATATTATTATATTATTATTTTACTGGTTCGGCCCACTTCAGATAAATTTTACTGAATCTGGCCCCTGAACTAAAATGAGTTTGACACCCCTGACATAGAGGATGGAACAAGATGGAAGTGAAAGATGTTAAAAAAAAAAAAAAAAAAAGAAAAGAAACTTTAAGAGTTTTATTCTTGGAAAAGTCAATAAAAGTGCTGTTTATGACAATTCATGGGACATTTTTCTATGTTTGAGTGACACAACACATTTTTCTGTTGGGTCTTGAGCTGAAAAAGTTTGCGAACCATTGCTCTAAGCCAACGATAAAAACCTTAACTCAAATAATCACTTTCCCCTTCATAAATGAGACCAAGTATGTAGAAAAAATACGTTTCCCAGGGTGCAGGGCTGCATGAAGGGAGTCCTTTTCCCACCTGTGTCAAAGACTGACTTTGCTGAGTAAATGGAGCAAGCTCTAATGCTCCTGAAATGAATATCAGCGTCTTGACCAAACTCATTTAGGGATCAGTCAGTTCCGTAATCCCTCTCCACAGGGGGGGGTGTTTGTGTCTTTTTCTTGTGCCCCCTCTTCCTTTTGGAAGAAGGTAATATGGCTAAATTTGCTTTGCTAATGGGCTTAGTGCAAGCTGTTACAGAGCAGAGTTGACACGCAGCAGCCAGGCTGGGATGCCACTGGCTTTTAATCTGACTCCTGATGGAGTGAAAGGGAGTGTGGGCTGTGGTTTACGAGAAATCTGGAGATAAAAAGAAGATGGGGAGGGGGTTTTACTGCGGGGGGTTGAGGACCAAAGACTGGATGTGAATCTTTTTTTTAGGAGGCAGGGAAGACAACTTCATTTAACTTTGGGCGAGTTAAGTTGTTTATTACCTCCGCCAAGGAGGTTATGTTTTTGCCAGGGTTTGTTTGTTTGTTTGTTTGTTTGTTTGTCTGTTTGTTTGTTTGTTTGTCTGTCCATTAGTGTGCAACATAACTCAAAAAGTTATGGACAGATTTGGATGAAATTTTCAGGGTTTGTTAGAAATGGGATAAGGAAGAAATGATTAAATTTTGGTGGTGATCGGGGGTGGGGGGGCCCACGGGGGGGGGGCACTGATCAGCCTTGGCGGAGGTCTGCACTCTTCGAGTGCTTCTAGTTGGTGGGTTTATTTGGAATAGAGTCTGTAACATAATAATAACTAGAAGCACTCGGAGAGCGCAGACCTCTGCCAAGGCTGATCAGTCACTTTTTAAGTTATGTTGCACACTAACGGACAGACAAACAAACAAACAAACAAACAAACAAACAAACAGACAGACAAACAAACAAACCCTGGCAAAAACATAACCTCCTTGGCGGAGGTAATAATAATAATAATAATAATAATAATAATAATAATAATAATAATAATAATAATAATAATTTATTTGTAAAGTGCTTTCAATCAAAGTGCTGTACAGATATAAAATCAATCACAATAAAACAATAAAACATAAAAGCTAAAAACATTAACAGTAAAAGCACATCACGACTTATAACACAGAGTAAACAAGTGGGTCTTGAGCTTTGCTTTAAAAACCTCCACAGAGCATGCCTGCCTTATGTCCAGAGGAAGACTGTTCCAAAGTGCTGGCGCACAGAAAGAAAAGGCTCGCTCACCGACAGTCTTTTTCCTGACTTTAGGCAAAGTCAGGAGGCCAGATCCTTGAGAACGAAGGGCACCAGAAGGTGCATACAGTCTAACCAGCTCTGTCAAGTAAGAAGGTGCCGCTCCATTTAAAATTTTATAAGTCAATAAAAGCACCTTAAAATCAGCACGAACCTGACATGGAAGCCAGTGAAGAGAGGCCGACACTGGGGTAATATGATCGTATTTCCCAGCTCCAGTCAGAACCCGAGCTGCAGCATTTTGCACCATCTGCAGGACTCTGAAACTTTTTTTGGGTAATCCTGAAAGAAGAGCATTACAATAGTCCAAACGAGATGTTACGAAAATATTGAACATGTTGGTATGTTATGAGTTGTGTGAACTGTAGTGAATGAGTATGTTGTAGAAACAGTTCCATGAGACTAGGGATGTAACGATTACCAGTATAATGATAAACTGCGGTAAAATTGCCAACGGTTAGTATTATCGTTTAAATTCTAATTATCATGATAACTGTGTTTGATTACCGCACTTTTCCGGAGAGAAAATGCCTATGGAAAGATCTGCTTTTATGTCAAATATTTGAGTATAGTATTAATTTATTACAATTTTAATTTTATATACCTAATATTTAGAACCAATATTCACTTTTAAGGTTCATAAAACATCTTTGTGTTATTTATGCAATAAATTATATATATTTTTCAAATCGGATTTTATATTTTTTTGTGTGGGTTTTCTGGCCTTTTGTGTTGATATAGTAGGTTAACCCTTTCATGCACGAATCATGAGAACCTTAATCAAAAATTTTTCCTGAGTGTTTTTATTCCTCTTTCGGCATGAAAAAAAACAATGCGATTGAAAATTTTCTTCTGAAAAATAAATAAAAAATAAATATATATATTTTTTTAAATTAAAAAAAAAAAAAAAAAAAAAATACATACAAAAAATAATCATGAAAAAAAATTCTTATGAACCTATTTTTCATGAAGTTGCAAAAATGTCCACTCAGCCGGACACCATACGTTTAATTTTTGACGCACAGAAACATGTATTTACTGATAAATTGTGTGAAAACTATGGGGAGGGCTTGTGATTCTGGAGGTTTATGCTCAGGAGAGATCTACATAATGTTACCAATTCATGTCAGAAAAGATATGTAGTGTCTTAAAACTTTAATAAAGATATGTGTAAAAAAAAAAAAAAAGCAATGAAAAGAACAACAAAACCTATGAATATACAAGAGAACAGCTGTAGAAGAGCTGTCCACTGGAGTGACCACTGTGCATGAAAGGGTTAAAGTGAAAAAATAATAGGCAGTTGATATAAATGAAGTTGTGCTAAAAAAAAAAAGATGCCAAACATGACTATAGTAAACTTTTGTTTATATAGTATATAAAGGCAAAATCAAAAGTACTGAAAAACGGCCAAAATAGGCTCAGACCACCAAGGGTTAATACCTGAATGTTTCTGCAACAATTGTGCCAATTATTTTACTTTGGGGGTTTTTTTGTTGTTTTTTTTCCAAAATACAACTTGGTTAAATTATTTCAGTGTGTGTATTAGTACTTTTTGAACATTTTGAGCACAGTTTCAACAATACCACGATAATAATGATAACTGTGATAATTTTGGTCACAATAACCATGATATGAAATTTTCATATCGTTACATCCCTACATGAGACCAAGGTTCTAATAGTTTTGGATATTTCATTATAGTTTAGTTTTATTTAGTTCTGACTTTTTCTTCTCTAATTCAGTTAGTTTTAATTCGTTTTTAGAGCAGGTTTGCTAGTTTTTATTAGTTTTCGTTATTTTCTAAATGCTTAGTTTTAGTTTAGTTTTAGTTTTTTTTATATTTTTTTTCTCTTCTTCTCCATCGTATTCAAATAAATCCCAGACAGGACTCTGCGGTTTTCTCCCAACTTTAGTCTCCATGTTTCCAGGTAGAGTGGGGACCAGAAGACGACTGGAAACCACAAGTGACTTAAATATAGTGAGTTAAATATCATATTGATGGCCAAAATACAAAACCTATCTGAAAAAATCACTTTTTTCAGGAAGCAAAAAAAAAAAAAATCATGGATCCTGGAGGATTCTGGTGGTTTCTGTAAATTGGCTTAGAGTTTGGTTTTGACCAATTCTATTTGTAAAGTGTCATGAGATAACTTTTGTTATGATTTGGTGCTATATAAATAACATTTGATTGATTGATTGATGGTTTAGTTTTTTTATAGTATGGTCTTTGTTGTTGTTGACAGGTGACCTTCATGTCATATGAAAGGGCAGGATTATCTTGCAGATAGACTGAAAATGTGGAGTCATCCTTGTTCTCACCATTTAATGTGAAAACTCAAAATCTAAAAATTTGTTTTTTGGCCATCGATACGGTGCCAGCAGCTAAAATTGCTCGAGGGAAATAAATTGATTTCATATCAAGCCAACACTGACAAAGACGAAAACAAAGGGAATTTTATCCATAATTTTTATACATTTTAGTTAGTTTTATAAGCACACAATACAGTTTCAGTTAGTTATGTTTTTTTTTTTTCTTTTAGTTATAGTTTTTATTTATTTCAGTTAACAAAAATGTTTTTACAATTCTAGTTTTTGTCATTTCGTTAGTTTTCGTTAATGAGAATAATCTTGCATGAGACTGACTTCAGTGTTTGATTTACCTCAAATTCTCAACCGGTACAAGTGCATACATAAAAATAACTATAGTGCTGAAAAGTGAAGTCAGTGTGGAAACAGTAAAATGAACGTCCACGAATAGTCTGCCTCCAAAAGTTAGTCATTCCCCAAACATCCCCAAGTACAAATGCACAACTGTACAGCTGAAATAAATGTGTTTACAGCCTGGTACAAAAAATGTTCAACCAATTAATCAATTAATCAAATTTATTTATATAGCACCACATCATAACAAAAGTTGTATTTAAGGAGTTGCATTACAAAGACAGTCAGAGGATTCTGTCATGCAGTTTATTTACCACATAGATGTATACACTATGTCGTGTTGGTAACTGCAGTCTATAGGAACGAATGCATCAATGGAGCCGCCATCTTGGTACAGGGTAGCGCTATTTTTAAATGAATGAATGTCAGTCGGGGCCAAGGTGTATATAGAATTAAATCACCAAAGATTGGCAAATTTGAGAAACAATGTTTTATGTCTTTGTTTATTACAAATGTCAGACCTGTATTTATGACTGAGCTGTGAGTAAAATGATAGAAAAAAGCAGTTTTTGTCTATATAGCCTACTTAATGTTGAAAATGTAATGCCTGTATAGGCGTTGAACAAACTATACAATAGGTTAGCACAGACACAGCCTCTGTACTGCCAGCTGTATGTATTATATATAGTATAGTTGGTTCATTGCACTGTGAAAAAAAAAAAAAAAGTAAAAAAAAACGGTAATATTCCAGCAGCAGGGGTACTGAAAAAATACTGTTAAATAACGGAAAATAATCATCTCATAAAAATATGGTAATTTTCCACAATTAAAATACAGTTTTTTTTATAATAAATGGTGCTAAATCACTGGAGAAATGTTACATATGGAGAAAAATCTATTTGGGAATTGCCATGAAAGTAGCACTGGGTCTTTATGGGTTAAAGACAGTATTTGAAATACTCTACACAAGTCATGAAAAAGTATAAAGTAAGTCTATATTTCATTTCAACCAGCTAGAACTGCAGCTGTTCACTGGTCAGCTACACTGTAAAAAAAAAAAAAAAAACTCTTAAAAAATAACCAGCTCATAAAAATACAGTAATTTTCCATAATTAAAATACAGTTTTTTGCCCTAACTTTACATGAGATTTTGCATTTTTTTTTTTGACTTTTTAATGTTTAATAAAGAATATTTACATGCATTAAAACAAACAAATTACCTATAAAAAAAAAAAATATATATAATAATATATATATATATATATATATATATATATATATATATATATATATATACATATATATATATATATACATATATATATATAAATAATTTTCAATGACACTAAGTTGTACAATCCACTGATAAAAACTGTATTTGGATAGTTTATCAGTGCTTATACATGTTATACATTCACAAAAATACATTTATTCAACATTTTCGTTGTGAAACCTCCCGTAATTACACAAGATATTTGTCAATTAACAAACAAGTCTTGTTCAACTTACAGAACAAATACTTCTTTATGGTTAATTGTCAATAATTTTATCTCGTTTTATTATTATTATTTTTACAGTATTAAACTTTAAATTAACAGTTTAATCTCATAAATAGAAAAGAAATATTTGTGAAATTATGATATATTTGCAAATGTATTTTAACAGTATTTTTATGTGAAAAAAGGGGGGGGGGGGGGATTCTTATTTTTTGGGCTGTTCTCTTTTATTTTTCTTATAGTGGATAATTTTTTGGGCTGTTCTCTTTTTTTTCTTATAGTGGATAATTTTTGGGGCTAGAGGATAATTTTGTGGGTTCTTCTCTTTTTTGTTCTTATATGTATAATTTTTTGGGCTGTTGCACCTCTGGGCCACCACAGTGTTGTCCAGCACCACCGCAGATGAGTTTGATACCTCAGAAAACATATAAACTACAAAGTTTTTCCACTATTTCAGAAATGATAATAGATGCCAGACATGGCTTCAACAAAGTGTAGAGAGTAATGACTTTATAAAGTCAGTGCCATTTTTAGGTCTTATGTCTTAAGCTTAAGAGAATTTAACCCAGTTATGAAAAAACATTGAGCTGCATATTGTGTTTCCCTAATTTCAGGTTTTGAAGATCACCTGGACTCATCATAAAACTTAGATTAGATTTTGTCAGATGGGTGTAGTCTATGGTGTTGCCAATTTTATGAGAGTCAAATTTCTTTGTGTGTCGACAAATAAAGCTGTGACTTACCGTGAACTTGCGCTCTGTGAGGGTGAGCACACTTCCTTCGGACACAACCGCTGATAACGTGGTGCGTGACAGCAGTGTGCCTTCCCATATGCCAGCTGTGGCAGGTACACAGTATAGGCGCCGTGTATCAGTTCACCCTGAGATTACAACACTTATGCTACAGCTGACATCCATAAATGAACACTAATGATAGCAATTTCCTGTAAAAAAAAAAAAAAAAAAAAAAAAATACACGTCAGTCTTGCCTTAAAACACACACCTTGGTTGGTCCTCTTCACATTATCTAACTTCCATTTGGCCTGATCACAATCAAGGGCACCAGAAAGGGTGCACATATAGATAAAAAGTAATAATGCTCTATCAAAAAGTCAGACAGGTCATTTTGTTTGTCTGATATTTCTCTTTTAAAGTCCAAAATATTTTTGTATTATGGCAGTGGTGTCAAACTCATTTTGCTTCAGGGGCCATATTCAACCCAATTTGATCTAAAGCGGGCCAGACCAGTAAAATAATGACTTAATAACCTATAAATAATGACAAATCCAAGTTTTTCTTTTTGTTTTAGTACAAAAAAAACGCCATTAAATTATGGAAATATTTACATTTTACAAAAAAGATGTGAATAACCTGAAAAAACAGAAATTTCATTTGAAAAATTTGTGCAATTTTAACAATATTATGCTTTGACTTATTATTTATACATGTACATTACACACAATGTTACATAAACATTTGGTAACAGGCAGAATATTGTTAAAATGTTGGAGTTTGGAACTAAAATTTGAACAATTTCTACAATATTCCATCTGCTATTATTAACACAACTACAGATCACAGTGGATCCATAAATGCACAAAACATTTAGTAACAGGCAGAATATTGTTAAAATTACACATTTCAGGTTGTTCTTATTTGCTTTTATTTATGTATTTATTTGCGTTTTATTGTGAAAGAATAGTTTTGTAAATGTAAATATTTTCACAGTGTAATATTTTTTGCACTTAAATTTTTTCCACATAATTTTTCATAAAGAAAATTTGTCATTGTCATTATTTATGGGTTATTGTGTTGTTATTTTTACTGTTGATCACATTGGTCTGTATGTGGAACCTGAACCAAAAGGATTTGGACAACCTGGACTGTTCAGGTTAATTTTTGCACTTTCATGCTGCAGGCTGAAATGGAACCTTTGGCGGGCCAGATTTGGCCCCCGGGCCACATGTTTGACACCTGTGTATTATGGTGTCTACTAAAAATTTCGCAGGCTTGCCCCTGTCAAATCAGAAATTATTGGGTGTACGGACACTCCAGCCTAATAGCCTCCATATTTAATGCCTACAAAGATATACAAACGTTTCAGCACACAGGATAATCATGCATTGTTTATTGCATAGATGTCATGTCCAAAGCATGTGTGCTGAAAAATGACACATATTGACAGAAACAATAAAATTAGACCCAGATATTTTGATATGGTGTACGGACACTACTTGGTGTACGGACTCTACAAGATTGGAATGGAAATCTGGCTAACCACATGGTTGTATCTCTGTTAGATCTTTAACCCTCCGGTATCCAGGTGCGCCTTTTAGGCACACTTTGCTCTTTGTTTTAAAAAACTTCATATTATTTTTCACAATTTAAATAAGGTTAGAATTTAAAAGTTGTTCATTTTTGCATGATCTTTAAAATTCTGGCCACCAACTAAAATGTGCACATTGTAAACAAAAGAAAATTACAAGACTAGCATCTGTCTCCCAAGTGTGCCTAAAACGCACTATTTCTTCCATTTGATATGTATGATTAGGGCTGACCTTGATTTACAAAAATAAAATCAAATTAGAGCAGAAAAATAAATCAATATATAATATTTAATAGTTTGATTTATAGGTGTGCATTTTACGCACACTTGGTGACAGATGCTAGTATTTTTGAACATTTGACCTAGCACCAAAAATAATAGTGCAGATTAACCAATGTTGGAGTTAATCACTGACATATGCCAGGCTGCAAAAAGCAAATAATATGTGATCCACTTTTTATGTAGAATATTGAAAAAAATATTTTTTTTTTGTTTTTTGCATCCAAAAAAAATGGTTTCTTTACATTACAAACACAGCATTTAAAGGGTTAAAAAATGTGACAATTATTGAGCATTTGGTATTTTTATTTACAGCTCAAGTTGATGAAATAGAAAAAAGTGTAAAAGAATTAAAAACAAACTGTATGAAATTTTTTTGGACATTATGCCACAAGTGTGCAAAAAAGGCACACTTGGTGCTTAGTAAGGGCCTTGGTGGACGGGATACCGGAGGGTTAACTAAGTCTTCCTGGTGCAGGAGTAAATAAACATTTGTGAACAAGTTATAACAATATATCTATAAGGCATATGCGCGATATTATTGATGGAAGTATATTGGTGTACGAATACTACATGAATTTTGGTGAACAACGCGCCATTGAAAACATGCGGTTCGACGTAAACATCCGTTTGCCACATTGTTACCAAATTTTCTGCAGCCAGGGAGCAGACCAAAATCTGTCTAGTTGTGCATATTTAGTCCTAATAATACTGAAATAACAGGTTTCCATTCTATTATTACAATTAAAGGGCTGTAAATGAAGGGTTTTCAGAACAAAATGGTGGATTGTCTTAATACTGAAAATAAGAATTGATAATCAAACAGCTGTTCAACAAAAATGATCAATAAATGTCTAGCAATGTGATGTGTGTATTTTGTAATAAAAAAGACACAGGAGTTGAGTAGTAATTATTTATTGTGTTACAAAACATTATGTACAATAATTTTATTCTCTTATAACAATAAAATTGTGCACGTTTTTCACACTCATTGGGTCGCCATTTTATCCGTTTTTATCAGATTTTGGGAATGGTTTTGGGGGTATCT
The DNA here is from genome assembly GCF_902148855.1 of Sphaeramia orbicularis. Classification (NCBI taxonomy): domain Eukaryota; kingdom Metazoa; phylum Chordata; class Actinopteri; order Kurtiformes; family Apogonidae; genus Sphaeramia; species Sphaeramia orbicularis. Next base: position 53,139,415 of record NC_043961.1, on the reverse strand, counting down.
TTTTGCAATACTGATTAATAACTGATGCAAATATACTTGTGCACCTTGATTGTGATCAGGCCGTTAGTTGAGTTTTTGTTTTTTGTTTTGTTTTTTTTGAGAGTTTTTTTTTTCGTCCTTAGGCATAAAAAAACACAACACAATTGAGTTTTGTTGTTTTTTTTCATGGATTTACAAAAATGTCCACTCAGCTACACCATGGATTATATTCTTGAAGCAAAGAAACATGTATTTAAAACTCAATATCAGAAAATGATATGAAAACAATGAAATATAATGCTGCTAATCTGATGTTGTCTCACATTTTAACATTTTCTCATACTAGTTATTACTCACTTCCATTTTATCAGTTTTTATCCGATTTTCTTCAAATTTGGAGGATTGCAAGATCTAATTATAAGATGGCCAAAGAAACATTTTGGGAATGGTTTTGGGGGTATCTTTTTGCAATACTGATTAATAACTGATGCAAATATACTTGTGCACCTTGATTGTGATCAGGCCGTTAGTTTTTTTTTTTTTTTTTTGAGAGTTTTTTGGGGTTTTTTTTTTGTTTTTTTGAGTTTTTTTTTTCCTCCTTAGGCATGAAAAAAACAATACAATTGAGTTTTGTTGTTTTTTTTCATGGATTTACAAAAATGTCCACTCAGCTACATCATGCATTATATTCTTGAAGCAAAGAAACATGTATTTAAAACTCAATATCAGAAAATGATATGAAAACAATGAAATATAATGCTGCTAATCTAATGTTGTCTTACATTTTAACATTTTCTCATACTAGTTATTACTCACTTCCATTTTATCAGTTTTTATCCGATTTTCTTCAAATTTGGAGGATTGCAAGATCTAATCATAAGATGGCCAAAGAAACATTTTGGGAATGGTTTTGGGGGTATCTTTTTGCAATACTGATTAATAACTGATGCAAATATACTTGTGCACCTTGATTGTGATCAGGCCGTTAGTTTTTTTTTTTTTTTTTTGAGAGAGTTTTTGGGTTTTTTTTTGTTTTTTTGAGTTTTTTTTTCCTCCTTAGGCATGAAAAAAACAATACAATTGAGTTGTTTTTTTGTTTTTTTTCATGGATTTACAAAAATGTCCACTCAGCTACACCATGGATTATATTCTTGAAGCAAAGAAACATGTATTTAAAACTCAATATCAGAAAATGATATGAAAACAATGAAATATAATGCTGCTAATCTGATGTTGTCTCACATTTTAACATTTTCTCATACTAGTTATTACTCACTTCCATTTTATCAGTTTTTATCCGATTTTCTTCAAATTTGGAGGATTGCAAGATCTAATTATAAGATGGCCAAAGAAACATTTTGGGAATGGTTTTGGGGGTATCTTTTTGCAATACTGATTAATAACTGATGCAAATATACTTGTGCACCTTGATTGTGATCAGGCCGTTAGTTTTTTTTTTTTTTGAGAGAGTTTTTTGGGGTTTTTTTTTTTTGTTTTTTTTGAGTTTTTTTTTTCCTCCTTAGGCATGAAAAAAACAATACAATTGAGTTTTGTTGTTTTTTTTTCATGGATTTACAAAAATGTCCACTCAGCTACATCATGCATTATATTCTTGAAGCAAAGAAACATGTATTTAAAACTCAATATCAGAAAATGATATGAAAACAATGAAATATAATGCTGCTAATCTAATGTTGTCTTACATTTTAACATTTTCTCATACTAGTTATTACTCACTTCCATTTTATCAGTTTTTATCCGATTTTCTTCAAATTTGGAGGATTGCAAGATCTAATCATAAAATGGCCAAAGAAACATTTTGGGAATGGTTTTGGGGGTATCTTTTTGCAATACTGATTAATAACTGATGCAAATATACTTGTGCACCTTGATTGTGATCAGGCCGTTAGTTTTTTTTTTTTTTTTTTGAGAGTTTTTTGGGGGTTTTTTTTTGTTTTTTTGAGTTTTTTTTTCCTCCATAGGCATGAAAAAAACAATACAATTGAGTTGTTTTTTTGTTTTTTTTCATGGATTTACAAAAATGTCCACTCAGCTACATCACGCATTATATTCTTGAAGCAAAGAAATATGTATTTAAAACCCAATATCAGAAAATGATATGAAAACAATGAAATAAAAACATGTTTAATGCTGCTAATCTGATGTTTTCTCACATTTTAACATTTTCTCATACTAGTTATTACTCACTTCCATTTTATCAGTTTTTATCTGATTTTCTTCAAATTTGGAGGATTGTAAGATCTAGTAATAAGATGGCCAAAGAAACATTTTGGGAATGGTTTTGGGGGTATCTTTTTGCAATACTGATTAATAACTGATGCAAATATACTTGTGCACCTTGATTGTGATCAGGCCGATTTGATTAAAAAAACTCCAGCTGACAGTGGAGACAGAGGACCGCAGAGACGGCACCTTGAAAGTCCACGCAGGCGGCAGAGCTTCTTCAGGGGCTCCATGCAAGTCACCCACCCCCAAACCACAAGGCATTCTGGGCCACTGACCCACAAATAAGAGACTCAGTCAAATCCACTTTGCAGCGCTGTGTGTGTTTTAACTCTCATGAGGGTCATTTCCCCAATATCTCAGTCTGACTTTGGGGTTCTTAAAGGAGATCCACTCAGTTCTTCTCTGCTCAGTCACGCCTGCACATACTCTCATGGAGTCTCTTTATTAACCCTAAGACTACGAAACTTTTGGAAGAGGTATTGTAATTTTGATTTAATGCATTTTAATTGAATTGCTTTTTAACTAGTTTTGTAAAGAAAAAAAAAGCTAAAACACTATTTGTAAAATCGTAGAGTAGCTCCAATTATTTTATATTATGCTCCATTATGCGATCAGTTCCATTTATCTTTCTGTCAGCAGGATTATGCAAAAAGTATTACTTCAGTTTTCTTGAACCTTGGTTGAGAATAGGGCATGGGTGTCAAACTCATGTTAGTTCAGGGGCCACATTCAGCTTAATCTAATCTAAAGTGGGCTGGATCAGTAAAATAATATAAATAATACGATAAGAACTTATAAATAACATCCACTCAAAAGTTTTCTCTATGTTTTTGAGTGAAAAAAGTACAATTCCGTAATGAAAATGTGTACATCTACGAACTGTATTTGAACGTAACATGAACAAATATGAACAACCTGAAAATTCTTAAGAAAAATAAGTGCAATGTTAACAATATTACACCTTAGTTTAACATTTATACATAATAACCTGTAAATAATAACTCCAAGTTTTTCTCTTTGTTTTATTGCAATAAAAAAAACATTAAATTATGAACATATTTACATTTACTAACTATCCAAACCAAAAAAAAAAAAAGAAATAAGTGTAATGTTAACAATATTACACCTTAGTTTATCATTTATACATAACAACCTGTAAATAATAACTCCAAGTTTTTCTCTGTTTGATTGCAATAAAAAAAACATTCATTTATGAACATATTTACATTTACAAACTATCCAAACAAAAAAAAGAAATAAATAAGTGCAATTTTAACAATATTATGCCTTAGTTTATCATTTATACATAATAACCTGTAAATAATAACTCCAAGTTTTTCTCTTTGTTTTATTGCAATAAAAAAAGAACATTAAATTATGAACATATTTACATTTACTAACTATCCAAACAAAAAAAAGAAATAAATAAGTGCAATTTTAACAATATTATGCCTTAGTTTATCATTTATACATAATAACCTGTAAATAATAACTCCAAGTTTTTCTCTTTGTTTTATTGCCATTAAAAAAACCATTAAATTATGAACATATTTACATTTACTAACTATCCAAACCAAAAAAAAAAAAAAAAGAAATAAGTGTAATGTTAACAATATTACACCTTAGTTTATCATTTATACATAATAACCTGTAAATAATAACTCCAAGTTTTTCTCTTTGTTTTATTGCCATTAAAAAAACCATTAAATTATGAACATATTTACATTCACTAACTATCCAAACCAAAAAAAAAAAAAAAAAGAAATAAGTGTAATGTTAACAATATTACACCTTAGTTTATCATTTATACATAATAACCTGTAAATAATAACTCCAAGTTTTTCTCTTTGTTTTATTGCAGTAAAAAAAAAAACATTCATTTATGAACATATTTACATTTACAAACTAACCAAGCACCAAAAAAGAAAGAAATAAGTGCAATTTTAACAATATTACACCTCAGTTTATCATTTATACATAATAACCTGTAAATAATAACTCCAAGTTTTTCTTTGTTTTATTGCAATAAAAAAAACATTAAATTATGAACATATTTACATTTACAAACTATCCAAACAAAAAAAAGAAATAAATAAGTGCAATTTTAACAATATTATGCCTTAGTTTATCATTTATACATAATAACCTGTAAATAATAACTCCAAGTTTTTGTCTTTGTTTTATTGCAATAAAAAAAACATTAAATTATGAACATATTTACATTTACAAACTATCCAAGCAAAAAAAGAGAAAGAAATAAGTGTAATGTTAACAATATTACACCTTAGTTTATCATTTATACATAATAACCTTTAAATAATAACTCCAAGTGTTTCTCTTTGTTTTATTGCAATAAAAAAAACATTCATTTATGAACATATTTACATTTAAAAACTATCCAAACCAAAAAAAAAAGAGAAGGAAATAAGTGCAATTTTAACAATATTACACCTTAGTTTATCATTTATAAATGTGCATCACAGCTTACAGATCACAGTGGATCTACAAATACACAAAATATTTAGTAACAGGCAGAATATTGGTACAATTCCACATACTTCTATTATTTCAGGTTGTTCACATGTTTTTGTAAAAGGCTAGTCTATAAATGGAAAAAAAATTGTGTGATTTTACTTTTCTTATACTAAAACAAAGAGGAAATTTTGTGGTTTTCATTATTTATAGGTTATTATGATAGTATTTTACTGGTCTGACCCACTTTAGATTGAACTGACCTAAAATGATGTTAACATCCTTAATATCTTCAGTGTAATTTTTGCATTTCACAAATTCCTCCCAGGGGCCGGATTGGACCCTTTGGTGGGCCGGTTTTGGCCCCCGGGCCGCATGTTTGACACCTGTGGGATAGGGCATGGGTGATGGATAGTCCCATTAATTGTGAAGCAGATTCATCATAAGGGGTGGAGGCTGTTTTTTTTTTTTCTCTCTCTTTACTTTGGTTCCTAACATGACAGAGCCTGAGGCCAGTAGATAAACAGACCTCTTCCATTGGACTGTATGACACCTTAGCCAAAGGTAAATAGATGGAGCACTCCAATTGGAACGCTGCTTTAACTACTTTCCTACTTTTAAGAATTGACCTACCATCTATAATTACTTCATTAATTTTATTTTAATGGTATTGTACGTTTGGGGACAACTGGATTTTCCCTGAGGTGATTTTATCTCCTCATCGTACGTTCTCACCAAAAGGCACCAACTGACAAAACCAAACTTTGTTGCCATGAGAACAGTTAGACAGCAAAACATAATTTGTGGTTTGTTTATTGTTTGATAATGTTGAGAAGACTGGACTATTGTGAAAGTGAAAGTCTGTGTTCTCTGAGTGGTCTGAGGGTTCTTCTACATGACAAAACAACACTTAAACCCTTAAATAAGAAAAGAAGGAAACAAATAAATTCAAATGACTAAGGATGGAATTAAAATTCTTAAACTGAGAAATCGTGTAAGTGGTGTCTATCTATGAAATGGAGAAAAAAATGTTGTTCCTTTGGGATATTATGCACACGCGTCTTTTAGGGTTTTAACAACACAAAGTCAGATATAGTATGTTTTTCTTAAAATGAGATTATTTTACAAATGAGAAACATGGTTGATAATATTATTTTAAGCTCATTGACTCTGTCATGAACTTCCCTTTTGTTTGTTGTAGTTGATACTACTACTAGTACCACTAGTACTACTATTACTACTAGTACTACTACTACCACTGGCATTACTACTACTACTACTACTACTATTACTACTACTACTACTGCTACTACTGCTACTACTACTACAACTACTACACTACTACTACTACTAGTACTACTACTACTACTAGTACTACTAGTACTACTACTACTACTACTACTACTAGTACTACTACTACTACTAGTACTACTAGTACTACTACTTTTACTACTACTACTACTATTACTACCAGTACTACTACAACTACTACTACTACTACCACTACTACTAGTACTACTACTACTACTACTACTACTAGTACTACTAGTACTACTACTTTTACTACTACTACTACTATTACTACCAGTACTACTACTACTACTACTACTACTACCACCACAAGTACTACTACTACCACTACTACTACTATTACTACTAGTACTACTACTACTACTACTACTACTACTACTATTACTACCATTACTACTACTACTACTACTACTACTACCACTACTACTACCATTACTACTAGTACTACTACTACTACTACCACTACTACTACTACTACTATTACTACTACTACTATTACTACTATTACTACTACTACTACTGTTACTTCTATTACTACCACTACTACTACTACTACTACTACTACTACTACTACTACTACTACTACTACTATTACTACAACTACTATTACTACTAGTACTACTACTACTACTACTATTACTATTACTACTGTTACTTCTATTACTACCACTACTACTACTACTACTACTACTACTACTACTACTACTACTACTATTACTACTACTACTATTACTACTGTTACTACCACTACTACTACTACTACTACTACTATTACTACTACTACTACTATTACTACTAGTACTACTACTACTACTACTACTACTACTACTACTACTATTACTACTACTACTACTATTACAACTAGTCCTACTACTACTACTATTACTACAACTACTACCACTGTTACTATTACTACTACTACTATTACTACTACTACCCCTACTACTACCACTACTACTACTATTACTACTACTACTACTACTACTACCACTATTACTATTATTATTACTACTACTATTACTACTACTACTACTACTACTACTACTACTACCACTATTACTACTACTACTATTACTACTACTACCACTATTACTACTATTATTACTACTACTATTACTACTACTACTACTACTACTACTACTACTACCACTATTACTACTACTACTATTACTACTACTACCACTATTACTATTATTATTACTACTACTATTACTACTACTACTACTACTACTACTACTACTACCACTATTACTACTACTACTATTACTACTACTACCACTATTACTACTATTACTACTACTACTACTACTACTATTACTATTACTACTATTACTACTACTACCACTATTATTACTACTACTACTACTACTACTACTACTACTACTACTACTATTACTACTACTACTACTACTACTATTACTATTACTATTACTGCTACTACCACTATTACTACTACTACTACTATTACTGTGACTACTACTACTACTACTACTACTACTACATTACTATTACTATTACTATTACTACTTACTATTATGTGGCCAGGTCTCCGTTAAAAAAGAGATCCCCCATCTCAGTGGGACCAACCTGGTCAAATAAAGGTGAAATTAAATGCTCGGGGACTGAACATAACAATGAGCCTGTATCTGTATCTGGTACAAACATGTCTTCTTTTAATGTTTTTGTTCATGGCTTCTGACCAATAAGCTGAACATGCTCACAGACATGTTTAATGTTGTTTTTGTCTGTCCTTCCTTCAGCTACCAGTTATGTCAAACCCTATGTATGGCTCTCGGATGGGGATGACAGACAACTCCTTCACCCTTCTGGAACGCACCAGGGCCTCCGCTGGACCCTGGGGTATGGAGGACACCAAACCCGGCATGGAGGCTCTGGAGCGCGGCATCCCGGGCCTCTACCTGTCCTGCTTCGACATGCTCCTCACCGAAGACGCCACATGGGTGGTGAAGGTTTCGGAGGCCTCGCAGACGCTGGCTATGCCCATGAACCGTATGGAGCCCAGGGAGGAGCCGGAGCAGTGTCCCGTCATCGACAGCCAGGAGCAGGGGCTGTCTCCTGGTTTGGGAGGGCAGGAGGAAGAGCGCTCGCTGGAGCAGGTGCAGAGCATGGTGGTGGGGGAGGTGCTGAAGGACATCGAAACCGCCTGCAAACTGCTCAACATCACCCCAGGTAGGGATGTAACGATCACCGATATAACGATAAACCGCGGTAAAAGGGTTAGTATTACCGTTTAAATCAGGGGTGTCAAACTCATTTTAGTTCAGGGGCCATATTCAGCTAAATTTGATCTGAAGTAGGCCGAACCAGTAAAATAATAACATAATAACTTATAAATAATGAGTCATTAATTCTAGATTTTTTTTGGCTTAATTCAAGATTTTTTTTTTTACTTAATTGAACTTTTTTTTATTTTGTTTTTGACTTAATTGAAGATTTTTTTTTTACTTAATTGAAGATTTTTTTTTTGCTTAATTGAAGATTTTTTTTGGATCAGCACCTCCAAATCCGAGGCCATGGTTCTTGACCGGAAAAAGGTGGTTTGCCCTCTCCGGGTCGGTGGGGAGTCTTTGCCCCAAGTGGAGGAGTTTAAGTATCTCGGGGTCTTGTTCACGAGTGAGGGAAGGATGGAGCGTGAGATTGACAGACGGATCGGTGCAGCGTCTGCAGTGATGCAGTCGCTGTACCGGTCGGTTGTGGTAAAGAAGGAGCTGAGCCGAGAGGCGAAGCTCTCAATTTACCGGTCAATCTACGTTCCTACCCTCACCTATGGTCATGAGCTTTGGGTCATGACCGAAAGGACCAGATCCCGGATACAAGCGGTCGAAATGAGTTTCCTCCGTCGGGTGGCTGGGCGCACCCTTAGGGATAGGGTGAGGAGCTCAGTCACCAGGGAGGAGCTCGGAGTAGAGCCGCTGCTCCTCCGCGTCGAGAGGGGCCAGCTGAGGTGGCTCGGGCATCTGTTTCGGATGCCTCCTGGACGCCTCCCTGGGGAGGTGTTCCGGGCATGTCCCACCGGGAGGAGACCTCGGGGAAGACCCAGGACACGTTGGAGAGACTATGTCTCTCGGCTGGCCTGGGAACGCCTCGGGATCCCCCCGGAAGAGCTGGAGGAGGTGTCTGGGGAGAGGGAAGTCTGGGCATCCCTGGTTAGACTGTTACCCCCACGACCCGGCCCCGGATAAGCGGAAGAGAATGAATGGATGGATGGATGAAGATTTTTTGCTAAATTTGAGATTTTTTTTTTCTCGCTTAATAGAAGATTTTTAATTTTTTTTTTTTCACTTAATTGAAGATTTGTTTTTGCTTAATTGAAGATTTTTTTTTGCTCAACGGAAGATATTTTTTTGGCTTAATTCTGGGGTGTCAAACTCATTTTAGTTCAGGGGCCATATTCGGCTAAATTTGATCTGAAGTGGGCCGAACCAGTAAAATAATAACATAATAACCTATAAATAATGAGTTGTCAATTCTAGATTTTTTTTGGCTTAATTGAAGATTTTTTTTTTAACTTAACTGAACTTTTTTTGTTTTGTTTTTGACTTAATTGAAGATTTTTTTTTTACTTAATTGAAGATTTTTTTTTGCTTAATTGAAGATTTTTTGCTAAATTTGAGATTTTTTTTTTTTGCTTAATTGAAGATTTTTATTTTTTTTTCACTTAATTGAAGATTTGTTTTTGCTTAATTGAAGATTTTTTTTTGCTCAACGGAAGATATTTTTTTGGCTTAATTCAGGGGTGTCAAACTCATTTTAGTTCAGGGGCCATATTCAGCTAAATTTGATCTAAAGTGGGCCGAACCAGTAAAATAATAACATAATAACCTACAAATAATGAGTTGTTAATTCTAGATTTTTTTGGCTTAATTCAATATTTTTTTTTACTTAATTGAAGATTTTTTTTTTTTTTTGGCTTAATTCAAGATTTTTTTTTTTACTTAATTGAAGATTTTGTTTTTGGCTTAATTTAAGATTTTTTGCTAAATTTGAGATTTTTTGTTTTTTGCTTAATTGAATAACATAATAACCTATAAATAATGACAACTCCAAATTTTTGTCTTTGCTTTAGTGTAAAAAAAAACCCCAATTAAATTATGAAAATACTTACTTTTATAAACTATCCAAAATAAAAATAAAAAAACCCTGAAAAAACTGAAATTTAAATTTAAAAACGTAAGAAAATTTAGTGCAATTTTAACAATATTATTCCTCAACTTATTATTTCTACATGTGCATTATGGATCAGATCTACACAGACACTAAACACTGAGGAACAGGCAGAAAAAATATTAAAACTGTGCTTAATTTTCTTTAGACATTTCAGGTTCTTCATATTTGTTCAGGTTATTCATATTTTAGTGTTACAGGATAGTTTGTAAATGTAATTTTTTTTTTTTTTTTTTGGATGATGAAATTCTTTATTCAGTCATCACATAATAACCAGTGTCAACAACAGCACTTCAAACATTACAAACATTACCAACAGGTTATGACTGAAAGGCACAGGCAGAAGCAAAATGCTTATATTAATGCCTGTCCTACATAACAAATTCAGCTACCCAGCATCCAATATAGGAAAAAGAAAAAAACAAAAAAACAATGTATCCAAGCAAACAAATAAGCGAAACATAAAAAGGTGAAAATATACCAGAGAAATAGAAAACTTAACACCAAATTAATGGTGGTTAATTTGGTTTTCATAATTTAATATTATTTTTTGCAGTAAAACAAAGAAAAAAAATTTAAGTTGTTAATTCTAGATTTTTTTTTTTTTTTTTTTTTTTTGGCTTAATTCAAGATTTTTTTTTATTTATTTAATTGAAGATTTTTTTTTTTTTTTGGCTTAATTCAAATTTTTTTTTACTTATTTGAAGATTTTTTTTTTTTTTTTTGGCTTAATTCAAAATTTTTTTTAACTTATTTGAAGATTTTTTTGGCTTAACTCAAGATTTTTTGCTAAATTTGAGATTTTTTTTTGTTTAATTGATGATATTTTTTACTTAATAGAAGATTTTTTCTTTTGGCTTAATTGAAGATTTTTTCCTTAATTCAAGCTTTTTTTTTTTTTTTTTTTTTTTGCTTAATTCATTTCAGAACTGTGGAATTTTTGCACTTGGCAAAAACATCCCAGGGGCCGAACTGGATCCTTTGGTGGGCCGCATTTGGCCCCTGGGCCGCATGTTTGACACCCCTGGTTTAAATTCTAATTATCATGCTAACTGTGTTTGATTACCGCAGAAAACGTCTATGTAAAGCTCTGCTTTTATGTCAAATATTTGAGTATAGTTTTAATTTATTACAGTTTTAATTGTATATACCTAATATTTGGAACCAATCTTCACTTTTAAAGTCTTTGAACAGGTTTGTCAAGGATCTTTGTGTTATTTATGCAATAAATTATATACATTTTTAAAATCGGATTTTATATATTTTTTGTGTTTTCTGGCCTTTTATGTTTATATAGTAGGTTAAAGTGGAAAAAAAATACTAGACAGATGATATAAATGAAGTTGTGCTGAAAGAAAAGATACCAAACATGGGTATAGTAAACATTTCATTATACAGTATATAAAGGCAAAATCAAAAGTACTGAAAAACAGCCAAAACACGCTCAGACCACTAAGGGTTAATACTTGAACGTAGTGATGGGACTTTTGACTCTTTGAAGGGAGCCGTTCAGTCAGGAGCTGTTCACTGAAAAGAGCCGTTCAAAAGACTGGCTCTTTTATGTTTTTTGCATTCTTTTGAAACACCAGTGTTTTAATGACTAAATAGGCTACATGTGATGATTGACATTACATTTTAAAGGTGTTTAATTGGCACGGCAGTAAATATTATCACACCGTAAAAAAGAATAGTTAGTTCAAATGTGTGGGCTAAACACATGACATGAGAGGTGACATTAGGCAAATGCTGGAATTTGACCAAAAAACATCGTGGTACGTTATGTGGACTAGTCTGTAGCCTGAAAATGAAGAAGAAATTAAAACATTTTCTTATGAAATAACATTTTATTCTCCTCAAAACAAGAACAATAAATGTGTGTAAACATATGGAAAAAATTGCACAAAACACAACAGTGATTAATCACTGTTGCTCGGTTCCCATCATTCATTTCAAAGAGCCGTTCAAAAGATTCGATTCGTTCGTAAATGTCACATCACTACTTGAATGTTTCTGCCAAGAGAAAGTGCATTGTGCCAATTATTTGATTTGGGTTTTTTGTCGCTGTTTTTTTTTTTTTTTTCAAAATACAACCTGGTTAAATAATTTCAGTGTGTGTATAAGTACTTTTTGAACATTTTGAGCACAATTTCAACAATACCACAATAATAACGATAACTGTGATCATTTTGGTCACACTAACCGTGATATGAAATTTTCATATCGTTACATCCCAAACCCTAGGTAAGCTGCACTTCAACGTCAGCAACACCTGCTAAAGTCTTGAATGGAGACGGGGGGGTTGTAGTATTAAGGGATATAACTGACACAAAAAACCTACACACCATTTTTCTTCACAAAACCCCACCATGTCGCCCGTTACTCACAGGTAAAACACTAGAGTCAAAAGCTCCTAACCTCCTGGATCTCCCAAAACCAACATATGTGTGTGGACAGCTCTAGGGAGATGACAGATCTCTTCAATCATATCTCTACTGACGCAAAGCCATGTTTACTTGCTCCAGGATCTATTTAATCCTGACCTTTGCATGCATTTTCTTGGATAGTGACAGTGATGGTTTGTTCATGCCAGTAGACGAGTACACAGTCTTAAGGGCGAGGTCGTTCCTGCTAGGAAAAGCAAACAGGGGAAGCATTATGCATTGTGAGGCTGCTGGCTGTCATAAACCTAAGCAATCCCCAATCATCTGTTCATCTGATTAGGGCGTACAGTTTGGTTTACTTTTCACTTCAGCGAAAGAAAGGTATCAGACTATAAAAAACGAAGTCTCATTTTGACTCAGTATGCTTTACTCTCAAGATTCAAGATACACTTTATTGTCATTCAAACACAATACCAACACGGATACAGCGCAGAACAAAATTATGTTTCATCGACTATTTTGCATTGACAAGTATAAAAACACCTTAGCAGCCAAAAATATGTAGGAACAGCTTACAGAACAATAAATAAGACAATAAAGCACACTGTAAGCCCGGATAAGTGGAGTTTACTTAAAAAATCTCAGGTAACACGTTGCCTTAAAAAATTTAAGTAATGAAAACTTGAGTGTATTAAACTTAAATACTTGATTTGAATGGAATCGCTATTTTAAGTACAACACACTAAATGCCAAGTTAATTTAACTTAAAATTTGTTGCAATGTCAATTGCTTTGAAGAATCATTAGTAGTGATGTGACATTCACGAACGAATCGAATCTTTTGAGCGGCTCTTTGAAATGAACGATGGGAACCAAGTCTTTGTAAAGAGCTGTTCATTTATCTTATTTTATTTTATTTTTTTTTTCAGGAGGGAGTGTCCGATTGCCTGTCAATTTAGCGTCACTGAAACCCTCTATGTTTTCAATTGTTTTCTTTTTGCTAAGATTGTTTCTTTTTGTTCGGTTGTAGCAACATCCGGTGCATACATCTGCAGGCCAAAGTGTGCACATTTTTTTTTTCTATTTCTTATCACGGCATTCCTTTTCTTATTACCACATTTTATTTCTACTTTGAAGAACAACGGTTTGAAGATATTTGTGCATTGTGCAGCTTTCTAGTATTTACATATATTTTTGTTCATGTTGTCGGAGTTACATACAATGTAATTCCAGCATTTGCCTAATGTCACCTGTCATGTCATGTATTTAGCCCACACATTTGAACTAACTATTCTTTTTTACGGAAAGGTAATATTTACTGCAGCGCCAATTAAACACCTTTGAAATGTCATGTCAATCATCACATGTAGCCTATTTAGTCGTTAAAACATTGGTGTTTCAAAAGAATGCAAAAAACATAAAAGCCAGTCTTTTGAACGGCTCTTTTCAGTGAATGGCTCCCTTCAAAGAGCCAAAAGTCCCATCACTAATCATTAGACTTAATATCATCAGTTCATTTTATTCAATTCCAAGTTAATTTAAATTGATACATTTTGCAATTTAAAGTGCTTTGTATAATTATTCAATTTAACGTATTGTAACATGGCTGGAAGTTGAGTCAATATCATTTGCCAGGTTAGGAAATGCTTTTAATTCAGCAATACATTAAGATCACCATTCTATAAGAATAATCACTGATGAACAGAAAAGCCATTGTTCTTCCTATGGCTCTGACTCATGGTACAGCTCTACAAAAATACAAAAACAAACAAAAAGGCCAATAAACACCGCCATACACACATTAAGTCCAAATTAACACTAACACCACAAACCCGCTGAACCCCTGCACATAAAATTAACACATTTTCAACAACATGCCCAATACCCACAATGCAATGCGGAGATAAAAAGGTGTGGTCATGACTAAAACTTAGTGATTTAATTCCATTCAACTTAAACTTTTTCGTACTTTCAACTATGTCTACAAATTAATAGAAAATACCTAACTTTTTATAGTAATGCCATAAAACTTAAATTATTTAAGTACATTGTAATTAAAGCATTTTAGTAAATACAAAGTCCAGGCTTACAGTGCATAAAAGGGCAATAGAAGGGCAATAGATCTCCATGGTGCAATAACCCTAAACTAAGTTATCATGGGTGCAGGTGTTAGTTTTCTCACCATTTTCATCACTGTGTTTCTCCCTGTGTTTGTTCTCTAGATCCTATTGAGTGGAACACAGGGAACGTCCAGAAGTGGTTGCTTTGGACTGAACACCTGTATAAGTTACCCCACGCGGGAAAAGCCTTTCAGGAGCTGACAGGAAAGGACTTGTGTGCCATGAGTGAGGAGGAGTTTCGGCAGCGCTCCCCTCAATGCGGAGACACGTTGCATGCACACCTGGACATCTGGAAGTCAGGTGAGTTTGGACTCGTTTGTCATAGTGTCAGATGTTTTGAAGTTGTGTCATGTACTTCTAGAAGAGAATAAACAAAAGAAAAACATGCAAATTCAACTTCATTTTCTTTGCAGCTGCGTGGATGAAAGAGAGGTGCTCGGTTGGAGACCCCAAAACAACAGGTTGGTTTGGTTTTATTTTCTTTTCTTTCTCCCAAACACCAAGGGTTATAACAGAAGAAATAAGGCACTATACAATCGGAACATCCTCTAGGACAGGGGTGTCAAACTCATATTAGTTCAGGGGCCACATACAGACTAATATGACATAAAGTGGGCCGGACCAGTAAAATAATATAAATAACAGGATAAGAACTGATAAATAATGTCAACTCCAAAGTTTTGAAAAAAGTAAAATTCCATAATCTACGAACTGTACTGAACATAACATGAACGAATATGAACAACTTGAAAATTCTTAAGAAAAATAAGCTCAATTTTAGCAATATTATGCCTTAGTTTGTCATTTAAACAACTTACAGACCACAGTGGATCTACAAATACACACAACATTTAGCAATAGGCAGAATATTGGTAAAATTCTACATACTTCTCTTCAGATATTTCAAGTTGTTAATATTTTTTTTAGGTTATTCACATTTTTTTGTAAAAGGATGGCCTGTAAATGTAACTATTTTTGTGTAATTTTACTTTTTTTTTGTTTTACTCTAAAACAAAGACAAAAATGTGCAGTTTTCATTATTTCTAGGTTATTATGATAGTATTTTACTGGTCTGATCCACTTTAGATTGAATTGACCTGAAATGTGTTTAACATCCTTGATTGTTAATATCTTCAGTGTCATTTTTGCATTTCTTAAATTCATCCCACAGGCTGGATTTGGCCCTCGGGCCGCATGTTTGACACCTGTGCTCTAGGATTTGTGTTGAACATGTGGCTGAATGTTTAACCCATAAAACCCCAAACACCCACTGGTGACCAAAACCAACTACTGATCTACAATGTTTAATAACTGTTGATCCACTAATCCTATCAATACATGGAAATAAATGGTGTAAAATGCAGTTTTTCCCCCCATTTGGACGTTCAGAGGCTATGTAGTGAAGATGTAAACACTGTTATCTTCTACAGCAGGGGTGTCAAACTCATTTTGGTTCAGGGGCCATATTTAGCCCAATTTGATCTCAAGCGGGCCAGACCAGTGAAATAATGACTTAATAACCTATAAATAATGACCAGGGCCAGATTAACGCTTCATCATACCCTGGGCAACAATATTCAAGGGCCCCATCATCACAACCCCAGGATCCCTATAATCTGGCAAAACACAGAATAAGTTCCAGGAATATATGTAAATATACCCTATACTTCGATATCTAACTATCATCAAATGCATTTTGATGTACAAATGTATAAATGCTCGTAGAACTATAAGTGCACCACTATAGCCTCTTGTCAAGGCCACTCATTTGCATATGATGATATGAAAACAAAACACATTAGCATCAGTATAATCTAAAATTGATCCACTACATTTGAAAGAGAGGGAAGTGTCCTCCATTTTCACAAAAAATAAATAAGAAACCATTTCCAAACTATCCAGTATTTATTTAAGAACACTTTTTGCCAACACAAATGTATTGAATCATCAGAAAAAGCCCACAGACAAAAACACAAACATAATCTGATAGAATCAGATATGAATTTTAAACAGAAATCCCCTTGTCACCTCAGAATTCAACAAGAGAGTTAAAGTAATTGCAATGTAAACATCTTGAAATCTGCTTTCTCTCATGTTAGACACAGTAAATAAATTACCTGTTTTAGGTATGTTCTTTAAATTTTCAGCTTTTTTAATGCCCCTCTCCTTTTTTAATTTTCATTTGGCGCTCCCACTTAGCTGCTTCTCCATGTTTGCAATGTTTTGATTCGCGTACGTTGCGTAGTTCTTGACGTCTCACATCCCGCTCAGTGCACGCACGTTGATTTGCGTCACCGCTGATTAGCTTTTTGGACTGACCAATGAGGAGAGGGTCTCAGCTCACGGTCACAGACAGCAGGAGCAGGGTTTCTGTGCAGTGCAATGGCTCCGGGCAGCGGACAGTTTCATTTATAAGCAAAAGATAACCAGATATTTTTGTTATGCCCGAGCTATCCAGGGCCCTTCAGAGGTCGCGGGCCCCTGGGCAATTGCCCAGTTGCCCATATGGTTAATCCGGGCTTGATAATGACAAATCCAAGGGTTTTTTGTTTTTGTTTTAGTACAAAAAAAACCCAATTAAATTAAGAAAATGTTTACATTTTACAAAAAAGATCTGAATAACCTGAAAAAACAGAAATTTCATTTGAAAATTAGTGCAATTTTAACAATATTATGCCTCGATTTATTATTTACACATGTATATTACGCACAACGTTACATAAACATTTGGTAACAGGCAGAATATTGTCAAAATTTTGGAGTTTGGAACTAAAATTTGAACAATTTCTACAATATTACATCTCTTACCATTAACACAACTACAGATCACAGTGGATCTATAAATGCACAAAACATTTAGTAACAGGCAGAATATTGGTAAAATTGTACATTTCGGGTTGTTCATCTTTGTTTTTATTTATGTATTTATTTGCATTTAATTGTGAAAGAATAGTTTTATAAATGTAAATATTTTCACAGTGTAATGGTATTTTTTTTACTGAAATTTTTTCTACATAATTTTTCACAAAGAAAACTTGTCATTGTCATCATTTATGGATTATTGTGTTGTTATTTTTACTGTAGATCACATTGGTCTGTATGTGGAACCTGAACCAAAATGATTTTTGACAACCTCGACTGTTCAGGTTAATTTTTGCACTTTCATCCCACGGGCCGGAATGGACCCTTTGGCGGGCCAGATTTGGCCCCTGGGCCGCATGTTTGACACCTGTGTTCTACAACACTGACTCACCAGTTAAACCCATGGAGTTTCACAAATGACAGTGGATGCAGATGCTTTTTTTAATGTTCAGTTATGGATATCTTGCTGAAAGAGTCACTTTTTCTTTAGTTTTCTCTGTTTCTGATTTAATAACCTTTGAATTTGCTGTAACTTTTATGAAAATCTACATGATCAATAAATTAGATATAAGAAAATATGAAAATACCTGCAAAATGCAATGTATAATATTGTAATAAATGGTGATAAATCACTTAAGGAAGGTTCAGTGGAAAAGAAAAAATCATTTGGGAACTGCTACAAAATTAGCCCTGGGTCTTTATGGGCTAAATGCAGCTAAAGAGTAAATCTAACCCCAACCCTGGCCCTCGCATTGCCTTCGACTCTTTACTCCGAACTGTTGGGTCACTCAGTTTCTATTGGTAGAGATGTTGAGTAGAGATCCCAAGCCTAACCCTTAATCTTACATGTGATGGCTATCTGTGACCCTAGCTAACCATAGCTCCAGTTTAAGGTTGTATTTGCTCTCAAAGCGTCATAATCAAACTGTTCTCTTTCATTTTAGTCGGTGAGGAGCTGTGGTCTGAAGCGGACTCATCTAGTTCAGGACAGCCGATTCATCTGTGGCAGTTCCTCAGAGAACTCCTTCTCAAACCTCACAACTATGGACGCTGCATCCGCTGGCTCAATAAAGAAAAAGGTACGCTTGTAACAGATAAACCAGGACTAGGCATTTTAATCCATCTTGTTTTATTTAGAGATGATTCAGACAGAAAGACACACTTTACGGCTGTCTTTGGAAAAACCAAAAAATACAATTAAAGAGTATATTTTAACATATGAGGGGGAGTCAAAAACTTCTCGAATGTAATAAAAAGTTCACTCATCAGAATAACAAAAAATGTTTTCTACAAAAGCTCCAGCACTTTTGCAATCTATGTTTCCATGGGTAGATTCCTTCTTTGTAGAACTGCTGGGGGTTCATCTGAGAACAGATAGATAGATAGATAGATAGATAGATAGATAGATAGATAGATAGATAGATAGATAGATAGATAGATAGATAGATAGATAGATAGATAGATAGATAGATAGATAGATAGATAGATAGATAGATAGATAGATAGATAGATAGATAGACTTTATTAATCCCAAACTGGGAAACTCCCTTGTATATGCAAGATTTAAAAAAAAAAAAAAAAAATCACTTCTACAGAATTGATAAATCTATTCAAATACATGAGTCTAAACCAGGGGTCTCAAATTCATTTTCTTTCAGGGGCCACATTTAGCCCAATTTAATCTCCAGTGGGCCAGACCAGTAAAATAATAACATAATAACATATAAATAATGACAACTCCAAATTTTTGTCTGTTTTAGTGCAAAAAAACCCATTAAATTATGAAAATACTTACTTTTATTAACTATCCAAACCAAAAAAAAAAAAAAAGAATAACCTGAAAAAAAATGAAATTTGAATTTAAAAAATTAAGAAAATTTAGTGCAATTTTAACAATATTATGCCTCAACTTATCATTTCTACATGTGCATTATGGATCGGATCTACAAAGACACTAAACACTTAGTAACAGGCAGAAAATTGTTAAAGTTGTGCTTAATTTTCTTTAGACATTTCAGGTTGTTCATATTTGTAGAGATTACTCACATTTTTTGTGAAACTAAACTTTGTTTTAGTGTAAATACATGAAAATATTTCCGTTTACAAAGAGAAAAATTTGGAGTTGTCATTATTTATATGTTATTATGATAGTATTTTACTGGTCCTGCCCACTTGAGATTGAATTGGTCTGAATGTGGAACCTGAACTAAAAGGATTGTTAATATCTTAGTGTAATTTTTGCATTTCACAAATTCATCCCAAGGGCCGAACTGGACTCTTTGGTGGGCCAGATTTGGCCGCATGTCTTTTGTGGAACCCGAGCTAAAATGAGTTCCACAGCCTTGACTGTGGAATTTTTACACTTTGCAAATTCATTCCACAGGCTGGATTGGGACCTTTGGAGGGCCACATTTGGCCCCCGGGCCACATGTTTGAGACCCCTGGTCTAAACATATAAAACCATAATTGCTGGGATGTCTCTCTCGTCTCTCTTGTTGGTTTAAGTGTCCATAAACAGTGTCGTGTGGCAACAAACGTGTGTCTTTTGATTTCAGGTATTTTCAAAATCGAAGACTCTGCTCACGTTGCCAGACTGTGGGGGATGAGGAAGAATCGACCTGCTATGAACTATGACAAGCTGAGCCGCTCCATACGCCAATATTACAAGAAGGGCATCATCCGCAAACCTGACGTGTC
Source organism: Sphaeramia orbicularis (assembly GCF_902148855.1). Lineage (NCBI taxonomy): Eukaryota > Metazoa > Chordata > Actinopteri > Kurtiformes > Apogonidae > Sphaeramia > Sphaeramia orbicularis. The sequence continues at coordinate 53,119,162 of NC_043961.1, read as the reverse complement.
TCAGAGACTGGTCTACCAGTTTGTTCACCCTGTATGAAGTGGAGGCAGCAGGAGAAGGAAGAAGAGGAGGAGGAGAGAGAGGAGGAGACATATTTAAAAGGACACATCTGACTGTGTACGTGAACAGTTTAGGCCTGAGATGAAAGACTACATGGATCCTGTGCACATTACACACTGAAGTACCTACACAACTGTTATGTGAAGGAGGACAGGAAGAGACTAAACACTGTGGCTCTTCGGGCTTTTTCTTGCTCCAGAATAAAACACAAGATTAACCCTTTCATGCATGAATTATGAGAACCTTAGTCAATATTTTTTTTCTTCAGTGTTTTTATTCCTCTTTAGGCATGAAAAAAGCAATGCAATTTAATTTTTTTTTTTTTTTTATGAACTTATTTTTCATGGAGTTACAAATAGGGGTGTGTATTGGCAAGAATGTGGCGATGCAATACAAAACACAATACTAGGATCACAATACGTTATATCACGATATATCACGATACTGTTAACAAGGCAATATTTTTTGTTTTGTTTCTATTTTTAAAAGATTATTTCACGGGAAAACTTACAGTGCAGCATTTGGATAAATCAAGTTTTAACGTGTGGCTTTACCGGTACAAAAAAACCACTCAAATAAATAAATAAATAATATTTTACTGACATTACAGTTTAAGATTCTGCTTAAATGTTCGTATTCTTTTGCAAAAAGAATATATAGTTTTCAGTCCCTAAATCATCCAACATCATAATATTTTTGTGTATTCCCAATAAAAAAACAAACAAACATTTGCCTCTTTCAGACAGTAAAAAGTGCTTTTAGGATGCTTGAATTATCCATTATTCAACAAAACAGCGTTAACAATTTAAAAAAAACTACATTTATAACCTGCAGTATCACAGTACCATTTTTGTAGTATACAAACAACAGAACAAAATACCCATGTGAATATAGATATAAAAGAGTTTGAAAAACAAAAAAACAAAAATGTACCTCCACCATGTCTGCTTTTGAATAAATACCTAAAATATCGATACAGTACTTTTTAATATTGATACAGTATTGTGAAGAAGTATTGCGATATATTGCGATACTGATATTTTCTTACACCCCTGGTTACAAAAATGTCCACTCAGCTGGACACCATGCGTTTAATTGTTGAAACAAAAAAACATGTATTTAAAACTCATCATCAGAAAGTGATATACTGTGCGAAAACTATGACACAAAAACATTTTTAATGCCGCTAATCTGATGTTTTCTCACATTTTTATCATACTCAAATACTAATTATTACTCATTTCATGGAGATAATATCCTCCTGAGACCCAGGAAATTGCTAGTTTTAGCTTTTTTACATTAAAAATTTGTCTTGATTGGAGACCGCATAATGCAACAGTTTTTTCAGATACATTTTAAAAATAATTTTTATTCATTGATTGATTTTTTTAATGGAATGTCCTTTGTAATGGACAGTATTTTTTAAGTTAAACTGTCAAACTTTTGTCCCCTACAGACAACAAAATGCATTACTGGGTCTCGGGAGGATATGCGAAAAAAAAAAACAACAACAAAAACTTTCCCAGATAGCAAATATTTTGGCAGTATTATGGCATACATTTGGCATTTTTGGCTTTCTTTTGGCATTATGAAAACCTTTAGGCTCAACTGTGGTATGATTAAGGTTATCCATAATAGATATGGAGGCACCAGCAATATATGGCTGAGTTATGGCATATGTCTGGTTAAGCAAAAGACTGGGTAAAGAGCAGGATCAAGTATAGGGATGGTATGGCATGTTTATGGCAAGACAGAAGATTGACTGAAGAGCGGCAACATCTTATTCCATATATGGATGTGTTTTGGTTGTGTTTCGGCATATTTCTGTAAAGCCAAAACACTGCACAAAGAGTAGGAATTTCTACCCAATTTCTACCCCACTTCATTTTAAAAGCATGATCAACACAAATTTTGGGTGAATTTTGGCCTCCTTTTGGCTTCTCTTTGGGTCAGTTTTGGCCACTCTTTGGCTGGATTATGGGGATTTGGGGCTTTTCTGGGACAATTATGGCTATATTTTGGAAGTCCGCAATTAGTTTTGGGTGAATTTTGGCTTCCTTCTAGTTTGATTTTGGCTTGCCTATTTAGGGCCCATACATCCTCCCAGAACTTTGCCAAAATGGCATGCCAGTTTTGGGCCAGATTTAAGCCATAAGAATTTTGCTTTCTGGGTTTTGTTTCAGAAAATTGTTAATTACAGTCTAATAACAATTAGCAATTAATTTACACTAAAACATGTCACTGCAGATCAGGTTTATCAAGAGCAGCAACGTTACAGTAATGGTATGAATTGCAGTGTTTTGGATGATGCATAAGTGTCCACTATGTTGGCTGATATGGAAGTAAAACAACAAAACCCATGAATATACAAGAGATCAGCTGTAGAATAACTGTCCACTGTACTGACCACTATGCATGAAAGGGTTAAAAACAAAAAAGAAAAAAAAAAGAAGTAAATGAACTGCCTTTCATTTGCATGATCTGCCTGTTTGTTCATAATGTGGCTTTAATTTTTTCCACTCACTGCACCAGACAGAACTGATTGCTCTAATGTAAAAGCAACAGAGAAAAAAAATGGCCTCCAGTCAGCCTTTGAGCTTCGCTGTATCCTGACCACAATCTTTGTTTGATTTAAAGCCAGTTCTTCTACAATTCATGTTGGCAATGTGGTTAAGGATTGTTTTGCTTCTTTTTGGGGTTTGGTCCTGGTTACTATAAACACAACAGTCAACCCATCAGCCAACAGACCTGACATGTTCTGCTACAAAAACGGTATGGTAAAGAGAAGGAGATGTTTGCAGTTTGATGAATCTGGTGAATGGTGGAAACCTACACAAACAGATCCTCAAACTGTTGTGTTAGTAATGTCACTTGTAAAATAATTATGTTTTGGGTGTGACTCAGGTGAGTCCTGCTTTTTAGATTCATCTGTGGTTTATTCTGCTCTTTTTATATTGTCAAAGTTTTACATTCCTGCCTGTTTTGAGCACATATAAGATATCTGAGCTGCAAACAGGCCTTAATAAACTGAATTTTTTACCCCTATATGCATCTGTGTCCTGTCTTAAATGATTATACCGCTGAAAATTTCACTATAGATTTTATTGATAACAAACAGCAATGTGCAGCCCTTTTTTTTTCAAAAGCTTTTGACACTGTGGATCACTCTATTCTTTTACATAGATTATTTAAAACAGGAGTGTGGGAACACGCAGTTGGCTGGTTTAAAAATTACCTGACAGACAGGAAGCAGTGTGTGCAGGTAGATGGCTGTACTTCCAGCTCACTCACCTTGACATAAGGTGTGCCACAAGGGTCAGTCCTGGGGCCACTTTTGTTCATAGTTTATGTAGCCCTATCTCTCTGCCTGTCCCACGGCCTAGGTTTCATACACTGCCGCAGCTATGTGGCTCTGCATTATGTGTGTTTTTAAGGGATGCTAGCAGGGATGCAGTCAGTAAGGAGCGAGGCAGAGAGGAGTTCAAAATCGTGGGGGGACCGTTTATTTTGCCCAATAACCATCTGCAGGGTGATACACTCTACGTCAGTGTTTATACATAAAAGAAATACAGGTACAACACCATAAGTAACAGCTAAACCTGCAACAATTTTAGGTTCCAAACAGTCAGAGCAAAAAAACATGTCTTACCTGCAGGGTGATACAGTGCACACTAAAGGAAACATGGCGCGCTATACTACCGGTATCAACCCTACGTGGCAACAGAAAGACCAAAAAAAACAAAAAAGTGCTACCGAAATGGGAGTTCAACATGAAACCATGGTGTAATAGTGCCATCTATTGACGTAACATGTACACTACCTTAATTTTACATTAATAACATCAATCAGAATAAATCAAATGCAAAATTTCATTTTTATGCTGATGATACAGTCATGTACACTTCTGCTTCACACCTATCCAAGCCCTTACCCAGTTACAACTTGCTTTTAACACTGTCCAACAAAATTTTCATGACTTAAGACTGGTTTTAAATGCAGACAAAACAAAAGTCATGATGTTTTTAAACTCAAGGTCCAAACTGTCAAACCTACCATCACTGATCACTACTCAGGGAACTCAGATAGAACTCGTCCCGACTTATAAATATCTAGGCATTTTAACTGACAGCTCCCTTTCTTTCTCTGCTCATATTCAGCAGCTTGTTAAAAAACTAAAACTAAAACTTGGCTTCTTCTTTTGAATAAAATCATGTCTGTCTTTTGAATCAAGGAGGAGACTGGTTTCAGCTATGTTTCTGTCTGTGTTGGACTATGGTGTCTTGTATATGCATGTCCCCTCCCATAGCTTACGGTCATTGGACACTGTGTATCACGGAGCCCTGAGGTTCATCACCAATTTCAAATCTCACTCATCTTTGTTTGCTTTATGATCGTGTAGGATGGTCTTCTTTGTCGGCTCACAGACTTAGTCACTGGCGTATTTTAATTTATAAGTCTATTCTAGGTCTGTTCCATCCTACCTTCTGACCTACATCAGTTGGAGAACCACAGACACTTATAATCTTCGTTCTCAGGATCTTTTCTTTTTGTCTGTTCCTAAAGTTAGAACTGAACAGGGAAAACAGGCCTTCAGGTATATGGCCCCATTCACCTGGAATGAACTACAAAAAGACCTGAAACTTAAGGATATGGTTTCGTTGGACACTTTTAAGAAGATGTTGTATGACTTAGAGAGGGAGACATCTGGCTGCAGATGTTTTGCCTGACGCACTTTGTCTTCATCTCACGGGCACTTTTTTTCAAAGTTGACTTTGGAAGGTTTGACTTGACTATGTGTTTTTACGTATTGAAAACTTGTTTTTATACAGTTGGTGTCGGCTGCTGCCTTATCGGTACAGACAGCTGCCTGTCAGCCAGCTGAGCCCATTATAAAAAAGAAAAGAAAAAAAAAAAAAAAGAAAACTTGTTTTTGTTTTATGTATGAAAGTTTGTGTCTGTAACTATTTAATGTACTGCTGCCCGTCTTGGCCAGGATACTCTTGGAAAAGAGATTTTTAATCTCAATGAGGTTTTCCTGGTTAAATAAAGGTTAAACAAAATAAAATAAAAATGTCATTGCACAACAATTAAGAAACAGCTTTTTCTCTGCACGTTGTCAGATTTTTGTTGAAGTTTGATCACTTTAACAACCACATTCTGTTCCTTTTTATTACAACTGTTCTTTTCACAACATTATCTGCCAAGAAAAAATACTTTGAGCTGACGGTGCAATTCATAGTACATAAAAAAGCAGGTATTGTAGAAGTTAAAATTAATCTGTGTGTTTTATATGAGTAATAGAAGTTGATTTAAGATGACATTGGAGTAAAGGATTTTATGGGGAACATCTATTTAGTAGCAAGAAATGTGTGATGACAAACTGGTCCAATGCAAACACAGTTGTGTCAGGTAGAAGGGAAAATAATTCAACACCACCTGCTTTCTTTGTCACCACTATCACAACAACCGTTATTTAATTTAATTTAATTTCACATCCACCTGACAAAGATGACAAAGCCCATTAACAAAACCAAAGACCTGGCAGCTGGAACACTAACATCACTCGCTCACATGAAAATGTTAATGCGCTGATGAAAAGTGTTTATACTTTTTAGGAGTATGTTGTTTCTGTTATTGATACTGGAGAGTTTGCAAGATAGAATGGGTGGTAAACATTCAGTAATTACCTTTAAGAGTAATATTGATGAGGATTTTGAAACAGTTCTGTCTCCAACATTATTGAGAGTTAAATGAAAAAAATATATATGTGTGAACTCATTTAACCCATGAAAACCCAAACATCCACCATCAACTAAAATCATCTAAAATGTTTAATACTTGTTGATCCACTAATCCTGTCAATACATGTAAATAATTGGTGTAAAATACAGTTTGTCATCTTTTCATGGTCATCAGATATGACCCATTTGGATGTTCAGAGGCTCTGTAGTTACCATGGAAACACCGTCATCTTCTACAACACTGATTCACCAGTAAAACCCATGGCGTTGGATCAGTGACAGTGGATGGAGACACTGGGTTTATGGCCAGTTAATGAGAGATTGGACTGAAAAAGACACTTTCTATTCAGTTTTCTTTATTTTTGATATAATATTCCTCAGCTTTACTCTGTGCTTTGATGAACATCAACATGATCAGTGGATTAAATACAAAAAAATACATGATTTTCACTGAAAAAATGCAAAATACACAAGATAATATTACAATAAATGGTAATAAACCACTTAAGGATGGTTAAATACAGAGAAAATTTCATTTGAGAACTGACACAAATGTCACACTTTTTTTTAAATTCAAATTTTTATTCAAAACAGTCTCACAATATATTACACAAGATATCATTGATAAAAAGTACACTGTTCTTTTTTTTTAATAAAGAAAAAAGGATGTTAATATTGCTTACAGAAAGAAAGAAAGAAAAAGAAAAAAAGGTAATTTGTGAATCTTTGTTGCATTAATATGTCATGTAAATATAGACTATCCAGTGCAATATAAAACAGAGGAGTAGTTTGTGAAAAAAATCTATGCTTTTCACAGCCATCCTGCTTTTGTAGAACAATAACACAAATAGTAACAAGTGTTCAGAGAACGCAAACCTCCGCCAAGCACCCCAAACGGTGTGCATGTGTGGATCGGCTATTTCTTTTTAAATTAAACAGTTTCCAGGTTGTTCCATAGAGCAGAAAAAGTTGAAGCTTGGTACCAGTCATGTGTATGTCAAATTATATGAAATTTCAATCAATATTTGTTGAGTTAAAATGAAAAATGTGTCGTAAATGGGATTTTCGATGTTAAATTGAAATGTCCGCAGAGTCCACATTCCACAGTGGATGTGGAAAATTTTGTGTCAGATACAAGATATTGTTATAAGCTATGGGTGTATCAAATTGGAGGCTAATCGGAGTTGTTTTGAATTTTTTATGAATTTTCAAAAATTGCTCAATGATGAGAGAAAGGAAAATCTGAGATTTTGTGACCTTGCTGTGACCTTGAACTTTGGCCTACTTGGCCCAAAATTTAATGGGTTGGTCCCAGGGCCTAGGCCTATCTGTGGGTAAAATTTGGTAAAGATGGTTGTAATAGTTTTCCTGTAAAGTTGCTAACAAACAAACAAACAAACAAACAAACAAACAAACACACAAAGCAAAGTGATCACAATACCTCCTGGTGGAGGTAATCAGAAATTATTAATGGAAAAACAAATAGTTTAGGAAGTATATTCATTGTGTTTTATTGTCTCACTTGTGTTTTTCCGGATCAGCCCCATAGGTAAATAATAAAAGATGAGATTTTATGAGGAATTAGGGATAATCACATAATTAGAAATGTTATCAGAAACAAAATTGAACAAGAAAACCACTCGGAGAGCGCAGACAGATCTGTCCCATCCGTCCCCCCCCCCGATCACCACCAAAATTTAATCATTTCTTCCTTGTGCCAGTATCAACATTTATTGAAAATTTCATGAAAATCCATCCATAACTTTTTGAGTTATCTTGCTAACAAACATGCAAACGCACAAAGCAAAGTGACCACAATACCTCCTGGCAGAGGTAAAACATGCTGACTCATGTCCGTTCAATAATTGCTCCATAAACAAATAATAGCGTTGAGAATTTAATAAAACTCAACTAACCACCTGACCTGTGAGTGTCAGATCTTTGTGGATGACATGCAGGTGGATGAACAGTGGAGCTGTTTGAAGCCTGACGTTAGATTTGACAGAAGGTTAACTCATTAACTGGCAACAGGTGTGTGGATAGATGTGGCTGACACTGAAGGATTGTGGGGTTTTTGAGGGAATGTGACTCAGGGGAGGAAAACTGACAGGAATAATAAACTGCACAGTGGTTACTAGTGACCTCTAGTGGTAGCTTTTAATAATGTGTTTAAAGCAAAGGCACTTATCAGTTTATGTGGTTTAGCCTTTTTCCACTGGTACCATTGAACCTTTTCACTTCTGTTTCACCTTCCATTTACAGAATATATTCTGTGCATATTATTTGTTTTTGGTAATTTATTGTTTTTTTATTTGCACTGTTCATACCCTCTTGAAACCCAGCAATGCATTTTTCTATTCTATTCTATTCTATTCTATTCTATTCTATTCTATTCTATTCTATTCTATTCTATTCTATTCTATTTTATTAGACATGCATTTATACAGACAATAATGAATATTTATATTTTTTGTCTTATGTTGAAATTATTCTATTCTATTCTATTCTATTCTATTCTATTCTATTCTATTTTATATTATTGTATTCTGTCCTATTCTAATATGTTAGACATGTATTTATATAGACACTAATGAATATTTATTTCTTGTCTCATGTTGAAATTATTCTATTCTATTCTATTCTATTCTATTCTATTCTATTCTATTCTATTCTATTCTATTCTATTCTATTCCAGACATGAATTAATATTTACATTTCTCATCTGTAGTTTTAAAATCATGAGCGCATTATTGAATCTGAATGCTGAATCTTACCTCATTTCACTTTAAGGTGAGACATCTGTAGCAAAAAATCCAGCTCTTTAATTTGCATAATCCTGTATTTCATAAATTTCAGCATTTCTATTTTACAGATTATTTGTTCATTTAACCAAATTCTCATGGCACAGTGATTCTATTATTACTTATAATAAACCATATTTTAATATGAACAGTTATCAACAGTCGATGTATGTTATGTTAAAAAAACCCACAGACACATTTTTACCGTTTTCCGATGACATCTTTTTATTTTTGCGTATGCAGATGAACAGGCACTACATTTTGGAAATTTACAGCACTATGCTAAAAAAAAAAAAAAAAAAAAAAAAAAAAAAAAGAAGAAGAAAGAAAGAACTCTAGTCCTCTAAAAAGTTTTCCTTATCATTGCAGACCCCATGTTTCCAGCATTTACAGACAGAAAAGAACAAAGCGCTATTTTTAAAAGATGATTTAAAGTCCTTCAGTGTGTGTCCCAGGAGTTTCACAGTGGACGACAGAGTTGTAGCTTTACACGGTGGATACAAACACTCGCTGACAGACCTCACTCAGCCTTCAAGTACAGTACATTTAGGACGTTGGAGTCTTTAGATTCATCCAGTCGTCATCATCAGACACAGGGCCTGGTGAAAACTGAACAGGAGGAGTCAGATTCTGTGGACGCCAGCTCAGCTCTCTTTCGTTTTGTCGAACACCATGGTTGAGAGTCTTTGGGCTTGGCAGGGTGGCAGATTTTGGTAAGGCAATATTTATTACACCACTCTGACTCCAGCACTTACAAAAGCAACACTCTAAAAAAAAAAAAAAAGCACAGAGAAGCATATTCACCATTACAAGAGACGTGTCCCTCCTGGACCCTTTAAAACTGGATTTCTCTCGCAGCACAAAGATATTGCCTCATCAATATTTCAAAGCCGGATCCTCTTTCTGCTTTTCTGTGCAGCACTCATTCCTCATTGACATGGGGATAGTTTTACACCTGTGGTTTCCAGGAGTAACACACCAATCTCATATAACGTGTACTTCACTGCCACGTGCACTCCTAATGAGGTTTGATTCGTTTTCTTGATTTAAAACTAGGGGTGTAAGAAAATATCGTTTCCGCAATATATTGTGATATTTCATTTCATGATACTGTATCGCAGGGGTGTCAAACTCATTTTAGTTCAGGGGCCACATTAAGCAAAATTTGATCTGCAGTGGGCCGAACCAGTAAAATAATAACATAATAATATATAAATAATGTCAACTCCAAACTTTCCTTTATATTTTAGAGCAAAAAAAAGTAAAATTATGCAATGAAAAGGTTTACATTTACCAACTATCCTTTAAAACAATGTGAATAACATGAACAAACTGAAATTTCTCAAAAAAACTAAGTGCAATTTTAACAATATTATGTCTCAGTTTATCATTTACACATGTGCATTACAATGCACAGATCACAGTGGCTCAACAAACACACAAAACATTTAATAACAGCCAGAATATTGATAAAGTTGCACTTCAGACATTTCAAAATGTTCATATTTGTTCAGGTTACTCACATTTTTTGTGAAACTAAACTTTGTTTTAGTGTAAATACATGAAAATATTTACGTTTACAAAGAGAAAAATTTGGAGTTGTCATTATTTATGTTATTATGATAGTATTTTACTGGTCCTGCCCACTTGAGATTGAATTGGTCTGAATGTGGAACCTGAACTAAAAGGATTGTTAATATTTTAGTGTAATTTTTGCATTTCACAAATTCATCCCAAGGGCCGGACTGGACCCTTTGGCGGGCCAGATTTGGCCCCCGGGCCGCATGTTTGACACCTGTGCTTTAAAACAATGTGAATAGCATGAACAAACTGAAATTTCTCAAAAAAAACTAAGTGCAATTTTAACAATATTATGTCTCAGTTTATCATTTACACATGTGCATTACAACACACAGATCACAGTGGATCAACAAACACACAAACCATTTAATAACAGGCTGAATATTGTTAAAATTACACTTCAGACATTTCAAAATGTTCATATTTGTTCAGGTTATTCGTGTTTTTGTGAAATGTTAGTTTGAGTGTAAATACAGTAAAATGGCATGAAAATGTTTATATTTACAAACAGAAAAAATTGGAGTGGTGATTATTTATAGGTTATTATGATAGTATTTTACTGGTTTGACCCACTGAAGATTAAATTGGTCTGTATGTGGAACCTGAACTAAAATGATGAATATCTTCAGTGTAATTTTTGCATTTCATAAATTCATCCCAGGGGCCAGACTGGACCCTTTGGTGAGCCAGATTTGGCCCCCAGACCACATGTTTGACACCTGTGCTGTATCAATATTAAAAAGTACTGTATTGATATTTTTAGGTATTTATTCAAATGGAGATATGACGGAGGTTCATGTTTTTGTTTTTTATTATTTTTTGGTTAGTCCTGCAAGCTCTTTTATTTCTATATTCACATGGGTATTTTGTTTTGTTGTTTCTATACTAAAAAAGTAGTATTGTGATATTGCAGGTCATGCATGTATTTTTTTAAAACTGATAACACTGTTTTGTTTAAATAATAGTTATTTCAATAACCCGAAAAAGCACTTTTTACTGTCTGAGAGAGACAGATGTAAGTTCCTTTGTAGGGACCGCCTAAAAATAATGTTCTGGTGTTTGACGATTCAGGGACTGTGCACTATGCATTCTATTCACAACTAACAGAATACAAACATTTGAGCAGGATCTGACACTGTAATGTCTGTAAAACATAATTCTATTTATTTATTTTTATTTGAGAGTGTGTTTTGTACTTGTAATTTTATTTGTATTTATCTGTAAAAAAAATGTTTGTGTTTACATAGGAAAGTTTTGTGATATAGTATTAAATCTTGTTCTGATCAAATAAAAATGTGTTTAGTATTTGGGCATATTTCTAGTATAATTCAATTTTTCCAGGAAATAATCTCTAAGAACAGGGGTGTCAAACTCATTTTAGTTCAGGGGCCACATTCAGCTAAATTTGATCTGCAGTGGGCCGAACCAGTAAAATAATAACATCATAATATATAAATAATGTCAACTCCAAACTTTTCTGTATGTTTTAGAGCGAAAAAAGTGAATTTACATTATTAAAAGGTTTACATCTACAAACTATGCTTTCAAAAGATGTGAATAACATGAACAAACTGAAAAAATAAGTGTAATTTTAACAATATTCTGCTTCAGTTTATCATTTACACATGTACATTATAACTTACAGATCACAGTGGATCTACAAATACACAAAACATTCAGTAACAGGCAGAATATTGGTAAAGTTGCACTTCAGACGTTTCAAAATGTTCATATTTGTTCAGGTTATTCACATTTTTTGTGAAACTAAACTTTGTTTTAGTGTAAATACATGAAAATATTTACGTTTACAAAGAGAAAAATTTGGAGTTGTCATTATTTATTTGTTATTATGATAGTATTTTACTGGTCTGATCCACTTTAGATCAGTCCTGCCCACTTGAGATTGAATTAGTCTGAATGTGGAACCTGAACTAAAAGGATTGTTAATATTTTAGTATAATTTTTTGCATTTCACAAATTCATCCTAAGGGCCAGATTGGACCCTTTGGTGGGCCAGATTTGGCCCCTGGACCGCGTGTTTGACACCTGTGTCTTAGAAGAAGAAACAAAACAAACAAAAAATATTGCCTTGTTAACAGTATCGTGATATATCGCGATATATCGTGTCATGGTCCTAGTATTGTGATTTGTAGGGTATTGCCATATTCTTGCCAATACACACCCCTATTTAAAACCAAATATTTCAATATAAAAGACAAGATGGATGTATACTCTATACATCCTGCATTTTTTGCCACACAGCGGATCAGAGCAATCAGGATGTGACACAGTTTGCAGCATCCTGATTGAGCTTGTCAGTAATTTTGGTGGAAACAAATTGCAGCCATGCACTGAATCCATTTAGATCAGTAAGAGAGTAATCAGTGTGTGGGAGCATCAGCATGCACATAATCACACAGATAAGAGCAACAAGCTGATAGTACAGAGTCACTGACATTCACTGAGAGTAAACAAGTCTTATTAAATGCAGAAATAATAACAATAATAATAAAAACAAAAGAATTCTTGGTTGGGAAACAAAGCTAATCTTCATAGAAAAATGCTGCGAGTTGACATTTTCAGGCAGGTTTTTGTCCATGGTGTCTGCTTTATTAACAGCCTGCGAGACCAAACTATACGACAGGTAAAAGCAGTGACAGGCACGTTGTCGTCGATAGATGGAGACGGGAGGTTAATGTAAACAATAGCTGCAGTGTTTGGTGGAACTACACATTTCCACTTTAAAGAAAGGCTTTGCAGAGTGACTGTCTTTGTTTTGTTTTTTTGTTTTTTTTTGTTTTTTTTAATTGATGTGAGCCGTCGATCTGGTTTCATCTCAAAAACGCTAATGACATGCTGTGAAGTGAGTCAAGAAAAGGAAAAAAGTTTCAACACAGAACTGGTTGAAAAAAAAAAAAAAAAAAATCAGGCCGTTCTCGTAACTACCTGTTAAATATTAAACTACTGCATTAAGTTAGCTTAGCTTAGTACGAGACTCATTATTCACACAGTGAGTTTGTTGAATCCAAATAGATGTGTGAAAATGACAAGCTGTGTCTGCTGGTTGATAGAGTTTTTTTGGCTTATTTAAGTGACCGGTAACTTGCTGGTAAATGATGACAGCCTTTCTTTAAAAAAAAAACAACATATAGTAACCCAGGGGTGTCAAACTCATTTTGGTTCAGGGGCCACATTTAGTCCAATTTGATCTGCAGTGGGCCAGACTAGTAAAATAATGACTTAATAACCTATAAATAATGACAAATCCAAGTTTTTCTTTTTGTTTTAGTACAAAAAACCCCCAATTAAATTATGAAAATATTTACATTTTACAAAAAAGATGTGAATAACCTGAAAAAACAGAAATTTCATTTGAAAAATTTGTGCAATTTTAACAATATTATGCCTCGACTTATTATTTATACATGTACATTACACACAATGTTAAATAAACATTTGGTAACAGGCAGAATATTGTTAAAATGTTGGAGTTTGGAACTAAAATTTGAACAATTTTTCCAATATTACATCTCTTATTATTATTAACACAACTACAGATCACAGTGGATCCATAAATGCACCAAACATTTAGTAACAAGCAGAATATTGTTAAAACTGCATTTAAAACATTTCGGGTTGTTCTTATTTGTTTTTATTTATGTATTTATTTGTGTTTTATTGTGAAAGAATAGTTTTGTACATGTAAGTATTTTCACAGTGTAATGTTATTTTTTTCTCTTCAATTTTTTCTACATAATTTTTCACCTAGAAAATTTGTTGTTGTCATTATTTGTGGGTTATTGTGTTGTTATTTTTACTGTAGATCACATTGGTCTGTATGTGGAACCTGAACCAAAAGGATTTGGACAACTTGGACTGTTCAGGTTCATTTTTGCACTTTCATCCTGCGGGCAGGAATGGAACCTTTGGCGGGCCGGATTTGGCCCCCGGGCCGCATGTTTGACACCTGTGCAGTAACCCTTTAAAATGAGGATGTTATTTGTGTGATAACAGGGTGAATGAAATGATAAACTGTACTACGGTAACACATTAAGGCAGTTCCAGACTCAAACCAGAAATTTTATATCCCCTCAAGACCCAAATTTAAACAAATGACTATAATATCTGTGTTATCTGACTCTTCTAGTGTGAAAATAACAGAATTAAATGTACTTCACTAGAATCAGTCACTTATTGTGTGTTAATGTCAACAATTACTTCTGTTGTTAAAATAGTGTCTGAATATTAATGTTAACTTCATTTTTTCATGTTTCCTCTTTCAGATTATTTTCATTTTGTAGTGTCCTTGACATAATTTTATCTAGTTCTCCTGTTTTATGTCTGTATCCTTGATATCATTTTCATCTTATTGTGTCTTTTATGTAGTGTTTGTCTTATTTTTTGCACGGCTTTGCTGAAACTAACATTTATAAACTTGTCGAGAGAACACTCCACTACTATTTTAATCAAGAAAATAAAATAATAATATTGTTACGTACACATCCTGGCCAAAAAAAAAAAAAAAATAAAAGCCCTGCGCTGTAGTGTTTCATTGAACTGCCTTTAGCTTTGACTGTGTCACACATTCAAAGTAGCATTGTTTCAGTAATTTAATGCAATGTCACAATATTAATTTCCATCTTTTTTGCTGAACCTGGACCTGACCAACTGAACCAACCCCAGATCATAACACTGCCTCCACAGGCTTGTACTGTAGGCACTAGGCATGATGGGTAATCACTTCATCTGCCTCTCCTTTCACCCTGATGCGCCCATCTCTCCAGAACAGGGTTAATCTGGACTCATCAAACCACATGACCTTTATCCACTGAAGCACAGTCCAATCTTTATGCTGGACTTTAGGCTTTACATTTGGGAAAACAAGCTCCAGTGGGATTATGGGTAGGAGCCCTGTGACAGACCAGTACATCTAGTCATGGTCCACCAGGGTCAAGGTAAATTTAGGATCTTAACAGTAATGTAATTACATACTGGTTTGGAAATCTTTAGATGCAGCAGAATTCTTTCCATGAGGTTAGATGTAATTAAACTAAATCTGGTAATCTCACAGAGAGGCTGATCAAATAAATGAATCTAAATTTAACACAGAATCAAACCAATTGGATGGTGTTTTCAGTTAATGTACAGAATAAGTTATGACAATTTCGTTACTGATCAAGAAAATGTGTTTATGGTGAAAAATGTAAATCATGTCACATTCCGCTTTAAACATAATCAGTCATGTAATAGTTAAATACTAGTTAAACATAATTTACACCAGGGGTCTCAAACTCATTTTGGTTCAGGGGCCATATTTAGCCCAATTTGATCTCAAGCGGGCCAGAACCAGTAAAATTATGACTTAATAACTTATAAATAATGACAAATCCAGGTTTTTCTTTTTGTTTTAGTACAAAAAAAACCCCCAATTAAATTGTGAAAATATTTACATTTTACAAAAAAGATGTGAATAACCTGAAAAAACAGAAATTCCATTAGAAAAACTTGTGCAATTTTAACAATATTATGCCTCGACTTATTATTTATACATGTGCATTTACACACAGTGTTCCATAAACATTTGGTAACAGGCAGAATATTGTTAAAATTTTGGACTTTGGAACTAAAATTTGATCAATTTCTACAATATTCCATCTCTTATTATTAACACATAAATGCATAAAACATTTAGTAACAGGCAGAATATTGTTCAAATTGCAAATTTCTGGTTGTTCATCTTTGTTTTTATTTATGTATTTATTTGCATTTTATGTTTTGTAAATGTGAATATTTTCACAGTGTAATGTTATTTTTTTCACTTCAATTTTTTCCACATAATTTTTCCACAAAGAAAATTTGTCGTTGTCATTTATGGGTTATTGTGTTGTTATTTTTACTGGAGATCACATTGGTCTGTATGTGGAACCTGAACCAAAATAAATTTGGACAACCTGGACTGTTCAGGTTAATTTTTGCACTTTCATCCCACGGGCCGGATCGGACCCTTTGGAGGGCCGCATTTGGCCCCCGGGCCGCATGTTTGAGACCCCTGATTTACACCCTTATTATGAAAGTGTTACCCATCATACATCATTTCCAGAAGTTCAAGATCTGAGTTTTTAGCGGAGTTAACCTCCGTAGTCTTCTCCTCTTTCAAGTGTTTGTTCTAAGCTAAACTAAGCTAACATCTCCTGACTGACTTTCTCTCATATCAAACAGAAAAACACTGGAGTGGTTTCTACCCTCTCATCTTATGTTCAGCAAGAAAATATATTACTGTATTTCCCCAAAATGTCAAACTATTGTTTTGAGTCTAAACATGAAATATTTCACAAAGAAAAAAAAAAAAAAAGCCAACAATATGGGAGAAACTGTACAAGCATCCAGACTGTAAAAAAAAAAGATTAAATATATACATGAAATGCAAAATGCATAGCTCATTCTCACTATCCAGGCACAATACCATATCATTAACATGATGAAAGAACATATGGCATGTTAGTGTCACAACTGAAATCCACCACAGCTACACACAAAATATACTAAAAACAGTTGCGGTTTAAGGAGATGATCCTGAATCCTGTGATGAGTTCTGAGATGAAGACAGCTCACTGTGCCTGACAGGAAGAGGAAGCTTTGCTTTCAAGTCTCTGGCAATGTGCGGTATGACTGGACGGTTCAGTCTGGGTTTGCCTTCCAGCGACACAACGAGAGAGCTGCAACGGTTAGATCAGCTCCACGTAATTGGCTGGATAAAGACCGAGCTGGCCATTGTCAAGGCGACCTTTACACCAGCCCTGTTCATCCTCCTCCTCCAGCTTCGTCAGCTCATCCCCTTCATCAATAAAAGAAAAGAAAAGAAAG
Organism: Sphaeramia orbicularis; assembly: GCF_902148855.1. Taxonomy (NCBI): domain Eukaryota; kingdom Metazoa; phylum Chordata; class Actinopteri; order Kurtiformes; family Apogonidae; genus Sphaeramia; species Sphaeramia orbicularis. The sequence goes on along the minus strand of NC_043961.1, from coordinate 53,102,117 downwards.
AAAGAAAAAAAAGGTGCAGCGTAGTGAGAAACTAGCACACTGGAGTAACACAGAGGAGACGCTAACGTCTCCCAAGAACAACTTAAAGGAAGACAAACACACAAACACAACATGTTCTGCGGTGACACAAATACTAGAAAATGCCAAGCTTAAAACTTATTTATTCAGACAGGCTTACTCTGTTCCGTAATTTCAATTTTATCTGCTGCCTATGTGTTTTATATATGTATGTGTGTAATTTTAATTGTGTTTTATTTTAACAACTTTGTGCGGTGACCTTGAGCGTCCTGAAAGGCACCTATAAATAAATTGTATTATTATTATTATTATTATTATTATTATTGTTATTATTATTATTATTGTAACTCTAAAAAAAAATTGACATACAAGCATCATCTGTCGTTCAAATATGTTAATCCACCTCACTATAGTTTAGGGAGAGAAGATTTAGTTCATTTTAGGCACAAAAATAACTTGGTTAATGTTAACCCTTTATCAGGCAAGTGACTATTATGTCTATTATTATGTTATTATGCACTGATTGTTTGACACTTGTTAAATTTCGATGTACATGTTTCATGTTACAATGACAATAAAGACTATTCTATCCTATTTTTGGTCATTTCCGCATACATTACAATTACAGTTCCAGTGAGGACAGTGAGTCAACAATCTCAGGTCCAATGTGGTCTCCAGGGTCTGTAAGGTCCACCTCTGCATGAACAGTGAGTGTACCTGCTTTGTTCGGTACCATGAAGTAATGGTACTAATGTAAGGAATGATGTTCAAAGGGATAATGTGGATGTGGACAGGGGTCTGGATCAGCACTTATGATGTTGTAACGCTCTAAAAGTGATGTTCTAATGTTCTAAAATGTACGTTCCTTTCACATTACATGTGTTTTTCTTGTATTTTTTTTGCCACTTGCAGGTAAGGAACCAGACATGGTAACTTCATTGACTTTGATTGTTTACATAACAATAAAAAAAAAAAAAAAAAAAAAAAAAAAAAAAAAATCACAAAAGTAATACAGTCTTGTTAGGTCCTACAACAGCACACTAAGATTTACATTTTGAATTTCAGAGTATTTCTATGAGTGGCTTTTAAAGGGTTGAGGAAGGATGATTTTGACAGTTAAAACTATTATCACTTTCCTAAGATAATTTTCTGACAAAAATGACTTTTTTTGCCTACACCATCAAATATTTCTGGTCAAGTTTTTATGTTTCCTGACAAATTTGAGAAAAAAAAGACTTAAGTAAAAACAGAAATCCTCACCTCCTAAAGTAATTTCCTATGTAGCGTTTCCAATTTAGGCCTGTGTGGTTGACTAATATACATACAATAATCCAAATGTTTTCAACACATTAACTAACATTAGCATTTACATGACTTGTGGCTTTTTAAGGAGAACAAATGCCATAATATAAATCAATAAACATAATGTGTGTAAAGCATGTTTTCTATGAGTTATATTGATAGAATTTCATCATTAGTTGAGAAAAAATTCCCATGATCCTCCACTGCTTCTTTTTCTTACTAGTAGCAGTAACTGTATATAAGTATAGAGGTGAATGTATAGGCTAATGCCCCTGTGATCATCCTATGTCTGTTTTTTGTTATTTGTTTGTTTGTTTTGATGACGTCTATGTCATCATTATGTGTATTTCTACATGTTTTAATTTATAGCGAGCAAGTGATGTATTAATGTTGGCTGTTTTATGTTTTGTTTTTGTCATCTGCCTAGGAAATGCAGATGAAAACTAGTTCTTTTTACTCATTCTGGAATATTTACATGACTGTATTTTTTATACAGAAATGTACATAAATGTGCATGGTCCCTATTAAATAAATCAATAAAAAAATAAATAAAAAATCAAAATAAACTACACACTGTTTGTTTAATAAAAACCTGTAAATACGTTCGGTGAAAAACAAATTTCCAAGTCCCACAGTTTAACCAGATCAACCTGACCTCTGACCTTAGAGGCTTTGAAGCTCTTTAATAACCTCAGGCTGCTTTTACCTGAAGGTTGTAAACCTACAAACCAACAGAGGACACATGTATGAACCTGTTCCAGCTCCAACAGGAGTCCCATGGCCTCACACTCACCTGCTCTGAAGGTGAGTTCGTCCTGCTCTTGGCCTTCATAGTCGTACAGCGCTCTGACTCTCACTCCTTTGCCCACGTCTTCGTCGAAGGGGTTCGATCCTCCGTTGGTGTCGTTGCCTGAGTTCGGGGCCGTCTGGTCTTCATCTGACCACTCTGTGGAGGCCGTGAACGCCTGGTTCTTCTCATAACTGCTTACACTGAAAACCACACAATTCAACTTTTAATTAAACTTAATCTTACTACTACCACCAAGGTAATGAACTAAAGTATGTACACAATTATACAACATATTTAAAAATACTGATCAGACGCTGTAGGAACATAGTGATCCACTATCTAAATGACAGCAATTTTTAATTTTTTTTTTTTTAAGGGTAACTTTTGTATTTATTGGTTATACTTTTGTAATTATAGCAGCAGAAAGACAAAAAACAACACAAAAAAATTATCAGTTTGTACAACAACCACTGTGGTGCATTAAAGGAAACCACATAATGGTCAAGAAGTGAATATTTTTATGTCCACATGACACAGGCCAGCACAATATGACAAAAATCTGCAATGTGCACTAACACAGCTTTTAGTAAATAATAAAAACCTCACACTCACCTGTAAATTGACACTAATTAAACATCTAATGTAATGAAGGCAATTTTAACACATCTCTGTCTGCGTGCATGTGATGGTCTCTAGTTGTTGTGAGGTAAAATTAATTTATTCATTCATTTTCCGAACTACTTGATCCTAGTTAAAGTGTACCTGTAGTGGTCATGTTTATGGCATTAATTGTGTTTTGTCTATTAGTTGTAAGTAAGGGTGGTGCAAATCCAGTAAAAAAAAAAAAAAAAAAAAAATCACCATAAATGCACCACACTGGACCTTTTTATTAAATGAATTACATGCATAGGCAGAACCTACGGGGAGCAGCCACTGCCGGCCAGGAGGTGACATGCATATGTTGATTCCAGGTGATCAGTGTGAGTAAACAAGCCGCAGTCAGTGAACCAGACTGCAAAAATCAAAATTTTACCTAGTGTATTTTTCTCATTTCTAGCCAAAATATCTCATCACACTTAAAATAAGACATAATCACCTTAAGAGTAACTTTTCAGTGAGATATAAGAACTTATTTTTAGACAATTGATCTTGAAAATCTTATTTCAAGAAAACTTACCAAGATAATTTTCACTTGTTCCATTGGCAGATTTTTTTGCTTAATTCAAGATTTTTTTTCTTAATTCAAGCAAAAAAATCTGCCAATGGAACAAGTGAAAATTATCTTGGTAAGATTTCTTGAAATAAGATTTTCAAGATCTATTGTCTAAAAATAAGTTCTTATATCTCACTGAAAAGTTACTCTTAAGGTGATTATGTCTTATTTTAAGTGTGATGAGATATTTTGGCTAGAAATGAGAAAAATACACTTGGTAAGATTTTGATTTTTGCAGTGCAGACTGGGTGGAAAGCAGATGTTTGAGCTTGTTGTTTGTGCAGGTGTAAGCTTTGCACGCCACCACTGTCCTAGCGATACGACCCAGCACAAGCCGATAATGTGTCATCTTAGACTAGTGTCTGCTGTACGGGGTCAGTGACCAGTCCATCACAGCTCAGGTAATCGGACAATACTACAAGCTTTCGTCATTACCAGTGCTGGAACAGCCTGTGAAGGAGGTAACATGTCGCTGACCATGCCTGACTGATGGAGCAGAGACGTAGTGCTTACGCATACTTGACATCAGGCTATAACATAAGTTACCGACGGAACCGCTAGGATTATATGTGATCTTCAGAGATAACTAGCAATGAAAATTCACTACAGGTACCAGGGGTGTAAGAAAATATCGGTATTGCTATATATCGCGATATTTAACTTCACAATACTGTATTGATATTAAAAAGTACCGTATCGATATTTTTAGGTATTTATTCAAATGCAGACATGGCCGAGGTTCATTTTTGTTTTTTTGTTTTCAAACTCTTTTATATTTGTATTCACATGGGCATTTTGTTCTGTTGTTTGTATACTACAAAAGTAGTATTGTGATACTGCAGGTCATAAATGTAGTTTTTTGAAATTGTTAACGCTGTTTTGTTGAATAATGGATCATTCAAGCATCCTAAAAGCACTTTTTACAGTCTGAAGGAGGCAAATGTTTGTTTTTTTAATTAGGACTGCACAAAAATGTTATGATGTTGAATGATTTCCTTTTTTATTTTTTTATTTTTAAAAAATAAAAAAAATCAAATAGTAATAAATTTAAAAAAAAAGGGGAAAAAAATGATGTTGGATGATTTAGGGACTGAAAACTGTGTATTCTTTTTGCAATAGAATATGACCATTTAAGCAGAATCTTAAACTGTAATGTCTGTAAAATATTATTTATTTATTTATTTGAGTGTTTTTTTTGTACCGGTAAAGCCACATGTTAAAACTTCATTTATCCAAATGCTGCACTATAAGTTTATAAGTTTTTCCATGAAATAATCTTTTAAAAAAAGAAACAAAACAAAAAATATTGCCTTGTTAACAGTATCGTGATATATCGCGATATATCGTATTGTGATCCTAGTATTGTGATTTGTACTGCATCGCCACATTCTTGCCAATACACACCTCTAACAGGTACCCTTTAAGTTTAGAATTCAAATCTGTCAAAAATTCGATTTACACCTGAAGAGCAAAGCACGTGCCCACTTTATAACGCAAACAATGACAGATGGAGCGAATACCTCTGACAGTCACTTCCATCCTTTCTGAAAACAGTTATTATTACGTTAAATGGATATTATCTGGGGAGCTGAAACAAAACCACAGTCAGCTGACTCCTGCAGAAATCTGGGATCACCGCCAAAAACTGTCAGAAAAATGCAGATTCCATTTGGGGGGAAAAAAGCACCCAGTGATGAATGGTTCCCATCAGTTCAGGTTTGGGTGCAATGACTGCTCCATTTAGGACATGATGTCGATAAGAGTATCCGCAGAGTGTGAGTTCTGTTGACACATATTAATTTCCGTGCTCACCTTCCTCGATCTCCTGCTTGAGCGTGGTCCACTGGTGTTGAGACGTTGGTCAGCGTGACTCCGTCGCTGCTTTTCTTTGACTTTTCCTTCTTCGAGATGCTGTGGGTGAGGTCTGGGTTGTACTCCTGTAGACACAGAAGAAGACCCAAACCGCTCAGATTGGATTTTTAATGTTGCTCAGAGGCTGCTGTTCAAACACAGGTATTATTGTTGCATACTGATCAGTTCTCATCAGAGCTGGAACGATGCAGCAGCGATACCATATCTTTATTCATGAAACGTTGCGGCAGCTTGTTCCTGTATTTGCGTACCTCAAACTGTGGCCAGTTCATATGCATGCCAGGGCCGTGGGTGTTGCTGAACCACTTCAGATCTTCTTGTGCGCTAGCTGTTGTAATGGTGCGTTCGAGGTCTCTGTATACTGTAGAATAACTGTAAAACATGTAACAATAGTTAAGCAGGTGACTGTGAACACATGCCTCAGTGTAAAAAATGTCTTGAAAGATTATTTTAATTTAGATAGTTGAATTCTTAAGTTTAATCACATATTAATCAGTGCTAGTTAGGATTCCTTTGTGTCACTAGATTTTCTTTGTTTCTTTTTTTTTTTTTGTAATTATCTTTTTTATTATTATTTTTCAGTCAGCATCATCTTAACATTTTACATCATTTACATGACTTCTATGTATGTAAAGAGAAGAAAAAAATAAAAAAAAACAAAACAAAAAAACAAAAACGCAAAACATTCTCAAACAGGGGAGCATTGACAGAAATAGTAAAAAATATACAAAGCTCCCCAAAATATAGTTAAAGGGAAATAACACATATTTCACATTCCATTCTTTCCCCCTGTATAACATGAACATTGAACATTTAAAGTGTAGCATGAACCCAGGGTTTACATGGTCAAGTGAAATCAGCTCTTAATAGTGTTTTAAAATCAACCCAGTTTTTCCAATACTTGGTGAATTTGTCTGAATCCAGTCTGACAGAGAAAGTCATCTTCTCCATCCTGTAGATGTCATCTATAACCTCTATCCAGTCCACCATTTTTGGTGCATCCTTTTTTAACCACTTCCTAGTGATGGCTTTTTTCCCTACTACCGACAATATTCTGAATAGGTATTTATCCTGTGAATGTGTTATCCCCTGGTTCTCTTTTCCCAAGTCTAAATGTGAATGGAAATTGGACTTTGAAAATTTTCTCCATGCTTTTCTTCAAGTCCTGCCAAAAAGGCACAATATAAGAGCAGCCCCAAAATATATGAAAATGATTGGCTTTACTTTCACCACATAGTCTCCAGCATCTTGTATCAGATTTTCTTTGTTTCACTGGTCAGTCGTAAATATTTTAAGATAGGTCACATCTTGGTCACATACTAACCTGACAGATTTATGATCATAGGACTAATACACATGCCCACAGACGATCGTAAACAACTAGAGATTAAGAGGTAAACACCAAACAGGGGGTTTTGCATTGAGTTAAGGAATTACATCTGCTTGACTTTAGAGTAAGATGACACTAGTCCATTCTAGCGCAAGGGGTTCAGCCCATAGTTTGAAGATCAGTTTACAAGGATTATAAAAGTGATGTGCATTAGAATGTCTGGATCCATTTTCCCTGCTTGGGGTGTGGATCCTCAGCTGAGTTATATTTTGTTTGTGATCAGAAGAAGACAACAATAAATTTATAAAAATGAGACCTAAAAGAATCCAGACTTATTCTTGGAGCTTCCAACAAAAGAACACGTTAACAGTCTTGAACATCTCTAACCTTTGGTTCTCTGTGAGGTTGAGGTGGCGTTTGACATCCAACAGCACCTCCCTGAGGAAGCTCAGCCTCTTCTCCTCAAACTGCTGGCACTGGTCAAACACCTGCTCCATGTTTTCCATGTACTGGGGGGTGCACTTACTCAGCTCATCCAGAGCCTTTTCATACTTCTCCTTGGCCTTGTAACACAAAAACAAAACCACAGTGTTATCATTAGAGTATGTTAATGATGTAGGGCTGACTACATTTGGAATGAGAGAAGAATCTTTATTTTCCCAGTAGGTTCACAAACGTAAACATGCACCACACTGAAATTTGTCCTCTGCCTTTAACCCATCACTAGATCATGCATGCATCACATGCTGCATACTAAGAGGAGTGGGCTCGCCATATCAGGCTTATCGGGTTAAGTGCCTTGGTCAATGGCACATCAGCCAACAATTCTCCGCCAGTCCAGGGAGTCAAACCAGCACAAGCTGACTCTCCAGCCATCTAGGCCACAGCTGACCCGTAATGATCCATCTCACTTTATTCTTTTACTCTAGTTTGTCTTTGGCGTCGGGTTTCTCTAGGCCAGTTTTTATCAACGTTGGGATCGGGACCCCACGTGGGGTCACCTGAAACTTTTAGTAATTGATAAAAATGAAACAAACAAACAAACAAAAAAACACGCACTAATAAAAAATATATGGTAAATTGAGAGAGACAATCCCAATACATAAAAGACATGACAAACTCTGAAGCTGAAACTGCAGCACTGTGGTACTGTTTATCTGTCAAATGTTCATTGTGGTCAGTTTCAGATGCTGCAGCTCTTTCATGATTCATAGTTTGAGTTCTTGTTTGTTCAGTATTAATTGTCAGCCTTGTAAATCCCAGCTGGACTGACTGTACATATCCTGACCAAGGAAAATAAAATTCTCACTTTGTGCAGTAATCTACACCTGGCTTTTCTGCCTCCATCCATAATAATATACATTATATAGAGTAAATGTCCTCTAAAATTAACGTTTATTTGCAACATAGTATAGCAAACTATTACATGATCAAAAACCAATTAATTTTAGCAAAAAACATGTCTCCGTTTTGAATGTCTGGGGTCGCCAGAAATTTGTGATGTTAAAATGGGGTCATGAGCCAAAAAAGGTTGAGAACCACTGGTCAAGGCCGATGTAGATGCCATTGGGGTCATGACGTTTGATGTTACTGAACTAAACTTCTGTAACAGCAGAGTCCATTATTGAATAAATTTACGAGATTTACACATTTTCATACGACACTCAAGACATAAGCAAACAAAAAACTGAAACAAATATGCTCAGAGACAATGTGAGCATCATTAAAGCTGCAGTGTTTGATAGTATTTTAGCATCACTGGGAATAACATTTCAACATATTATAATTCAAGTGGATTTATATCTGGATATGAGACTTCTGGATCTACTCTTCACCTGTGGTTTCAGAATGTAGAAAATCAACCCTGTGATGCAGGTCTTTGTTTAAGCGCGACTGTTTCCAGACAGTTAGATGTATTAAAAATGTGAACATAAGAGTATGAAATAACACCAGGTTATCTGTTTTTATTTCTAGTCTTTTTTCTTTGAAATGGACTGAGAGGAGGGACCTATACAAAGAAGGTGTAAATTTCTTTTTTGTTTTTCTACCCTGTGATTTTTGCTCCTGCAGGTTTTATGTGCCACAATAAAAATAAATATTCACAAAATACGACTGACTGGATCTGACCTGCAATTTAGTATCACTATGAACAGCAGTAAAACACAGTAGGGAACTTTACTCATAATTTTTTTGTCTTTTATTTGTCCTATGTGTAGACAAACCCCTGAGTGACATTTCCACACATGATATCTCATACACAGATTATGTTTCACAAGACCTTGAAGAGCCACATGGAACAAATAACATATAGTACAACTGGAAAAGCACTAGAGCACAGGTGTCAAACATGCGGCCCGGGGGCCAAATCCGGCCCGCCAAAGGGTCCAGTCCGGCCCCTGGGATGAATTTGTGAAATGCAAAAATTACGCTAAGGTGTTAACAATCCTTTTAGTTCAGGTTCCACATTCAGACCAATTCAATCTCAAGTGGGCAGGACCAGTAAAGTTCTATCATAATAACATAAAAATAATGACAACCCCAAATTTTTCTCCATTCACACATGTATTTACACTAAAACAAAGTATAATTTCGCAAAAAATATGAATAACCTGAACAAATATGAACAACCTGAAATGTCTTAGGAAAAGTACGTACAATTTCAATAATATTCTGCCTAATATTAAATATTTTGTGTATTTGTAAATCCACTGTGATCTGTAAGTTATAATGTACGTGTGTAAATGATAAACTAAAGCAGAATACTGTTAAAAGTACACTTATTTTTTCAGTTTGTTCCTGTTATTCACATATTTTGAAAGGATAATTTGTAGATGTAAACCTTTTCATAATGCAAATTTACTTGTTTTTCACTCTAAAACAGAGAGAAAAGTTTGGAGTTGACATTATTTATATATTATTTTGTTATTATCTTACTGGTTCGGCCCATTTCAGATCAAATTTAGCTGAATGTGGCCCCTGAACTAAAATGAGTTTGACACCCCTGCACTAGACAACTGTACACCACACAAAAAACAAACACAAGTACATTTTGTTTGAAGTGACCAGTAACAAGACACCATCTACTAAACCACTACTCCTCTTTTACAACTGCTTAATTGTTCTGTTAATCTTGTAAACCTTGAAACACTAATAAATGCACATGGATCGTGATTGTAGAGTGTGAAGGTTGCAGAGGTCCAAAGGGACCAGAGTCCACTTCAGTTCAGCTACAGCTCATGTTGGATCCACGGCGTCACTTCTCAGAAATGCAACGCTAACATGAGAAACCGGCTCCGCATCCAAATCTTAAAATAGTCTGGGATTTAATTTGCTTTGGTTCATTTGTGAGCAGTAATGTTTACATAATATCTGTGACCTGCAGCAGCTGATGTTCTCACCTTCTGTGAATCCTGTTTGCACTTGTCGACTTTCTCATGCAGCTTCTTCTGCTGGTCAGCCGTCACCGACGCCTCTCCTTTGCTGTTGGCTTCTCTGGTGGAAGCCAGCTTCTCCTCCTTACAGGCCATGTGGTAGGACTTCTTGGCAGCTTCGAGCTAAACAAGCAAAAGGATTCAGATAAATTCAGACCTGGAAGTGGACTTTTGCACAGATGGCATTTATTGACTGAAATCACACATATGATCCCTGTAGAAAAGCACCTGGCATCTTAAATAACTGATGAGTCATTCCGTCTGTGACCATGACTTTGTGTACGACCCCATACTTATCAATCGGGGTTACTACACATTTTTTAAGGTCAAATTCAACCACTTTTCAAGCACTTTTATTTTTGGGTTATTTTTGCATTTTTCCAGAACAGCACCTTATTGCTGGGGTAAAATACATATCTACAGGAATACATACACATATGATTTTTTTCCCCACTTTTTATCACACTGATGTACATTGTATTATGCTTATAAACATCTAAAATTATGTTTCATAACAGCAAAAAGTTTAGACATTAAAGGATAACACAAAGAAAAAGGAAAACCACTTGCTGTTCTTCCATCACACTCACATCAAGCCAAAGATTAAGATAAAAATGTACCTGGAGTCGACCTGAAAGCATTTTCTTTTTTGACATAAAGTTTTATTTTTCTAAATGTATCACCTCTCTGTAAGTACCTTTGGCTTGCCATCTAACCTGGCAGAGTTAATATTAAAATTAAATAAATAAAATCACATCATAGAGTTATAGTTGCAAGCATTTTCAAGCACTATTCAGACCTTGAAAACACAACATTGAAATTCAACTATTTTCAAGGATTTCAAGCACTCATACGAACCCTGATCAATAAATATGACACAAACTTTACAACTGATCAAAATCTGTATATTTTCTCAATTCTGGAGAACCAAACACAAAACAATGTCTAAAAAATTTCATCAAAAGTACACTGAACAAAAATATAAACGCACCACTTTTGTTTTTGCTCCCATTTTTCATGAGCTGAACTCAAAGATCTAAAACTTTTTCTATGTACACAAAAGGCCTATTTCTCTCAAATATTGTTCATAAATTTGTCTAAATCTGTGTTAGTGAGCACTTCTCCTTTGTCCTTTGCTGAGATAGTCCATCCACCTCACAGGTGTGGCATATCAAGATGCTGATTAGACAGCAGGATTATTGCACAGGTGTGACTTAGGCTGGCCACAATAAAAGGCCACTCTAAAATGTGCAGTTTTACTGTATTAGGTGGTCCAGGGGGGTCAGAAAACCAGTCAGTATTTGGTGTGACCACCATTTTCCTCGCACAGTCAAAACTTGTGACATCTGTGGTATTGTGCTGTGTGATAAAACTGCACATTTTGGAGTGGCCTTTTATTGTGGCCAGCCTAAGGCACACCTGTGCAAAAATCCTGCTGTCTAATCAGCATCTTGATATGCCACACCTGTGAGGTGGATGGATTATCTCAGCAAAGAAGAAGTGTTCACTAACACAAATTTAGACAGATTTGTGAACAATATTTGAGAGAAATAAACCTTGTGTGTACACAGAAAAAGTTTTAGATCTTTGAGTTCAGCTCATGAAAAATGGGAGCAAAAACAAAAGTGATGTGTTTTTATTTTTGTTCAGTGTACATTACACATATTTGGTACCAAGTAAAACTAACTTTTCACAACTGGGATTCTTTGACAACAAGAAAACTGAATTACACCAATATTAATCCAAGGTTAGGTCAAAGTTGAATTGGTTTAAAATGTGTGAAAAGAAAATTTTCAATGAAGTCTTCTATTGCATAATTAAAAATTAATCTCTATTTAATAAAATTTATTGATGTATACAAAGAATGAATAGAGTTCGATCCATAAAAATATGCTCATTAAATGTTAAATCTTGTCTTAGGTTTGAGTCTGAGTCCTTCAGAGATGGTTTTAACCTCCTAAGACCCAGTTATAGGGTTTTCTGTCCACATTTGTGGACAGGAGTTTCACAACTTTATACAAAAAAAAAGAAAAGAAAACTGTGCACCACAAAGGACATTTCATAAAAAATGTAAAAACTGCATCTGAAAAACCTGTTGCATCATGATGTTTCCAATATAGGCATTTATTTAATAAAAAACAAAAAAGCTTGTACTTTGCTGATATTTCCTGGGTCTCAGGAGGTTAATGTTTGGTGCGATGTAATGTAGAGTCCAACAATGAATTAATCTGGTTTAGTGGCACTTTTTTTGTTAAACTGTACATTTTTCCATCCCATGATATTTACATAAAACCAACCGTCCCTCTTACCTCTTTTAGCTTCTTGGCCCACGGTTTCTGAGCCTTCTTGAAGCCCTCGTCTGCCTCTTTGGTTTCCTTGAATCCTCCCATCATCTGTTTGTGGTACGAGTCTTTCTGCCAGTTCTTCACCTTCTCAAAGTCGTCGTTGATTAGGTTGTTCCTCACTTCCTGGTGAAGCTCGCTCACCTTTTCTGCCTCCGTCATCACTGCCAACCAGGCTCGCTCTACTGTGCCGTACTGAGGCCCTGATGAAGGCGAAGGCACGGATGTGAAGATACTAGATAAAAAACAACAAATGGAACATACAGAAATACAACGCAGACCCCTCTGGCCCTGCTTACCTTTTTCTACCAGCTGCCTCCATCTCTTGGACCACTCCGTCAGCTGCTGTGCGTAGGCTTTCTCGATTTTGGCACGCTCCTGGATGCAGTTCATCAGGTCATTGCAGAGCCGGTGACCATCGTCGATCCGCTTCACGCTGCGTTTGTAGTTCCCAACCTGCCATAAAGTTCCATATATAGTGACATATACCCATGTGTGTCACATGACATTCATCCTTGACCTCTTTCTATAGCACCTTTTATGCATGATTTCAAAATGAGATGTTTAACTAGCAACTGTTAAAAAACAAAAGGGCCAAATCAAGCAGTGACACGGGGACACATTTCATATTCAATAGGCTCTGAGTTGAAAACTAAATATCTTATCTCCATGTTTAATCCTTTCATGCATAAGTCACTCCAGTGGACAGTTCTTCTCCAGCTGTTCTCTTGTATATTAATGGGTTTCGTTGTTTTAGTTCCATATCAGCCAACACAGTGGACACTTACGCATCATCTCTTATCCTGACATTCATACCATTACTGTAACTTTGCTGTTCTTGATGAACCTGATCTGAACTAACATGTTTGAGTGTAAATCAATTGTTATTTGTTAGACAAGAAGGGTTTTTTTTTGCACATTATCTCGATGAAGTGAGGAATTAATAGCATTAGAATATGTTAAAATGTGAGAAGACATCAGATTAGCAGCATTAAACATGTTTTTATTTTATTGTTTTCATATCCCTTTCTGATATTGGGTTTTAAACACGTTTCTTTACTTCAAAAATTAAATGCATGGATATTTTTGCAACTCCACAGAAAAAAAAAACTGGATCGCATTGTTTATTTCATGCCTAAGGAGGAATAAAAACACTGAAGAAAAAAATCTTGACTAAGGTTCTCACAATTAATACATGAAAGGGTTAATACATATATGAATAGGTCTCAGTATTTTCACATGACACATGTTACAATTTACAGAAATTAAATTTTGGAGTAAAAACACTTAAATTACTGCTGCATGACAGGGATGCAAAATTAACATCCTTGCTTTTTTTTTTTTTTTTTTACTTTACAAAAATGTAGAAAACATGGTGATCTCATAAGAAATTGATCCTAAATGAAACAAAGGGCTTTAGCTACAATTGTGATCAATATTGGATAAAAATGTTTAAATGATACGTTTTTATGAACACAGGTATGTTGTGACTTGGGGACAGCAGTTTGTACCTTTGTTCAGTATCAGAATAAAAGACTTTGGAACTAAAACACTACAAATATGTTAATAAACTTTAATTTAACATGCATTTTACAACTGAAGTGATAAATACAGCTAATAGCAGAGCATATTTTATACATAATTTGATTGTACATAACCTTTCTATGTTCTTGTACTGTTGAATTATTAAACAGATTCACGGATTTAAAATAATAAGAATAAATATTATACTAGCAAATTATACTACTGGTATTTTTATTATAAATTTTTGTATCATTACAATTATTATTTTCCCCCTCACTCCCCCCTCTCTCTTTCTCACCTTCATTCACACTTCCCGCTTCCCCTTTTCCCTATCGCCCCTAACCAAGCTATATTGTTTAGCTGTTCTTTACATTTATTTTCTTTTTCATTGTAATATGATGTTGTCGTTGTTGTTTGTCATTCCTCTGTTGTGGTTATTGTTTTTGGTTTGTTTATCTGTTTGATTTTCCCTTTGTTTATGTGCTGTTGTTATTGTTTTTCTGTCCACAATGCCTTGTTAACTATCACTAATAAGAAAAAAAGAACAAATATTGTTATTAAAGTTAATAGTGCATTTACACATATGTCAGAAGTATAACTATACATAATCAGTTATCTTTTTTTCTACAAGTGATACTGAAATTTTGTAAACAGTTCCATAAAACAGAATTCTTAAGCCAAACAATGAGCCTATTTAACCCTTTTATGCATAGTGGTCACTCCAGTGGACAGTTATTCTCCAGCTGTTCTCTTGTATATTCATGGGTTTTGTTGTTTTAGTTTCATATCAGCCAACACAGTGGACAGTTTTGCACCATCCCATAATAATACACTGACATTCATACCATTACTATAACTTTGATGTTCTTGATAAACCTGATCTGCACTAACGTGTTTAGTGTAAATCAGTTGCTAATTGTTATTAGACTGTAATTAACTTAACAGTTTTTTTTTTTTTTTTGTAATACAAAGGCTTTTCACATTTATTTATTTACTTATTAATTTTTTTTTTCTCCATGAAGTTAGTAATAACTAGTATTAAAATCTGTTAAAATGTGAGAACACATCACATTAGCAGCATTAAAAATGTTTTCATATCACTTTCTGATATTGGGTTTTAAACACGTTTCTTTGCTTCAAAAATTCAATCCATGGTGTAGCTGAGTGGACATTTTTGTAACTCCATGAAAAAAACAACCAGTCATTCGCATTGTTTTTTCATGCCTAAGGAGGAAAAAAAAAACACTCAAGAAAAAATCTTGACTAAGGTCCTCATAATTCATGCATGAAAGGGTTAAGAAATGATAGAGGAAACTTTAATTTTTGACACTGATGTTCACTTTTGCTTGATCTGGGCCAAATGCAAATATGCACAAGAGTCCAGCTTTTAAATAATAAAATGCACCACACAACAACACAAAAAAGCAACAAAAGAAAAATGCAATATTAAAACATTTTAGATAAAATCTAATAAAGATTCATTATGCAACTGTGAGAATGCTCAGCTAAAACACATATGCCTTGAGGTTCCTTTTAAGAGCGTCTACTGATCCTCATATATCCACTGGCTGATCCAGAGGTGAGGACCGTGGAGGTGTTTTACTGTCCTTAACACAGGATCTGAGGGGGAGCAGGAAGGAGGAAACATTAAAAGCATGTCTGAGATGTACACGGGGGCCGGCACAGTGAGAGATGTGGATACTAATAAAAGAATCTTAAAATCTATTCTAAGGTCTAAGACTGACAGGCGGTCGGTGGATGGATTTAACAACTGGTGGTGAGTCTTACAGGGCCTCCAGTCTATGGAATAAGTGACCTTCGCACATAAAACACACTAAAAGCTTACATACATTTAAAAAAACAAAACAAAAAAACACTCAAACAGGAACTACTGAAGGAAATACAGGAATGCAAATGATTGTTTTGACGCTTGTAATCCAAGTTACTGTAAAGATACAAGTTTATATGTTTTAAGGTTTATGTGTTGAGATGACATGTTCAGTTTGCTGATGATAACAATGAATTGTAAACTTATTTTTACTAGTGCTGGGCAGCGATTACATTTTTTAATCGCAATTAATCGTGTGTATTTCTGCCATTGATCGAATAGTTATATGGGGGGGGGGGGGGGGGGGGTTGCTGGCATCAACAGCGTGTATTGACTTTAAGTGATATTTCAGACTGGAAGTACTCCAGTGATAAAAAAATAATTACACATTACAGTGCTTCCAAACAACTTTGTCCTTCTCAACCCCACCATCTGAAGAGATTTAAAATGAAAATGTCCATGGAACAGACTGCTACTTTTCTCCATGTTTATGTCCACACCAGTTTATTTCCACTTGTGAGTGACTGACAGGAGTCTTAAGCCCACTAATAAGTACTAATACTAATAAGCCCAATAATATGTGATGTTCAGTTGTTAAAAGCAAGCAAAGGGGGCCCTTTAGTGGTCAGAATAAGTTGCACTATCGTATTTTTGTCCTTTCGGTGTTACTGTAGTCAGTTCGGACATAAGAAGGAACTAACAGACACGTTTATTTCACTCTGTTTGTATGGCCTGTGAGTATTTTATGTTCGGTTGTTGTAAGAATGAATAGTATAAAATATCTCTGATGTGAACCTTTGTTGCTGGACAAAAATTGTAAATTTTAAATTAATCTGTAAATGCTAATCGTTAGCATGTCTATGGATTTTCCCACTCAAGTTAGCATCGAGCTAATCACATCGTAAATAAGTAAAGGTTAGTTCAAAGGCTGGCATATTATACCTAAACACAACCAATGAATTTACATAAACTTAGCATGAGCCGGCATAAAGAATAAGCAACCCATCTCCGACTGCTAGCATAAACGAATTGGCTTAAACATGTTAATAACACATTGTAATAAACACATCCAAAATAATGTCATAAACATGTTTCTAACGGCACGTTTGCATGTGAAATTATTTAGCAAACAACAGAATGATTGATACATACAGGCGTTGCTTCTGCAGGAGTTAAACAAAGTTTGATTCAGCATTACTCGGAAAGTTAACTGGCTTTTCTCCTCTCAGTTACACCAGCACGGCGTTTGGTTCTGAAGTGCGTGTGGAGCGCCAAAATAAAAGCATGAGTTTCAAAAAAAGAGTCCATATGTATAAATGAACTAAGACTTGCTTAAAAGGCAGAACAGCATTAATGGGGGATTAAAAAAAAAATTGTCGGCATTATTTAATGAATGCGTTAACGTGGTAATAATGCGTTAACTTGCCCAGCCCTAGTTTTTACATATGTATGTATTTTGTAACTATATTTGTATTTTAACGGACCTCAGGAGGAGTAGCAACCACTATGGTGGAAACTAATGGGGATCTGCATAAACAATAAACAAACAGGTGGTGATGTGTGTGCCTGCTGGTTTGAATCCCCAGACAGGAAGAGACATTCTTGGCTGATGTGCCTTTGAGCAGGGCACTTAACTACTCATTTTCTCCCTGAATGCCTGACATGGTAACCACAAAAGAGCTAACTGCAGGAAAATAATCATGCCTGGTAGTAATAAATTCATGAATAAATCTGGGAAAGAAAAAAAAAAACAGCTATATTTTGGTCACATTCCTGAGGTGACAAAAAACTGTTTTTATGATGTCACTGTGTGGTTGAAAGGTCAAAGAGAATTTTAAGTTAGTGCACAATGCCTGAAACACCATGTAAGATCAACCTAAGGACCAAGAAACGTTTACTCTGTACATGTGTTTCTGTAGCTTTATGATCTGGTTAGTCTTTATTCAGCATCTTGATCACTTCCTCAAATCTTGCCCTCACCCTGGGTTGGTTTTTATAAACTTTCATATATACACTTACAGATGTACATGGACGTTTCTACAGAACTATGTGCTTTTTCTAGTATCTTTTATCTAACTCCCTGAATGACTGCACAAATGTTCCTATGTGTATATGTATGCACAAATGGCAAATACATTTTTTAATTTTTTTTTTATCTTTTTTTTTTTTTAATCTTTGATCATCCAGCCCCTGTTCCACCTTCAGAACAACTACTAACTTGTCTGGGTTGTTTAAAAAAAGCTTAAAAAAAACAATGTTCATTAACTTTTTTAACAGACTGCCACTGTGCCAAATTTCATATTGTAATTCATTCTTCTTTGTTTGTTTAGTCACTAGCTTATTCGTACTGCATTTTGTATCTGTGTGACAAAAAGTGCTAAAGAAATAACGCTTTACTTGCTTGTAGCACATTTAATCACTATTATTTCCCATTTTAACAATAAAACCACAATCTTGTAAAAAATTCAAGCAGAATCAAAGTAAAATAATTCATATCAAGTGTAAACACAAACACATGGGTATCAGATAAAAAAAAAAGACAGATCCAGATATAAATATGATAAAATTACAGGTGCAGACTAGGGGTGTAAGAAAATATTGGTCCTGCAATATATCGCGATATTTCATTGCACAATACTGTATCGATATTAAAAAGTACTGTATCGATATTTTTAGGTATTTATTCAAATGCAGATATTGTGGAGGTTCATTTTTGTGTTCTTGTTTTTTTTTTGGTTTATATTTCATTTATTATTATTTAACATTCTTTTATTAAATAATATTAGTCCCTTTGTTGGGATTGCACAAAAATAATGTTATGTTAGTTATGAACTAATAGAATATGAACATTTGAGCAGGATCTTAAACTGTAATGTCTGTAAAATATAATTTTAGTTTTAACACAGGAACATTTTGTGATATAGCATTAGATCCTGTTCTAATCAAATAAAAATGTGTTTAGTATTATAGTATAGTGGTATGCAGAAATATTAGAACACTTGTCAGATCTTAAGAAACTGGTGGTTTATTTGTTCCAAGAGCCTGAATTTCCGTTTTTTGCCATTGCAAAAGGTAAAGGCAAAGGTACTGAGAATATTTCGCCTACAAATTTATCAGTCCAGTCCTTTTTTTTTTTTTTTTTTTTTTTTTTTTTTTTACATTTTACTCTAATATTTAGTGTACCCCCCTTGGCAACAATCACAGTAGTGCATCTTTCTGGCATTGTGTCGATGTATTTTCTGAGAGTTTCAACCCCAATGTCATTCCACGCTCTCAGAAGCTCATTCCAGTGGGTTTCCTTAAATTGTTGCCAAGGGGGGGCACACTACATATTAGAGTAAAATGTAAAAAAAGGACTGGACTGGTAAATTTGTAGCTGAAATATTCTCAGTACCTTTGCCTTTACCTTTTGCAATGGCAGAAAAGTGAAATTCAGGCTCTGGGAACAAATAAACCACCAGTTTCTTAAAATTTGCTAAGTTTTCTAATATTTTTTCACACCACTGTATTTCTGGTGTAAATCCATTTTTCCAGGAAATAATCTTTTGAAAAAGAAACAAAACCAATAAAAAAAATAGCTTTTTTGACAGTGTTGTGATTTGAATCGTATCGCCAGATTCTTGTCAATACACACCCCTGGTGCAAACGGGGCCTTGGGCTCTGCCGGCGGCTCTGTATGACTCTAACACTCACTGAAATCCACACTGGTCACTGTGTATGTCATTCAGACTGATAGTTGTTGACATGGTCAGAGATGGACCAAAATGGTTCTAAAGATACAATGATGTGGAGACAAGATAAGGCCGGTGCAGCTGATCAGTCCATGCGGCGTCACCTTAAATAGGGGTCATTCCATCCCAAATCAACCAGATTTCAGAAAGTGCACCGTATGACCCCTTCAGAAAATGCTGAAAAAATTCACATTTGTTCACCTACCAGATAAACGAACACATCCAAAAATTTTAATGTCATATCTGTAATAGTTTAGGAGATGCAGCCCTTTGAAAATTCATGATTTTTTTTTTTTTTTTTTTGATTTTGCAAATGTGCTTTTCGGCCAACTTTGAGGAGCTGTATCTCCTTAGGTATTCAAGCCACACTGCTGAAACTTACTGTCTGGGGTGAAATCCCCCTGACAAGACCATATTTTGCATCAAAATAACTGTAGGTGGCTTCATGTTTGGTCCATGAGGCCTTGAAATCAGGCGAAAAGGCTCATTCTTCCAAATGTCCTCTCTCTTCAGGCTTGCACTGTGCCATAATGGATGAATGTAGAGACCTAATTTTTTTTGCATGGATTTTTATAGTGAAGATGCAACAATATACTGCAAAAAGATGACATTTCAGTGAAAAGTGTCGCTGTGAGGTAATGAATAAAATGGGTCAATTACAATTTTTCACAAAAATACTCTTTATTTGAGCACCCAAATTACCATGTGGCCAGTTAATGAAAATTTTGAAATTTTTACCATGTCTTCATATATGTTTCAAGATAGCTTTGGGATAGAACTGGTTCTATTTTTAATATTTTTTTTACTGCATGACTATATTTTCTTCAAATTGTATACAAACGTAGGTGTAAATGGCATTTTCAACAGTATAATGGCATTGATTATTGCACAAGTTATGATAATACTTGAGATATTTGAACTAGGGTGTGGAACTGCATGATGGTTCAGGTAGAATAATTATAGATTTCCCAGAACTGGCTCAGGTTGATGCCTGTAGTAGACACTTCTTGGAAATTGGATGGAGCTGGTCAGTTGACCCAATTTCACCAGGGTCAATGACATAAATGTAGCTAAGATTTCCCAGAATCACCAATTTTCAGAAAGCCTGTTTGTCTTGATAATGTCTTTCTGTGACATTCATCCTTTAAGATCAATCCAACAACACATTTTTGCTCCATGATGAATAAGTTTGTTCAGTTTGTCGTGTGGGGGACCATTGGTTGAATTGCCATGGAATGACCCTCAGGAGCTCTTTTCAGCCTGCAGGTGATGCATTGAATAAACAGGAGCAGCTGGCAGGGAAGGGAAGGGACTGCTGCTGCTGCTGTGTGTGGAGTTATGCAATAAAAGCAGAGGGTTATGTTTGACTAATACCATATAATTTACAACCCTCTGTGGACGCAGGAGCTGCAGAGAAGTGTAGGCTTTGCCCAGATACAGAGCCGTAGAGAAAAAAAGCGATCAAAGCTCTTATTGTATTCATTTCACAGCTTACTGACACAAAAGGGATGCTTCTGCGACTCTTTGGCTTAGCTGAATGTATAAAAGATGTTTATGTATACCTCACCCTGAAAATGACTTTCTACAACTCAGATAGGTCGACTAATGAAACCAGCCGGGCACCGATGATTGTATTCCACACCAGCCGTCTCCTTCAGCAGCAGCTACAGCGAGCCGAGTCAGCGATCAACAGGAAACACTGCAGCAGCCACTACTGTAATGCAGTGACTGACTGTGATATAGTGACTGTTTGCTGGGAGCAGGCACCTTTTGCTGCTCCAGCTGATTTCTAAAAGCAATGCCTGGCTGAAGACATACAATAAGGATGAAATGAGCCAAAAGCTCTGAAACAGATTAGAAACCCTGAACTTATGAAGTGACAATTCCCCCATTTGTCTGGAATCCCTCTGGACTCCATCCGTCATACAGAGCTGAACACACCGCAGCATCAATAATAACACTGTCTGCGTACAATGTGTTGGACTTTGGGTTTCTTAGAGTCGCTGTCAACAGTTAGCAGCTCTCATATATAATTAAAAGACTTCTGGGAACCTGTTCCTCAAATTACTTGGGACTGTTTGTGCTCACGAAATGTAGTAGGTGATGTAACTGTGTGAGAGAATGCCAGTACAGCACACTGTCAACAATGAATCAGCTAAAACAATTCAGATATTATTCAACTGATGCTGAGTAAAAGTCAGAAATTCATTAACAAATTAGTAAAGTCCTTATTTTCTGCCATTTTATTAGTGCTTAATAATGTAATTTTTCATCAGTTGCATAGTTCCTACCATATGTTCTACATAGGGATGCACCGATACCACTTTTTTAAGGACCGAGTACAAGTACAAGTACTTACATTTGAGTACTTGCCGATACCGAACACCGATATGAGTATTTAATAATACCATTACGGTTCTTAGTTACTTTTGAAAATGTGCTTTATTGACGTTGTCATTAGTCTGACTGTAACAAAGTGCTGCTACTGACATTTAATGCGTTGGAATGAGCGTTTCTCAATCAATTCACCAGGGGGCGCCACTCTTAATTAACCATACTGGACAAATACCACAAAGAAGAGTAAGAGAAGAAGAAGAAGAAGAAGAAGAAGAAGAAGAAGAAGAAGAAGAAGAAGAAGAAGAAGAAGAAGAAGAAGAAGAAGAAGAAGAAGAAGAAAGTCAGTAAAAAAAAAAAAAGGTGATGACAGAGGAGGTAATACTAACATGGATACTAATATTGATATTGATGAGGGTAGTTGTAATAAATATCAGTAGTTTTTCTCTAACTCACACAGTCGCTCTTTGAACAGATCCTCTACCTCCATGGTTCCCAGTGGTACTTCTTCTCTGTCTGGGTACCCACAGAACCTTATATGATAATATGATGATCTTTATATGGCTCTAGGTATGCATCCACTAGCTCCCAGAAAATGGACAGAATTATGTGTGGAATGTACGCAGAGGACAGACAATACACTCCGTTCATATCCGACTGTCTTTAACGCAACTTGCAGTCATTGTTAATTTTGTCACCATCGTTTATTTTAGAACATCTCCACACTGCTGACATTACTCCTCTGCTGCGTACCTGCTGCACTATGAGGTGAACGTCACGCTGCTGTCAAGTGGTATCGATGTGTTTGTATCGGAGCACTTTTACGAGAGCGAGTATTACTACACACACTCAGTATCGGACCGATACCTGATACTGGTATCAGTGCATCCCTAGTTCTATATTCACTTGGTTCTGGCATCATTTTAAAACACATTATTGCATTTTTAACTGATTATTGAATTACAGGCGCCAACGTACAACACCATGAAGCAGAGCTCAGTGACCCAGCAGTGTTTAGTGTTTGGATATAAAGCATAAAAAAAGGCACATATGTGATTTAAAGGTGGGGTCCGAGATCTTAGAAAAACAGTTTGAGCAAGCTACATTTTGAAAATACTCAGTTCAAAAGTCCAAACCCCTTTCTTCAGATATCCCCCCAAAGCCAGGCCTCCAGAGTACTGGCACGCGCAATGCTTGTTCCCGAGGGTTCACGAGCGCTGCACAGCAACAGTTCACCAGCTGAGGCTCCGGCTCCGTCCCCGTACGGCCCCAACTCGGGCTCCGATGCCGGCTACGGCCCTGACCCCAGCTGAGGCTCTGTCCCCGGCTCGGGTTCCGATGGCAGCTACGGCCTCACCCCAGCTCCGACCCCGGCTGAGGCTCCGGCTCGTGCATCCATGCATACCTCATTCAGGCTCCTCCCACACCCCCGCTTTAACAGAACAGTCCCAGTTCATACCTGTGTGACTAATTTTACACTTACTACTGATTTATGTTAGAGTCAAAACAGTTTGCTAGTGAACTTTCCATCCTAATATAGCTAATATAGCCAAGCTCTGGCTCTGTTTCCTGTACAAGCACTTCAAGCCTCTGAGAACGCACAATTCATGCTTGAAGAGGGGTACGCATGGGGGGTGGGGGGTGGCAGATAGACATAACACTAATCAATAATCATTTCGAGTGGGCGCTCAAAATGATGGGATGGTGTTTTTTCAGTCCTGTCCATTCCACAGGTGACTAATTTCTTTATTTTTGTGTTAGAGCATTTCATTAATTAGTTGTAATCGGGGTGTGAAGGGGATTTTAAGCAATGCTTCAGGAAAACATCTCCTACCCCACCTTTAAGTGCAAACCTGTGATGACAAACGGGGCCTCACACTGTTCTTCTCACCTCTCAGGCTCAGCCGGTTCAGACTGAGTTCATCACGATGCAGTGTCAGTCCCTGGTTAGATTTAATCTGTTAAGACTGTTGACTGAAGTCTCACCTCCCAGAAGCTGTCTGTGGTCTCCTCCTGGCTGGCGGACTCGTCGTAGGCTCCAGACATGGTCCCAGATTTGGCAGGATGACTTCAGGCGGTGGCGGTCTGCTGCAGAGTAATGCTCCTCATGCACTGTAAGAGAAGCACAGTGGTGTGTGAACAGACAGATACGGGACGTGTATAATCATTTGGAGAAAACCATCATTCAGCCGCATTTTTAAAACTGTAAGTGATGGGATGTCGCTGCATATATAAAGCCTTTGGGTAAGACCATTTTAGTTTCAGATTGAAGATCTACAAATTAAGGACTTTTCTGCATCTCATGTGGTCACATTTTAATAATCTAGACGCATGGTTCGATTTTTCTTACCACCAACAAATGTTTTATTTTTTAAAGTGGATGCAAAAATCATAATGAAGTGGAACTTTTCAAGACACAGATGGCCAATAAATGATATTTTTCATAGCACATTTTCATAAATATGTATTTGTTTTGGTGACCACTTTAGTAAGTATACACTGGCCAGTTTATTAAGTACACCTCACTAGTTCCAAATGTACCTAATAAAGTTGCTGTGAGTGCATATGCGGCTGCTGTAGCACATCTGCTTCAAGGTTCACCTCTGACCTCTGGTGTCACCAGGCATTTTCTCCCAGTAAGTGTCAGTGAGTGGCAATAGACGGTGAAAATGCCTCTTTCTAACCATTGTCTGTAAACTCTAGAGACAGATGTGTGTGAAAACAGATCTGCAGTGTCTAAAATACCCCAACCAGCCCATCTTGCACAATGCTGTTCTGAAAGTCACTTAAATCACCTGTCTTCCTCATTCTGATGCTCGGTTTGAACATCAGCAGATGGATCTGACCAGGTCTACATGTCTAAACACTCTGAGTTCCCTTTATATGAGTGGCCTATAAAGTATGTGGGAGAACAAGCGTTTGAACAGGTGTACCTAATAAAGTGGCCAGTGAGTGTATATCATAAGTTTACAAGTATACAATTATTGATTCCTTTTGGCTCATACAATGTCTGACAATTGTAAATATACCTGTCAAAACCTCTTTAACACTGAAAAAGATATTTTTGTATGCTATGAATGATTTAAGACAAAAAAGGGGAAAATCCTAACTCAACTGAAAAGCTGAAATAAGTGCCATTTATGCTTAAAAAAAGCCACATTATAAGATGAAATTATTAATGGCTGAATACATAACCAGCTGATATGACTAATAATAAGCCGAATGATCGATAGACATTAGTACAAAGTCTAAAATGTTAAGAGATCAAAGGTCCACCAATAGATACTAACAGTGTTATGAAGTTTCCTTGGACTCCCCTGGGACAGCTCTGTCAATAGAAGGAATGACTGCCTATTCATTTTCAGTGGCATCACCCAGCCTCCGTCAGAGCACTGTTGTCTAATTACAGAGTAATCTTCCCTCCGTTTAGTCGCCTAATATTATCCCGAGACCTTGTAGCTGAGGAGATTTTTCAACCTACAGATGAACTCACCGGCCTTTTCACATCAATCTCCAGTTTCACCTGCACCTCCTCACAGCAGTGCGATAAACAAAGATCCAAGAGCTTTGTTTACTTAAGGCTATATTTGCACCCGATCAAATCACGGAGGCAACGCAGGAATAAAAACAAGACGCATTGCAACGCAAGAGCTTAGGTATATATTAAGAAAAGTGCACAGGGGAGGCAGAGGCAGGTTTCACAAACAAAACAAAAGGCACAAAGAGAACCAACAAACAGAAACACAGCCAAGATGCAAATCAGCTGGATAATAACAAAGATGAAATGACAGCAAAACAATAGCGAGGGTTATTTGACAAAACTCTTATCAGTTCAGTGAAATGCCAGCTGTATATGAACAGCTTTCACTGCTGGAACACAGAATATCATTACAGACGATTCCAGGAGGTGGTTAGATAAAGATTAGTTCTGTGATGCTGTATTAAACAGGATGATGTGATGCCTGTGAACGTGTCCAACACATTCCTGCTCATAAATAAACCAATATATGTAAACCAAGAAGTTCTGATGGATAGCAGAGCTCATGTCAGATCAGAAAAGGTGTCCAAATCCTATAATTCTCTTGTGGTCAAAATTCACACAAAAAGATCAAAACCCATCAAAGCATTTGTTTGTTGGATCAAAACCTGTCCAAATCAATGGCACTATACAATAAATACAAAGGAGAGGTCAACTGATAGTGGATGTTTTTAAAGGCAGATACAACAGCAATAGTTTCAAACAGAAAAAATCTAGAAAGCTGGATGATATCATGGACAATCTATGTAATGGTCTGTCTATTGGACTATATTATGCCCCATTTCATTATGTGGTATCGGCTCAACTCGGCCTTTTTTGCATTTCCATTACGAAAAAGGACCTGGAATCTGGTACCCGGTACTACTTTTTTCGTATCACCTCCGCCGAGGTTCCAGGACTGGGGACCAGATACTAAAACGTGACGTGTACACACTGCAGACCACTGATTGGTCAGACAGTTTTCTCTGTGACCCACCGTTTTACAAAAAACAGATGCGGAAGTTGACAGTAAATATAGCGGTACATTAATCTACATGATACCAGCCCAAAACTACACCATGGTCGGTCGAGGAGATTCAGTCTTAGGTGGCCGACATAAAAATTCAGACGAGACAACACGCAATGAGCGAGTTTATCAGCAACTCTCTGAGCAGACGACTCGGAAGTAATACGCTGCATCGCTGTGACGACCAGGTACTGTAAAGTTGGTAGTATCTTGTAATGGAAATGCTCTCCAGGAATACCGAGCCGAGTCAAGCTGGTTCCATGCAGTGGAAACGCGGCATTAGAAACTGAATAAATGTTGACTTGAACACTGAAGTCAAAATAAAAACACACCTAAATCTCTCACTGAAAATCAAATAAGTAACTAGAAAAGCACTCGGAGAGCGCAGACATGAGCCAAGGCAGATCAGCCCCCCCTCCCCTTCAACATTTCCTAAAAATTTCAGCAAAATCCGCCTCCCACCACCACCAAAATTTTATCATTTGTTCCTTGTGCCAGTATCAACTTTTCTCGAAAATTTCATCAAAATCCATCCAAAACTTCTTGAGTTATCTTGCTAACAGAGAGACAAACAAAGCAAAAAATCCGCCCACCCCCATCCCCGGTCCCCTTCCACCGATCACCACCAAAATTTAATTATTTGTTCCTTGTGCCAGGATCTACATTTACTGAAAATTTCATGAAAAATCCGTCCATAACTTTTTGAGTTATCTTGCTAACAGACAGACAGACAGACAGACAGACAGACAGACAAACCCCGATGAAAACTTAACCTCCGCAGTTTCACTTGGCGGAGGTAATTAATCAATAAATCTGAAACTGCGAAAAATCTAGGTAATTCCAGGTATTTTTTTTTTTTTAATTTCTGAATGAATGATTTTCCTTTAACACTTAAAGACCCATAACTTTTTTGTCATAAATTCCGAATTATTAATTTTTTGTCTTTTCCAATTGATTTATTACTATTTATCATAATATTATTCTCTGCATTTTCAGAGAAAATAATTACATTTCCTACATTTAATTCACTGATCATGTAGATGTTCATGAACGTTCGGAGTAAGTTCAAAGGCGATTAGAACAAATCCAAAATAAATGAGGAAAAAGTGAGTCTTTCAACAAAATCTATCATTAACTAAACCTAAAACAAGCCTCCAACATCCACTGTCATTTGTCAAACTCCATGGGTTTTACTGGTGCAGATTATGGTGAGCCTCTGAACGTCCAAATGGGTCGTATCTAATGACCATAAATAGCTGAGTAACTGCAATTTACCTGAATTATTTACATGTATTGATAGGATTAGTGGACAGCTAATAAACATTTTAGGCCAGTAGATGCTTTTCGTCAGCGGTGGATGTTTGGGTCTTTATGGGTTAAAGCCACCATTTCCACTTGAGAAGCTTAATATTGTCCATCAGCTACTACTGGATCCAAAATCGACCTATATTGATTACATGTAAAATGTCGTAAAAGTGTGGCAGAAAACTGTACATTCACTGAAATAAAAACCCTCACACATACAAACTGAAGCGCATTTATGATGCTGCAATTCAAAACAAATCTTTGACTTTTCAGTTACATCCATCATGTACAGATTAAGTGCTTATTCCTGGAGCTTATTCCTGCGGTCGTGACATTGTAATAACCTAGATACTTGGATCAGTCTCTTATAGTGCCGTCAAATGTTGTGTCATAGATTTTAAAGAGTGGATGTAAAGCATATTTATGGAAGCAGAAAGAAGGGGCACATATGAAAAATCTGCACAGAATGTATGCTTTTCAAAGGTTATCAGAATAAATATCTATGTATCTTAGATTTTAAATGTGTTTAGAAATCAGTACCAATATATAAGGCTGCAAGTAGAGCTGCAAAAAACTACATTTTTATAGAAATTACAATAATTTGTCATTCCTTAACTTGATTAATCAACAAATTGTTTGCTTTGAGAAATATGGGACAAGTTTTGCCCCTTTCTAAACCCACCATTTCCACATCCTCTTATATATACATCTTCACCGTGGGATGCAGCAGTTATTCAGCGGTGGAATAACTCAACATGTGGTATTCCAGTGAGTTGCTAAAGCAAAGGAAGGTATTCAGAACATGACTGACTTACATAACACTGGTTTTTCAATAGTTTCGGATCAAAGATTACATGTTTAGTTTAGTTTAGTTTTATTTTGAGCACATAGAATCATCAGATAACAAAGAACCATACAACATGGTCAAACTAAATTTTTCGGTGGTCGAAAAGGAGTGAGAAGAAGTACAACTTATGGACTCCCACCCCCTTTTTACAAACTAATAATTAAATAATTTTGCTTCCTTTGCTTTGTTAACACACTTTTTTTTTCTATATATTTTTACAATAACACAAAACATCCATACAAACCATTCACATACACTTTTTTAGTCACCTCACACAATCAGATTTACATAATCAACCTTTTTTAATATGAACTATAATATTTATATGCACTTTAAATATTTACTATAAATATAATCATTAACAAATGTGATAATATCTCCTAATCGTGACAGTCTGTATTAATCAGTTAATGAATTAAAAATAGGCAACACACAATAATATCATATTTTATGCATTCTTCTACATTATAACTAGATATTCACTTACTCAGATAATGTTCTATATCAGATAATGTTTGTACTAGTACATAAAGGTTAACTGTGTATACTGTATATGTGAATTAATGCTATGTAATGTGTGGGTGTAGCCTTAATTTTTAAAATGTTTCTAATTTTATGAATGTTGGTACTTTACATCTTACCCAGGGACAACAGTTGAAAAATAGCTTTTTTGCTAATACTGGCACATTTACCGAAATATTCATTAATATGTACTGTCCCTACTAAATAAACAAACAAACAAACAAACAAATAAATAAATAAATAAATATTTTGTCATTATACTGGATTTATACATCCTTTTAAATGCACAAA
Organism: Sphaeramia orbicularis; assembly: GCF_902148855.1. Lineage (NCBI taxonomy): Eukaryota > Metazoa > Chordata > Actinopteri > Kurtiformes > Apogonidae > Sphaeramia > Sphaeramia orbicularis. Next base: position 53,072,893 of record NC_043961.1, on the reverse strand, counting down.
TTGAAGAAGACATTTTAAAGTTCTGGTCCAGATTATTCCACAGATGAACCCCTCTAACAGAGATACACTGGCTTTTAATGTTTGTTCTACACTTAATTTACTTGAAGATTTCAGTTCCCCTTAAATATAGTTTAAGGGGACTTTGCCTCAGCTCAAACATTTCCTGCAGATATGCAAGTGAATTTTAGTTTAGATGAATTCTGCTCTTTCCATGAGATCTTTGTGAGCTTTACATGCTAGAAACAGAGGAAATATAACACGGCTAAAATTTGCTTAGAGGTCTTATTTATGTCTTTGTGCATAAGAAATCAATATAAGTGAATCCCTAAAGGAACTTTGTGTTGGTAAATGCAAGTTATGCAAATTTACAGGATTTCAGTTCTGTTACAACATGTTGATGCTCATATGAACTATGTTTTCAGCTCAAAAATGTCCAATTTCATCACAATTAATGCTATATTTTCATGTCACAAATGGCCAAGTTATATTTTAACTGCATTTACCTGAAAACAAATATTCTATTCTTTTAGATTCACGTCACTTTTTAAATCAAGTTTTCTAATAATAAGGATTTTTATAAAGAAATAACAATTCTATATTGTTATTTACTCTTTAGTATGATGATAAACTATACAATAAATAATTATGATACTAGTTTTTGCACAGGGATCATTTGTGTAAACGGTGATATGGCTGCTGAGCATCAGTATGATGGGATCTGTAACAACCATGTCACATTCGTCTACCACCACATTTTGAGAGGATAATTAGCGATAGTAAGTATATAAGTTTATTACTAATAAAGTACTGGTACTGACCAGATCATCATGGGTAATGTCACGTCCGTCCACCAGCAAAAGTTTTCACATACGCGTGCTATTCCAAATCCAATATTTCTGAAAATAGAGCTTCCACTGTCAAATAATATCAGTAGTCTGTACACAACTGTATTAGCATTATTTCAACACAGTTCTATGCATTTCTTACAACTTTTTTTTTTTTTTTTTTGACAAAAATGGCCACTCATTTGACCCCCTAAGTAAATTTTAGCCAAACAGCAGAAATAGAGAAACACTGCTCAAAGTTGATTCATTTCATTCCTTATGGAAGTTTTAAAATACAGTAATGTGTCCACAGTGTGCATGTGTCTAAAATTTGACAGCTTAGTCATGTATCATTATTGACAAAAACCCACAAAACCGATGCAATCGATGTAAAGCTGTAATCCAGAGGAGAGAGATATGAAACAATAGGAGGAGAAGCAGAAAGATGAGCTTTGATAGGAGGTCAGGGGGAGGGGTGGGAACTGCATGGGTATTTGGGTCAGCCACGGCCCGACGGATGGAGCAACACTTCTGACAATGAAGGGCAGAGATGAAATGAAAGCGGAAAGTGACGACCTTCCAAATCTAAAATCCAGTTAATCAAAGAGTATTTCCAACAAAAGCCCTGGCCCTACGGCTTCAGAGGGGGCTAAACAAATGCCTCGGCCGGATGCAGCGTGGAGAGTGGGGTAGAGAAGTGGGTGTTTATCATGCTTGGTTAATCCATTAGCTACATGCCGAGAGGGGGCTTTTGTTCGGGGTAGCCCTTGTTCGGTTCATAGAAAGACACATCAGTGAAGGAAGAAAAACCACCACAGACAAGCTTCTCCAACTATTTTCACCGCAGACGACACGTAAAACTAAAATTAACACAGAAATGCTTGAATCTTGCTCTAATTTTCTTATTTTAAGTGCACTTATTAGTTGTACACAGATGAAACAATAAAGCACATACCCACACAAACACAATTCCAACCCAAACATGGACAACTGTCTTCATAGGTTCAGTCTCCATCACATTTCACTGATTCATTCTTCACACTTTAAACAAGCAACGGTGAAACACACACACACACACACATCCTCACAAACAGGAGACTCATCGGGAATGCCCATCCCTCTGAAGCAAGTGCACAGGCATCAAAAAGCCCCAAACTGGCAGCAGCCACGGCCAAGCGGTCGCATCAACACGCCGAGGCAGTCCGACCCCTTCCCCTTCACAGAGACAAAAGCCGTCCGAATGCTCAGAGACGCAGAGCACAGACCCCCGCCACAAGCAACAAAAGCTTACCCCCAGTCCTCCATTAATGTGACACAGCGGCTAAGGCTAAAGCTAGGAGAAAAGAGAGGCACGTGGGCTCCTCCAGCAGTCAGCCCCTCTGCTCCTCACCTCCCCTCTGGTTTATTTTGGTTCGCTGCTGCCTCTGTGACTGACTGACTGAGTGACGGAGCATCAGCGAGCAGAGCAGGAGAACGGGGGCTGCTCCCTCTAATCTGTGATCTGAGATGTTCCTGCCTCGAGCCTGCACGGTGTAAAGTGTGTATGTGTGTGTGTGCGTGTGTGTGTGTGTCTCAATGAGGGATAATCCCATGGTGTTTTGTGTGAATGGATCAGACAGAGATATAGAAGAGGAGGAAAAGGTAAAAGAGGGGGAAGAGAGAGGTGGGCTGGAGGAACTGTGGTGTCTGGGACTAAACTTCAGAACAGATCAGTGAATCATTGAGTTTGACTTGACACTAGGATTATATAACAGAAACATAACACAGACGAAAGCTTCAAAGTATTACTCCTAAAGTTCATGATGGATATTCTTTGACTTCGTCCTAAAAGCCCAGTTTTGTCTGTCGCAAAAAGTTGTTTGTGTGTGTTAAAAATGTTGGTTCAATAGCAAGTGTGGATGTTGGATATACAAAAATAAAGGAGTTTGTCACTAGAGTTACCAATTCAATTCAGTCAGTCTTTAATTCAGACTCAGAGGTCCATATATATATATATATAAAATATACTTTGGGGGTCAAATGAGTAGCCATTTTTGTCAAAAAAAAAGTTGTAAGAAATGCATAGAACTTTGTTAAATAATGCTAATACATTTGTGCACAGACTACTGATATTATTTGACAGTGGAAGCTATATTTTCAGAAATATTGGATTTGGAATAGCACATGTATGTGAAAACTTTTGCTGATGGATGGACGTGACATTACCCATGATGATCTGGTCAGTACCAGTACTTTATTAGTAATAAACTTATATACTTACTATTGCTAATTATCCTCTTCTTCATAAATGTTAGTATTGTGGATCTAAAACAATAACAGCTGACACAAAAACACAAAATGTGGCAGTGGACGGATGTGACATGGTTGTTACAGATCCCATCATACTGATGCTCGGCAGCCATGTCACCGTTTCCACAAATGATCCCTGTGCAAAAACTAGTACCATAATTATTTATTGTATAGTTTATCATCATACTAAAGAGTAAATAACAATATAGAATTGTTATTTCTTTATAAAAATGCTCATTATTAGAAAACTGTTGATTTAAAAAGTGACGTGTGACATTCCTAATGTATGTATTGGCGTAACAAGAGCAGGATGGATCAGCACCATACTCCATATTACAACCTGTAAAAATAAAACGTGATATGTCGTATATAATCTTGTAAGAAAAATTGTGGAATCGAAAAGAATAGAATATTTGTTTTTCAGATAAATTCAGTTAAAATATAACTTGTCCATTTGTGACATGAAAATATAGCATTAATTGTGATGAAATTGGACATTTTTGAGCTGAAAACATAGTTCATATGACCATCAACATGTTGCAACAGAACTGAAATCCTGTAAATTTGCATAATTTGCATTTACCAACACAAAGTTCCTTTGGGGATTCACTTATATTGATTTCTTATGCACAAAGACAGAACACAAAAGACAGAGCACAAAAAACATACCAAAAAAAACAACCACACACCTACAGGAAACATTTTACCTGTGGTACATATAAGCACTGTCTCCAGTGCCTCCAAAGTCCAGATGTGTACCTGACACTGCTCTCCCCAGGTTTGAGAACTGCATTTATAATTTTGTTTTGCGACAGCTCCATTCTGCCTATGAATTCTGTGTGTTTTTAGCAGCAAATTCATAAGGTGTGAGCAGCCTTCCTCTTTAAGAGTGAATGCAACTCTGGTCAGAAATAAGTTATTTTTCTGCCAACAATGAACTGGTGTGATAATTAGTAGAAGAGTTAAATCACAGATGTCAAACATGTCCACCAAAGGGAAAATCTGGCCTGTGGGATGAATCTGTGAAATGCAAAATCTACACTGAAGATATTAACAATCATTGTCAAAATCATTTTAACTTAGGTTCAATATATAGACCAATTTGATGTCAAGTGGGTTGGACTAATAAAACACTATCATAATAACCTACCAATAATGAAAACATGAAATTTTTACCTCTGCTAAGGTGGTTGTGTTTTTGCCGGAGTTGGTTTGTCTGTCTGTCCGTGTGCAAGATAACTCAAAAAATTATGGATGGATTTGGATGAAAAATTCAGGAAATGTTAATACTGGCACAAGGAACAAATGATTAAATTTTGGTGGTGATCGGGGGTGGGGGACCACTGATCTGCCTTGGCGGAGGTCTGCGCTCTCTGAGTGCTTTTCTAGTTTGCTTTGTTTTGGTGTAAAAAAAGAAAAATTACATAAAAATGTTTACATTTACAAACAAAATATGTGAATAACCTGAACAAATATGAACAACCTGAAATGTCCTAAGCCAAGAAAGTGTAATTTTAACAATATTCTACCTGTTACTAAATGTTTTGCGTATTTGTAATGTAAGCTTTAATGCACATGTGTAAATTATAAACTGAGGCATAATATTGTTAAAATTGTACTTAATTTTTTTTTTAAGACATTCCAAGTTGTTGGTGTTATTTAGATTTGTAAGGAAACTTTGTACATTTGTATCCTTAATATTATTATTCTTATTCTTTATACTTAACTCTTATGCATATTTGCACTATTGCACATATGTTTCACTGTGTCATTTTTATGTATGTATGTGAGCAACAGAGTTCACAGAATTTCCTTTGGGATCAATAAAGTACATATCTATCTATCTATCTATCTATCTATCTATCTATCTATCTATCTATCTATCTATCTATCTATCTATCTATCTATCTATCTATCTATCTATCTATCTATCTATCTATCTATCTATCTATCTATCTATCTATCTATCTATCTATCTATCTATCCATTTTCATAATATAATTTTGCTTTATTCACTGCTGTTATCTTACTGCTCCAGCCCACTTTAAATCATATTTGGATTAAATGTGCCCCCTGAACTAAAATGAGTTTGACACACCTGAGTTAAATGATATATGGTTTGAATTTACTCTTTTGGTGTTAAAGTGTCATGGGTGTTAGTATTTTTTACTCCCGTCTTCTCCCCCTGACCTGTCTGAGATTCCAGGAGTGTTAATAGATAGATAGATAATTACATAGATGCACTTTATTGATCCAAAACTGGAAAATTACAGTGCAGCAGCAGCAGCAGCAGGAGTAGCAAGACAGTAAAAAATAGAACACAAGAGTAAACACACTATACATAGTAAATTAGAAGTATAAAAACAGACCTGGATAAAAAAAAAAAAAAAAAGAAAAAAGATAATTAAACTGTAAGGTGCAAAAATAAGTGTAAGGTAATGCTGGTTATAAATCGAAAGGATGCTGAAAAACTGGTCCATGCTTTTATCTCCAGCAGACTGGACTACTGTAATGCACTCCTTACAGGTCTCCCAAAAAGCAGCACAGACAGACTTCAGCTGATTCAGAACTCTGCAGCTAGGTTATTAACCAAAACCAAGAAGAGAGAGTACATTATTCCAGTGTTGGTTTCCCTGCACTGGCTACCGGTAACCTACAGAATTGATTTGAAGATACTACTCCTCACGTATAAAGCTCTAAATGGAACCGGACCAAGTTACATTGCAAACTCACTGATCAATTATGTACAAGCTAGAACACTGAGGTCATCAAACGCAGGGTTACTAGCGACTCCCAGTAATATTACAAAGAAAATGGGGGACGCAGCCTTTACTAACTATGCACCAAAGTTATGGAATACAATTCCAAAAGACATTAGAGAAGCCAGTTCACTGAATATATTTAAAACCAAATTAAAAACATTTTTATTCTCATTAGCCTTTGAAAGGAGATAAAAATGGGGTCACAATTCAGGAACCAGGAATGTGCAGTTTTTATTTTTATTTTATTTTATTGTATTTCTGTTTTTATTTTTTATTTTATTGTATTTCAAATTTCATCTTATTTCTTGCACTTCAAAAATTCTATGCATAATCAAATATTTTAATGTGCGCTGTTTTTATATTTATTTTTATTTTATTGTATTTCTCTCAAATTTCATTTTATTTCTTGATGTATAATCAAATCTTAATGTATTTTAATATTGTATTTTTTCAATCAATGTGAAGCACTTTGGGCTACAATTTCTGTATGAAAGGTGCTATACAAATAAAGTTTATTATTATTATTATTATTATTAAGCTGCATTAAACTGTAATGTCCAGTATGATGAAAGTGTATGATGGTATCCACAGACCCCAGACCCTCAGAGCTGCACCTACAGAAGGAAGTGCTTTATATCTATTCACATTACTTTCTGATGCACGTATTTGTCTGTGCTGTTTGTTATGTACAGGCATTGTGCTGTTCACTCAATCTGCTGTATTTTATCACAATAAATGACTAAGCTGCTGCAGTATTAAACTATCACTGTACTGATGAATGTAGCAAAAAAAAAAAAAAAAAAATTGTGTGTCTTTAGAATAAATTGCTAGGGGAAAAAAAGTCAGTTAAAACTTTTCTTAAAACTGCACCGTCTGCACCATCCTTCTGTGTGCGTCTGCTGTTCAATGTTTACATGTGGCTAACATTAACTGTTAACTTATACAGTGGAAGCTGTGTCACTTGTCAGCTTTAGTGTCTGTGGTAAGACATTTCTGATGAGAAATATGCTGCACATGTTCTCTAGATTGACGTTACAGACAGATGAACACATCTGATCTACAGAGGATGATTTTTGGGGCTGAGGTCTGTGGCTGAGTTCTGGTTCTGGTTTGGATTCACAGCAGATGACGGAGGTTCAGCAGCAGAAATGAACTAAGTAGGACACATTTACTGAAGTGCTGCACAGACTGTTAGCTGTGTTATGTCACTACTTTACAAAGTTTCTGGAGAAAATATTGTAGTTTTTAATTTGTTTTAAGTTTACTTCTTATCACCTATGTTTGACAACACTATGTGTGTGAATATGTGTGTGTTTAGGCGTGTATCTAAAGGAAGAACAGAAAATACTTAAATCCTGTGCATACCAACGTTCTAATAGTTTTGGATTTTTTTTTTTTTTCCCACTATATTTATTGAACATTTTCAATGAACACGACAGACATATCAATTCGTAGCAGTCAATGCACAATCAAGAGTGACATATCTGACTGTCAACACCCATCCCTTCCCACCCACCCAACCCACAGGCCAAAAAAAAAAAAAAAAAAAAAAGTTTTGGATTTTTCATTACAGTTTAGTTTTATTTAGTTTTGACATTTTTCTTCTCTAATTCAGTTAGTTTTAATTAGTTTTTAGAGCAGGTTTGCTAGTTTTTTATAAGTTTTCGTTTTGGTCTAAATGCTTAGTTTTATTTTAGCTTAGTTTTTTTTAATATCTTTTCTCTTCTTTGCCGTTGTATTCAAATAAATCCCGTACAGAACTCTGCTGCTTTCTCCTAACTTTAGTTTCCATGTTTCCAGGTAGAGTGGGAACCAGAAGATGACTCTAAACCACAAGTGACGAGAAGTGACGGACCGTGAAGTACCATATGGTGCCAGCAGCTAAAACTGCTCAAGGGAAATAAATTGATTTAATATCAATCTGACATTGACAAAGATGAAAACGAAGGGAATTTTATCCATAACTTTTATATATTTTAGTTAGTTTTGTAAGCACATAATGCAGTTTCAGTTAGTTATTGTTGTTTCCTTTAATTATAGTTTTTATTTATTTCAGTTAACGAAAATGTTTTTACAATTCTAGTTTTCGTCATTTCGTTAGTTTTCGTTAACGATAATAACCTTGGTGCATACTGATGTTTCCTATCTTAACAAGCTTAACACACAAACAAAATATTTAAACTGAAACAGGGTACTACATAAATCCTGGTCACAAAGAACTCACTACTAACATTATTGAAATAAAACAGATTAAACAAATGAATCCTATGTGAAAACAGTACCTATTAACTAATAAAACAATTCATCCTAAAACTTCAATATCTAAATTAAAATAATATTTCAGTACTTGGAGAATATTTTAAGCTGATCCTCTAAGTTTATTTACGGTGTACTTGAGGCACAAAGTTAAAACACAAATTCGATGAAACTGACACAACAATGAAGGGATTTAATTCACAATAGCTGCTTTTTGTCTATTTAGAGGTGTGTGTTCTTCAGTTACACAGACTGAAACTGTATTCCTTCTGCCATCAGACTTTTAAATGTCAGTGACAGTGCGTAATGTGTAGTGTAGGGTACCCTGTGCTGTTACATGTGTTGTTTTTAGGTTTTAAATGTATTTTATCTATTTACTGCTACTGTTGCACTTTGTTGCTGTTGCACTTTATGGCTGGACCCTTCAGCTGTCCTGTCCATTGACAGATCTGAGTGGATTGTATAGTGGAATGTGTGTCTAATGTCCTGTCCTGCTGTGACCCATGCCTGCTAACTGAAATGCCCCTAGGGGATAAATAAAGAAATCTGAATCTGAATATATTGTAGGTGATGGTCTTGCAGTGTGTCACAGAATGGCCATTTTGTAATATTATTATTATTACTGGCGCATTGACCTGTGAGAATTCACAGGTTCTAGAAGCAGTAAAGTTCATATAGAGCTGAGCTAAGCTTACTGGTGTCATGCACAGATTAGGAAAAATATAATGACCCTCATTTTGTTTTGTATTGAAATTAAAAGTAACTAGGGATGCACCGATACCACTTTTTTCCAGACCGAGTATGAGTACTTACTTTTGAGTACTTGCCGATACCGAGTACTGATATGAGTACTTAATAATCCCATTCCAGTTCTTAGTTCCTTTTGTAAATGTGCTTTATTGCCGTTGTCATTAGTCTGACTGGAAAAAAGTGCTGCTACTGATATTTAAAGTGTTGGAATGAGTGTTTCTCAATTAATCCACCAGGGGGCGCTGCTCTGAATTAACCATACTGGACAAATACCATGAAGAAGAGTAAAGTTTTTTGAGAAGAAGAAGAAAGTCAGTAATAATAAACATGGAGACGACACCAGAGGTAACACTAATGGGATACTAATGTTGCAGTGCTTTCGCTATTAAGGTTTAAAAGCTTAGCTTCAGCAGGTAGAGAAAAGAGAAATGAGTCGTAAGTTTCGTTTTCACTTTCGCTGGTGGCAGTCCGCACCGCAGAATACCCGCTGGTATTCTCCGTCTGGGTACACATCCACCTGCACCTGGAAAACAGATGGAATATACGCAGAGGACGGACAGAACGCTGCGTCCATGTCTGCGTCTTCAACGTTACTTGCAGTCAGCATTACTTTTATCACCATCATTTATTTTGAAAAATCTCCACACTCTTCACACTCCCCACACATTATTCCACCGCCGCGTACCTGCTGCACTGAACTGTGAATGTCACATGGCTGTAAGTGGTATCGGTGCATTTGTATCGGATTACTTTACGTACTTTACGTACTTTAAGTATGAATACGCGTACACACACTGAGTATCGGAGCTAATGCCTGATACTCATATCAGAATTGGTGCATCCCTAAAAGCAACAGACAAGAATGCATTCATTGTTACCTTTTTTTTTTTTTTAAGGGTATAAATATATTATTCAAACTTTATGGACAACAGTGTATAATAGTCAAAGACAGGCATGGATAATTTTACAGCAGGGTGACTACAAAATGACAAATATCAAAATAAGAAAAAAAAAGATCTGTAAATGTAAAAAAACCCAAACTGTTATAACATCCCTTGGAAAGTTTTTTTTTTTTTTTCCACGATACAATATTTACGGTTTCCCTCATTTATTTTATGCTGATACTGAGGCGGTCTTGCAGGTGCTCCTCATATTTCCCAGGACACTTGAAGACAACACTGTTTATTCATCTCTTTTCTTTTTTTTTCATAGTTACCTTATTTATGTGTTTTAAAGGGTTTTAGCTACATCATGACTGTATGACTTCATCACATTCACATTACTTGATGACTAATCTTACTGGTGTAACACACAGATTAGGGAGAAACAGAATGGCCCTCATTTAGTTTCGTATTGACATCGACACGGACCATGGACTTTGTCTGCAGGCCACCTGTAAGCCCATTGTAATTTTACAAACAACTAACAACTCCAAAAGTAGTGGTCGTATTAATAAACAGTTTTCGCCTGTTTGTTCCTTGGCCCAAAATACATAAGTAGTCCAAAACGCCACTTTTTCAGTTATAAATAGATTGTGGCCATCTTTTTGTCACATCATTACATTGCGTGTTACACTGTGTTAAAACAATGGAAACTACAGCCATTTGGTTATGTTTTTCTTTTGACGACTGGATTTATTACAGGTTTTCCGCTTTTTTATAGTTATGAAGGTGGAGACTGGAGATAAAAAATAAATAAATAAAAAAAATTGAAGATGGAATGTGAGTAAGTGTCAAGACATGTTAAAGGAAGTATTGTGTACAATCTACCAGAAAATCTAGCTGGGGTGGGACAAAGTAGATTATGACAATATAGGTCTAAGCACATGAAGGGTGGGGATGATTCTACGATAGATAAACTCTTCTGTTCATCTGAATCTGCATTAAGGCCAGAGAACAGGGCCCTGCTGTTGACATGGCAGCCATAAAATGATTAATAAGTAGACAACTTATCATTAACCTGCAGAGCAAAAGTTACACTAGACAACAGAATGTAGGGGACAAATGCCAAACCACAATAAATTCATAAATATGTAAATAATAAATATATAAAAAAAGCAGCTGAGTAGAAAGACATGAGTAGAATTTCATGTTGACCTTACTTTGTCATTACTTGTATAATAAACATTCACCTTCATCACATTTATTAAATGATCGGAGACATCCTGTTGTTCGTAAAAAAAAAAAAAAAATCAGAAGAACAACAGAGACAGACGTCTGTCAGAGTCTGGGCTGAAGGTTGACGGGTATGAAGTCATCGTCTGATTGTCAGTGAGACGAGACCCGACGGGCCGGTCAGAACAAACCGGGTCGATTGTCTCCGTGAGTCACCACATCTGATCTGTGCGCAGTTATGAACACAACAGGTGAGGTGGAGGACGGACACGCCACGGCAACAAATACCTCAGATAATAATAGTCAGACGCATGAACACTTGGCTCTATCTCATGTTCAGTCTGAAACATGAGGAACCAAACCCAAAGACACAAAAGGCTTGAAATACAAGAACGAAATGAACTAGATAAACTGATAAACTATGAAGATAGAACTACAGGTATGTGAAAGTCAGGAAAGTAGTAACCAACAGAATGCAGAAGTCTGAGATAAAATATGACAGGAATTTAACAACTAAACAACCACGAGTTCAACCACATGTGTTCACCGACTCTGCATTCATAATCTGTGGATAAAGGTTCTGGTCAAATTTGGGATTTGTGAGGTAACAACAGTCTTTAACCTTTGGCAACAAAGATATAATTAGTAGATCCTCAGGTCCAAGTGAATGTTCGTGACAAACATTGTTGGGAGGAACAAAAGTAATGCATTACAGTAATGGGCTACTTTTTGCTGTAATGCAGTAGTGTAAGGTATTACTAATCAGTTTTCAGTAATATTATACTCGGTACATGTTTAATAGCGCTTGCATTACAATACAATTTTCACCCATAATTTAATGCTCAAATGAATAAAAACCCCAAACCAAACCAAACAACAAAAAAAACAAAAACAAAACAAAACAAAACAAAAAAACCAGCAAGATTGCGAGACCTTATGCCGCGTTTCCACTACGTGGTATTGGCTCGACTCGACTTGGCCTTTTTCCGTTTCCATTACGAAAAAGGACTGGGAATCTGGTACCCAGTACTAGTTTTTTGGTATCACCTCCACCGAGGTTCCAGGACTGGGGACCAGATACTAAAATGTGACGTGTAAACGCTGCAGACCACTGATTGGTCAGAGAATTGTCTCTGTGACCCACCGTTTTACAAAAAACAGATGCGAAAGTTTACAGTAAATATAGCGGTAGGTTAATCCACATAATGACAGCCTGTAAAACTACACCATGGTTTGTCGAGGAGGTTCAGACGTAAAAATTCAGCATGAGCTTGACAACACAACACGCAACGAGCGAGTTTATCAGCAACCGTCTAAACTGACGACATGGGAGTAACACGCTGTATTGCTATGACGTCCAGGTACTGTAAAGTCTGTAGTATTCTGTAATGGAAATGGTCTCCAGAAGTAGGACCTGGTACCCGAGTCGAGTTGAGCCGGTTCCACGTAGTGGAAACGCAGCATTAAGGAACAAAAATGTGGCAGGAAAGTTCTATTTCCTGTTGGTGTTCAGCCAATGGGTGAAGATGGTAGAAGACAGTCCATTGGCCACATGGACGTATGCTCATTACTAACTCTAACCCTGCTTTACAGAAGGTAGTTAGCATGAGCCCTGTGATTAGCAATGATAAGGTAAGCTAACGTTTCTATGACTAGTTAGAATTCTTTGTCAGTTGTGGATTTATCTACCAGCGTCCTCAGCACTGCACCCCATTTCAACATGTTAAATGTTGAAAAAAATGCAAGCATTCCTGCGGTGATTCAAACATCGTAGACTGTAGCATTACTTACTGAGCTAACCGTCCACATGTACTTCAGGGCACAAATTTATGCGTCCCAAGGCTCCCAACTCAAAACTAATCCAGGAGTCATGTGATGCATTACAATTCTGAGACAGTAATATTGCAAGGCAAGGGATTACTTTTAAATAACAGTAATATGTCATCTGTAATGTATTACAGTTTGGAAGTAACCTGCACAATACTGGTGAAAAATTACATAAAATTCCCACAAGTAACACTCTGATATATCTTGTTCAGGAGTTTGGACAAACATGAGGTCAAAACACAAGGACCTTTGACCTTTGGCCACCAAAATCTTTTCAGTTCATCTTTGCATCCAAGTGAACATTTCCTTTACATTTTGTGACATTCTAGCAAACTGTTCAAAAGAAGTCATGAATTAAATGTGTCTTGTCAACTGACTGATAAACAGACACATGTTCTTGCAGAAATGTGCAAGAAAAAAAAAGAAAAACATTTTTTCCAGAAGGAACTTTTTTGTTCGATCTGTGAACACTAACACCAGTATTTAAAGGTCCAGTGTGGATTTAAGACACTAATAGAGCATCATATCCATGTTTTTATTGATGTAAAACCACCAGAAAATGTGAGTTGTTCTTGTTGTCGCTTCATTACTTCAGAATAGAGCTGGTAATCTGGACAAACGATCACATGACAATCTTCTGACACAGATTGATGGTCCACAACCTGCGTCACTTGTCTTACCGCTTGTTAAAGATAAAGGAGTTACATCCAAACTATAACAAGTTTCCTCTGGTTTTCTGTCATTTTAAGCTGTATGTGATATTATCTGCATCATTTTGGATCAAACTTACTACAGTAGTTTGATAATATCTAGATGATGTAAACACAGTCAACATTCAGCTGCAGAGTATCCATTACAAACCAAGCGCTGAAAAACCAGACCCGTTTACTTACGGTAAATCTTAGTGATTTCTTCTCCAGCAGCAGTAAAACAACACATTACATAAACCCTGCACGCTAATGCGGACTGAAACTGAACACTTGAGTGCAGACAGACGCTAAAGTATCACTATAACCAGAGTGACATAAACTCACTACATAAGCAACGTGTGTTAACACCACAGACCTAGAGCGTAGAGCTACACTTTGTAAAACATGGTAATTACACTGATAAACAGGCTGTTGGCTGAGCAGAAAACTTTGACAGCACTGTCATTTATTTTTTACTGACACCATCTTTATGGTCCATCTGAGAAGAGGATCATATAACAAATGGCTCATTACTATCACTATCACTATGTGCAGTGTACCACAAAGACTCTATATACCGTACTTTGCGGACTATAAGCCACCACTTTTTTCTCATTTTGAACCCTGTGGCTTATACAGCGATGCAGCTCGAGTATAGATTTATACGGGCTAACGGCCTCCAGGGGGCGCTCTAGCAGGAAGCGCAAAAGTGAGACAGACAGGTGGAAGAGGTGATGAAGAGGAGAAGTTTTAAGTTTAACTTTTAACAATCATTTTGTGTGTCATGCACAGACCCTCATCATGGAAAACACACAAAGAAATGCATATTTTGCAGCTTTTAAGTTAAAAGCAATTGATGCCTTTGTCTAAGAAGGAAATAGAGCTGCAGCACGGAAGTGCCATTGAGCAACAACGAAGGAGAGACGTAAAAAGTGTGTGACGGAGCCTTTGAGGCTGTTCAACTCCAACACTGAAGAAGACGACTACAGCGGTTTAATGAGCAGAAGGACAATGAAGATAGACATCAATGACTTTTCTGGGTGTTTTAACCTGCTGTTTTCCTGCCGTTTTACTGCCGTGTTACAGGCACTGTTTGGAAAAAAGCAGTTAAGGTATGGAAATAAAAATTCAAATAATCTTTCTGTTTACCGTCTTTCTGTGTAAATATCTCATGTCACAACGTGGACACCTGCGGCTTATAGACAGGTACGACTTACAGCCCGGAAAGTACAGTACAATGGATATCATAAGAACAGTTTGGATTTTAGTCCAAAATGTCTGGATGTCCACCTGATGGTCGGCTGCAATATGGGTCATAAACCCCACCTCCTCCATGGTAACCTATGGGACTTTGGACAAACTAAAAACTCTTTTCCTAAAGGTGATTTAATACATTTCAGGCTGATTTGTGGTGAAATCATCGTCTTTCTGATCTATTCATTTTTAATACGTCATTAACTAGAACTGCACAATAAATCGTTTGAGCATTGTCATCTCAATGTACATGTGCGCAATAGTCACGTCGCAGATCCTGCAATGTAGGAGGCAAATGGACTCAACGTGTTCTGATCTAATTTCATCCTGGGTACCTGACACACACTGCATGCAGCGATCCACCAATCAAAATTGTTCTTAATCAGTTTGCCGAAGCAGACCACGCCCCTACACATGGAGTGAATCGCTGGTAACAACATTGAAAAATGACCAACGAACGAGAAAATCATCAAAAACTACGACTTGGTGCCAAAAAGAAAAGCACCGTCAGTTATTTGGAATTATTTCGGCTACAAGAAGGATGATACTGAAACACATGTTCTGTGTTCATAGTGTCTTGCACCTGTTGCCACAACAAGAGGAAACACAACTAATTTGTTTGACCATTCACATTGGTGCCACACAGCTATTATATCCTCCTGAGTATTTTTTCATATCACAATATATGTTGCAGGGTTAAAAAAAAAATCGCAATGTCAGTTTTTTCCAATATCGTGCAGCCCTATCATTAACCCATAAAGATCAAAACCATCTACTGATGATACTGAAAATCTTTAATACCTGTTGATCCACTAATCCTATCAATACATGTAAATAACTGGTGTAAAATACAGTTTGTCATCTTTTCATGGTCATCAGATATGACCCATTTGGACGTTCAGAGGCTCTGTAGTGAACGTGGAAACACTGTCATCTTCTACAACATTGATTCACCAGTAAAACCCATAGAGTTCAATGACAGTGGATGGACATGCTTGGATAATGTTTAGTTAATGATATATTTTGCTGAAAAAGTCACTTTTTCTCCAGTTTTGTCTTTTTTTGATATAATAACCCTCAACTTTAATCTGACCTTTTATGAACATCTACATCAGGGGTGTCAAACTCATTTTAGTTCAGGGGCCACATTCAGCCTAATTCAAGTGGGCCAGACCTTTAAAATAATTAGCATAAAAACCTATAAATAATGACAACTCCAAGTTTTTCTCTTCATTTTAGTGCAATAAAAAACATTAAATTATGAAAATATTTACATTTACAAACTATCTTTTCGCCAAAAAGATGTGAATAACCAGAAAAAAAATTAATTTCTTAAGAAAAATAACCTAAATTTCAACAATATTATGCCTCAACTTATCACTTTTACATGTGCATTTACACACAATGTTACACAAACATAATATTGTTGAAATTTTGAAGTTTGGAATGTGTAACTAAAATAAGAATGTCTACGATATTATGTGTCAACTTATTAACACAACTTACACATCGAATCTACAAATCCACAAAACATTTAGTAACAGACAGAATATTGTTAAAATTGTACTCAATTTTCAGGTTGTTCACATTTTATTGTAAGGGTTATTAGACTATTATATTATTTTACTTTAGGTCACATTGGGCTCAAACCAGTTCAACACCTTTGACTGTTCATAACTTCAGCGGAATTTTTGCACTCCATAAAATCATGCCGCAGGCCAGATTGGAACCTTTGGAGGGCCGGTTTTGGCCCACGGGCCGTATGTTTGACACCTGTGATCTACATGATCAGCAAATTAAATATAGAAAAATACCTGATGTTCAATGAAAAAACGCAAAATACAGAGGATAATATTAGAATTCATGGTGATAAATCACTTAACCCTCCGGTATCCGGGTGTGCCTTTCAGGCACACTTTGCACTTCGTGTTAAAAAACTTCATATTATTTTTCACAATTTAAATGAGGTTAGAATTCAAAAGTTGTTCATTTAGCATGATCTTTAAAATTCTGGCCACCAACTAAAATTTGCACATTGTAAACAAAAGAAAATTACAAGACTAGCATCTGTCTCCCAAGTGTGCCTAAAACGTACTATTTCTTCCATTTGATATGTATGATTAGGGCTGACCTTGATTTACAAAAATAAAATCAAATTAGAGCAGAAAAATAAATCAATATATAATATTTAATAGTTTGATTTATAGGTGTGCCTTTTTGGCACACTTGGTAACAGATGCTAGTATTTTTGAACATTTGACCTAGTGCCAAAAATAATAATGCAAATTAACCAGTGTTGGAGTTAATTATTGACATATGCCAGGCCGCAAAAATCAAATATGTGATCCACTTTTTATGTAGTATATTGGAAAAAAAAAAAAAAAAAAATGTGTTTTTTGCACCTAAAAAAGGGTTTGTTTACAATACAAACACGGCATTTAAAGAGTTAAAAAATGTGACAATTATTGAGTATTTGGTATTTTTATTTATGGCTCAAGTTGATGAAATAGAAAAAAAGTGTAAAAGAATTAAAAACAAACTATGAAATTTTTTTTTTGACATTATTCCACAAGTGTGCCAAAATGGCACACGGTGCTTAGTAAGGGCCTCGCTGGATGGGATACCAGAGGGTTAAGAAATATTAAATATAGAGAAATAAAATATTTTGGAACAGCTATAAATGTAGCACTGGTTCTTTATGGGTTAAAACTGAACCCTTTGAGTACTACTACAGCTTTCTGTCCTGTTTGCTGATTATCCCAAGATCAACGGATGCTTTCTCTATCATCTAACCTCACACATATTCAACTACAACACACACACACACACACACACACACACACACACACACACACACAGAGTGGAGTTTCTCTCCGGTACAAACACCTCCACCTCCAGCGCTGCACAGAGTGGTCTCGACTACATTAGTCAAATGCAGCACTTTTTGGTTCCCTCAGGACAAACTGTGCTACTGCTGCCCTCATCAGATTCAGATCCTATAAATAGAGTCACATTCATCAATAATTCACACTGCTGTGTAAACAGATAGAGGAGATGACCAACCCCAATCATGTGGCGTCTTTGAGGTTTGATCTAATTTTACGTCACCCCCAAAGACAACCAGATTATAACATACAGGAGATCAATACAAGTTAGCAGCGGTGACTTTAGAAGAGTTTTTTTGATCATAGTCCTGTGTTGCAAAAGACAATTAGCTGATTAGGATTGTAGGATTGAAAAAAATAAAAAGAGAGAGAGGTTGAACTGATTTGTCGAGCAAATCTACAAAACTTCACTGTTAGCAGCTTTTTCTCAAATATGAGGATCTAATGTTTTTCATTGTGTCTGGTAGAAGACATAATATATGAGTTTTGGATTTCAGGCTGGATTTTACGAAAGAACTGTATAGAAAATCATTATTTGCATCCCAGTTTCAGCCACTTTTAAACTAAATCGATCAGTGAATGTGTGTTTGTTATACAGCCTAGTCTCAGCCTGCAGGAATTTACTGAGGGAAAAAAATACACTCACCCACCAGATTTTTTCTGTCTTTCTTATTTGTATTTTCCTGTTAATGGTCTCTGATAAATAAACCCTTCATTGTGACATAGTTTCATTTCTCATCTGATATGTGAGCCTCAAACATTTCTTTTGTAGTGTAAATAAAACATGAATGGAAGACAAGAATCTGTGAGGCTTTTGTCTCTCTCAACAGCTATTAGAGTAACTGAAGAAGGCTCGATAAAAAATGCACTTAACCCTCAGCTGCTGTTGCTTAATAGCAGCGCTGTAATTATTGTGCAATGCCCACACACAAATATGTGCAACTGTATGAATGGGAAAGGAGTGCTTTGTTGGAAAAGATTCAACAGGAAGGACTTTCCTTGACCAAACAGCTGCAGAAAAAGGCATTAGTGTGAGTCCCACAACTGGCAAAGATTTGTAGAGCGGTGAAACTCACTCCCCATTCTCTACAACAGTCACTTCATGTATCATTGATAGTACAGATATTTGAGACACAAGCAGATGGTGTGTTTGGTGAAGTGTCCAGCAGCAGCCAGCATACAGTCGGATCAATGCCATATTGATTAGCAGAACCAAGGGTGACCAAATTAGACGTAGGTCATTTATGGATGCAGAAAAAAAGTCTTCACATCCATGTATAGCAGGGGTGTCAAAGTCATTTTAGTTCAGGGGCCACATTCAGCCCAGTATGATCTGAAGTGGGCTGGACCAGTAAAATAATAACAGTGAAAAAGTATAATTACATTACAAAAATATTTACAGCTATAAAGTAGGGATGTAACGATACGAAAATTTCATATCACGGTTATTGTGACCAAAATTATCACGGTTATCATTGTTATCGCGGTATTGTTGAAATTGTGCTCAAAATGCTCAAAAAAGTACTTTTACACACACTGAAATAATTTAACCAAGTTGTATTTAAAAATAAATAAATAAATAAAATAATTGGCACAATGTACCTTCTGTTGGCAGAAACATTCAAGTATTAACCCTTAGTGGTCTGAGCCTTTTTTGGCTGTTTTTCAGTCCTTTTGATTTTGCCGTTATATACTATATAAATAAATGTTTACTATAGCCATGTTTGGTATCTTTTTTTCAGCACAACTTCATTTATATCAACTGCCTATTATTTGTTTTTTCACTTTAACCTACTATATCAACATAAAAGGCCAGAAAACACAAAAAAAATATAAAATCCGATTCGAAAAATGTATATAATTTATTGCATAAATAACATAAAGATGTTTTATGAACCTTTTCAAAGACTTTAAAAATGAATATTGGTTCTAAATATTAGGTATATAAAATTAAAATTGTAATAAATTAAAACTATACTCAAATATTTGACATAAAAGCAGATCTTTCCATAGCCGTTTTCTCTCCGGAAAAGTGCGGTAATCAAACACGGTTATCATGATAATTAGAATTTAAACGGTAATATTAACTGTTGGCAATTTTACCGTGGTTTATCGTTATACCGGTAATCGTCACATCCCTACTATAAAGTTAATTTAAAAATGTGAATAACATGAACAACCTGATATGTCATTAAAAAAATAAGTGCAATTTTAACAGTATTATGTCTCAGCTTATCATTTATACATATGTATTATGGATTGGATCCACAAATGCACAAAACATTTAGTAACAGGCAGAATATAGTTAGAATTGCACTACTTTTAGGACATTTCAGGTTGTTCATATTTGTTTAGGTTATTCACATTTTTTGTGAAATAATATTTTGTAAATATAACCTTTTTTATGTAATTCCACTTTTTTTACACTAAAACAAAGAGAAAAAATTGAATTGTCATTAATTATAGGTGATTATGATATAATTTTACTGGCCTGATCCACTTGAGATCACACTGATATTTATCTGGCCCCTGAACTAAAATTATTTTAAAATCCTTGACTGTTAATATCTTCTGTGTAATTTCTGCATTTCACAAATTCCTACCATGGGCCGGTGTGGACCCTTTGACACCTGTGATCTATAGGTTACACACTTTCAAGCTCAGACCAGGATTCAGATAAATCTCTGCGTGATCTTGAGATTAAGATGATTCTTGACTAGTTTTCAACACGGTCTACTCAAAATAACACTTCTACAAATAAATACTAATCCACTGAATCATCTGTTACATGAAACTGAAAGTAGATCACGTTACAAACGGGTAAATGGTCTTAAAGGTAGACGTTACTGAACCTGGATGTTCCCAACGGCTGCTCAGTCCTCGACAGCGTCACTCCGACTAATTTCTGAGCTTTCGGGAGAGCCGACACCTGAGACCGAGAGTCAAAGAGTATTTGTGTTCACCTGCCGTTGTGACACATGGTGCGGTCCAACACACCTTTTCTACAAACACGGAGGCAAGGCTGAACTTTGACATCTACCTGAGAGGACACACTGAGTCATCAATAATTACCTACATGCAAGAACGGGTGGAGAAACAGAACAGAACTCCTACAGTCTGGAGAATTTCTTTATGTTATTTCTTTTATTTACAACAGTTTGTGTTTTGTTCAGGTTTTATAGGTTTGGTTTTTAATGTTAGTTGATTTTTTGTTTATCTTTTGAAGCTCATATGTAGATGTAAGAGTTTTTGTCTTGTTTTTTTTTTTTTTTCTGTATTTAAAGGACTGACCAGTTTTAGTTTCGTTTTAAGGATAGTTTGGATTTTTCAGTTATGGGAAACACCCTGAGTTACAGACGTTGAAAGATGAAAGAATGCAAGAAATATGATTTTCACCCTGTGTGCAGAATGTGAACAGGGTAGGCCATGGAGGTATGGTAAAAATATCAGGAAAACAAAACTGTATACAAGGAAATAGTTACCATAATAAATGACAAATTATTATTTCTTTGTTTAAAGCAGTGTTTCTCAAACTGTGGGGCACGCCCCCTAGGGGAGGTGCGAAGGCTTGCCGGGGGGCGGGGGGGGGCATGGAATCACTCCTAGGTGTTTTTTCTTCTTCAGGTTAGAACATGTAGGAGGTGGAACTAGCGTTTGAGCACCCTGAACTCATTTTAGGGACACACAACAAACCAATCTACTGCCATGGTGAGACTAGAAAAAGAGTTTAGGTTTAGAGAATGGACAAGGATTGGACTGGGGGAGAAAAAGTGTTTCTGTTTTTGCACAGTTTTCACTTCAATGTTCTGAGATTTGCAATGTAAACAGGCTTACTGCAGCCACTAATATTGTTGAAATGTTCATATTTGTTACCAAAATGTATTTGTTGTTCTAAAAAAAAAAAGTAATTTTATTGTCATAGTTGTGAGATAATTGTGCATTTCCCAGTTATATATATTAAAATATAAGCGAAAAATATTAGCGAAAAATATTAGCGTTCTGGTCTGTTCTTCTGTTCTCGTAAACCATCATCGGTTGTGGCCCAAGTACTGTTCCAATTGCAAGTTCGCATAAACCAAGAACGTACTGGGACCTGGGTGGCTGTGAACCGACAAAAAGTATTACAGTTTTGAAAAATACACAAAATGTATAAATGACATGTACAGTACATACTAGTACAAAGTGACTATTTATTGTGACCTCTGACCCCATGACAAGAAGCAACGCAAACAGTTACGAACATCTCACCTGTGTTGAATGAAACCTGGCGTAAAAAAACCTTGAAAATGAATGCAATAAATCTCATATTGTCTGAACAAAAGGGTTAAAAACATGTGAAAGGCACAGGGAGGTCATAATAAATACAACTGTGGTTTATAGAATCTGTTTTTACCCTGAAACCTTTGTTTTTCCTGCTGTTCATACTTCACATATATCCTGATTAGATCTAAATACAGAGACTGAGACACGCGTTTGTGTGATCATTATAACTTTACTAAACCGTCAAACCTGGCCTAGGGTTCCACAGTACTATATATATATCATGATAAAGATACTTATCATGCTATTGCCCAGTTTTACAGCAGGGTGTGAGAAGACCAACTCCTCAATAGATCCGTCTTTTATGTGACTTGATAATATTCACAACCCTGTATTTTTTCTTGCATCTAAATCGACAGTTTACACACAATGGCATCACATCCTGTAAAGCAGCACTTCCTGTAACCCTTTCAAATTAAAGGCTCTATCTGACAGAATTGTTTAATCCTTAAGGTTTTTAATATAAAACATACTTCAGGAACACATTATGGAAGATCATCATGTACTACTACTAGGGATGTAACGATATGAAAATTTCACACTGTGGTTATTGTGACCAAAATAATCACAGTTATAGTTAATATTGCGGTATTATTGAAATTGTGCTCAAAATGTTCAAAAAGTACTTATACGCACACTGAAATAATTTAACCAAGTTGTATTTAAAAATAAATAAATAAATAAAATAATTGGCAAAATTCTGTTGGCAAAAACATTCAAATATTAACCCTTAGTGGTCTGAGCCTATTTGGCCGTTTTTCAGTACTTTTGATTTTGCCTTTATATACTATATACAGAAATGTTTACTCTACCCATGTTTGGTATCTTTTTTTTCAGCACAACTTAATCTATATCATCTGCCTATTATTTTTTCACTTTAACCTACTATATCAACATAAAAAGCCAGAAAACACAAAAAAATATAAAATCCGATTTGAAAAATGTATATACTTTATTGCATAAATAACACAAAGATGTTTAACAAACCTTTTCAAAGACTTTAAAAGTGAATACTGGCTCCAACTATTAGGTATATAAAATTCAAATTGTAAAAAATTAAAACTATACTGAAATATTTGGCATAAAAGTATAGCTTTACATAGGTGTTTTTTTCCCCTAAAAGTGCGGTAATCAAACACGGTTATCATGATAATTAGAATTTAAACGATAATTCTAACCGTCTGCAGTTTTACCGCGGTTTATCGTTATACCGGTAATCGTTACATCCCTAACTACTACTATGTCAAAGCTGCCAAACAGTGTTTATGTCTGAAATAAACACTGAATTATTACTTCTGTTTTTTAATCTAATCTATAGTTCAGTATTATTGTGAACTCACTAGGCCTGAATCTGTGCTCCTTTCAGTGTGTATTTCAGTGAAACAGCAGCTGAGTCTGAACACTGGTCACAGGACAAACATCAAGTCAACATGTTTTTTAGATTTTATCCACAAAGACCACACAAAATAAAAAAAAAAGGCAGTGTGCAGCCATGATACTCATATTATTAGTAAAAGCCCACAGCAGCACTAATGTGTTGAATATAACAGACTGTTAACTCTGTTATTGTGGAGTGGACTCCAACATTCCCTTGTTTTAGAGTGATTTTAAAAGCTTTACTATGTAGTTATGGTTCTTTTGTGGATGGCCATTGACATTTTAACTTTGTATTGAATGGGCAGTCTATTAAAACAGCAGGGCTCTTTAAGTGTGTGTTTGTGTTCATGTGGCTCTTTGTGTGTAACCTTGATTACTTGTGTGAATTCCTGTCTACATCAGCTCTTAGCTCGGAGAAACGAACTGTATGTGATTTGTGTATGACCAGAGTAATTCACCAACAACTGCATCAATCTTTATGACACTTAAGAGGTACACTGAGTGAATATCTAGACATAATTACATTTTGATGCATTTAGGTTAAAAAATTAATGAAATGGTATGATATAAATGGATTCTCCCATTATAAGGCATGGACCTTTTGTCTGTGTGCAGGGTTTGCTTTCAAAGGTACTTTATTCTTGCACTCAATGCTAGTTAGTTCACCCACTGATGGACCATGAGCTATTATTTTATCTGTTCTGTTCTATTCTATCTTTTGTCTGCTGTATGTAAATTGTGTTTGAGTTCCATGAAAAGCGCTATACAAATAAAATGTATTATTATTATTATTATTATTATTATTATTATTATTATTATGATGATGATGATGATGATGATGATGATGAAGGCATGTCCGGTGTTGTCTTCACCGTTAGCAATTAATTCAAACATCTTCTCTGACAAAACTATTGATCAGATTCATTTCAAATTTTTTATGTAGCTTCCTTGGGATAATGTCTACAACGTCTGTTTCAAGTTTTGAGATATTTAGATTTTTGAATTTTTTAATTATTACAAATTTCCTTTTACTTATAATGGACCATATTTTAATGAGTTATAACATGGAAATGGTTAAATATATCAAAATAGTTATTATTGAGCACTGATAGGAAGTCATATATGGGCTTTCATTTGGGTCATTGACCTTTGACCTTGAGCGACCTTGAAGGGTCAAACTCAAGGCCACAAATGTCTACATTGTTCTCTGAAACTACTGGTTGGATTCATTTCAAATTGTATCTGTAGCTTCCTTGGAACAATGTCTACACAGTTTGTTCACAGTTTTGAGAAATTTAGATTTTTTTGACAAATTTTTTTAAATATTAAATAACTGACATTAGTTATAATGGGCAATCTTTAGATGGCTGGAATCACATGGAAATGGTTACAGATGTCAATACAGTTACCACTGATCACTGATAGAAGTCATATATGGACTTTGATTGAATTATGCCAAGTTTCCTCTACATGGTACCGGCTCGACTCGACTCGACTCGACTCAACTCGACTCTGCCTTTTTGTGTTTCCAATATGATTAAGGACCTGGAATCTGGTACCCGGTACTACTTTTTTGGTATCACCTCTGCTAAGGTTCGAGGACTGGGGACCAGATACTAAAAGGTGACGTGTAAACACTGCAGAACACTGACTGGTCAGAGAGTCGTCTCTGTGACCCGCCGTTTTATAAAAAACAGATGTGGAAGTTTACAGTAAATATAGCGGTAGGTTAATCCACATGATGACCGCCCGAAAACTGCACCATGGTCGGTCCAGGAGATGCAGATGTAAAAATTCAGCATGAACTTGACGAGACAACACCCAACAAGCGAGTTTATCAGCAACTCTCTGAGCAGACGACACGGAAGTAATGTGCTGCATCGCTATGACGTCCAGGTAATGTAAAGTTGGTAGTATCCTGTAATGGAAACGGTCTCCAGAAATAGGACCTGGTACCCAAGCCGAGTCAAGCCGAGCCGGTTCCACGTAGTGGAAATGCGACATAAGTTCTCCTCTAGTGAAAGTACCACCTACTTCTATTTCAAGATTGATCTGCATCAAGACCACAGGACTCTAACATAGCGGCAGAACCACACAACTTCACAAATTCAACTTACAAATCTTGATAGAACATGCCGGTAAAATACAGGGCGACTGGTTCTATTTTTGTAGTTTTTAGAAGGATAATAATGCTGAAAAAAAAAGATGTAATCTGGCAGAGGAGAGGCAAGAGACTGAGGAAAAAAATGAAAGACATAAAAGGCACTTATTGAAAAGATAGAAGATAGAAAGGACAGAGAAAGGAGTCGGTCTCTCAGGTGGTAGATAAAGACTGTTCAGTTGAGGACAGACATCAGGGTATCAGGTCAGCTGTGCTGCATCTGCTCAATCAATAACAATCACTGATGCACAATGGAAACCACGTGTGAAGGCTGAATAGGACGAGAGACAGGAGATGTGACCGCATTGTAAAACATGACCCCAGAAAACTTAGAGAATTAATGCATGTACACATTTAAGGGGAAATCATTTATTTTCCAGAGAACAAAGGCATGTATCCATAAAGAGTCTGGTGATAATGAAACATCTAAACCCTGATATGTCTCCTGAAGTCAATAAAAAAAAAAAAAAACCTCAAATAAAAACCGCTGTGTCCACTCAGACATGCGCTGAGCCCATCAGTGTGTGCCATCTGTGGATCATCTAATCACGTTTCTCCCCGAGGGCCCACTCCGTTTGACCCCAGTGTTAGATCCCATTACTGCAGGAAGTAATTTACAACCACTGGGCAGGCTCAAGAAAAGAGTTCGGAGTGCTGCAGGTCTGCTCATTTTCCTGGCAGACGAGACACAATCTAATAATTGACTCTGTTTTCCAACAACATCCTTTTTATTGTTGTGAGAAGAAAACTCAGACATTAATGTCAATGAGCCACATCTACTCACTTTTTCAAAATCTACAAATTATTTGATTTTTTTTTCTTCTTTTAAGTTAGTTTTAATGATAACACTAATACAATAGCTGGTTTTCCATAAAAGTTTTGATTTCTATGTACAAGTTGATGTTATTTCTTTTACAGGGAATAATCCTTCTAATTCTGCCCACTTAACCTTGGGGATATTATCACTTACGATCATAATGCAGCTGATGGAATTAGATTTCTAAGCATTTTTTTATTCTACATGGAAAATTTGTTTTTCACAAACAGAAATTAGCTAAATTGCTTTTCATTTTTTTGTCTAAAAACCGGATATGCAATAAGCTCTTTGAAACCTGTGACTGTGTTCTTATATACAGAAACTAGTTTTTACTGTTTTATTGGATTATTTTGTTTTCTGTCTGCATTTGTGTTATATGTTCTGCTGGTGTTTAAAATGTATTTTATCTGTATTTTATCATTTGTACATTATCTGTTTGACAATAAAGAAAAACAAGAATAACAACTTCCATATTGATGTTAATGTTAGTACTTGTTGCAATTGACTTTTTCTCCCTTTTTATTTTTAATTAATTTAATTTAAATCAATAGTTGGTTAAATGATGTAAAAACTGAATGAATAACATTGAAGTTTTTTGGGATGTGCATGTGCTGTTTTAAACATTACATTATAACATGAGTTTGACGTGACCATGAAAAATATTAAAGACATTACTTCAAAATTTGTATTCAAGAATGAGAACACCACTTAGTTTGAAGCTAATTTCTCACAGTCTGAATTTAAAAGTTTGTTGACTGCAGTTACTCTCAAAATTTTATGATTTAACTTAATTGTCTTTTATTAATATTATTTCATTACAATTGTGCATTTAATTAAAATAGGAGATGCTGACCTCAAACACTCCCAGTCAAAACAACAGTTAAATGACCAAATAAATTAATTCACTCTGCTTCAGTGTGAATGTATTGGACCTCAGTGCTCTCTGTTCCAGTTTGTTTGTAATCAATAATTTGTTTTTTTTCCTGCTGCCCGGTGCATAAGGGCTGTGTGGACAGGCTGTTTATTGAAGCCCAGGTCCAGCTGCCGGAGTCAAAGTGTGCACACTCAGAGCTGTGTACAGAGAGATGCTGAAACCTCAGAGGATGAAAACTAGCTCAAAGACAGTGCAGCTGCTAATAGCTTTAAGGGAACACACACACACACACACACACGTGTTGAGACACAGTAACAGTGTCTGTTTTTGTTCTGGTGGTGGATCAGTGGCTGTTAGACTGAGACCCACTGAGAGGAAACAGTATCAGGGATGAGTCAGGTAAGTGCAAACTATGTGGGCTACGGCTCAGACAACAAAATAAAACCTCTGTTTCAAAGAGATGCCACTTGAGTCTGACTCCAAAAACAACTCAGTCGGACCCTGGTGTTGAACTGTCCAAATTTTTAGCAGAAATAAATATATTCACAGATGGTGAAATTTGCCCATTTAACCCATAAAGACACAGTGCTACTTCTGTGTCAGTTCCCAAATGAAATGTTCTCCATTTTCAACCTTTCCTGAGTGATTTGTCACCATTTATTCTATTATTATGCTCAGTTTTTGTTGCAGTTTTAAGTAAAAAATCTGGTATTTTTATACTTTTAATTTACCGATTATGTAGATGTCCAGAAAAGCTCAAATTAAAGTTGAGGGTTATTATATGAAAAACAGAGAAAACTGAAGAAAAAGTGACATTTGCAGTAAAATATCTAATTAATCAAACATAAACCAAGTCTCCATCCATTGTCATTGATCAAACTCTGTGGGTTTTAGTAGTGAATCAATGTTGTAGAAGATGATGGTGTTTCCATGTTCACTACAGAACCTCTGAACGTCCAAATGGGTCATATCTGATGACCATGGCCATTTTGGCAAACCTTCTCCATCCTCTTCATGCAGAGTTTCAGCTTCTTCTATCTAAGAGAAGGTACACGTTTCCCTGCAGAGCCAAATCAAACCGATATCTCAAATCATTTGTACCATCTGCCGTTAAGTTTTTAAATAGCCTGTAGATAAGCTTGTTGGGAACAATGCACCATTAACTATGATGACTTATTTACTGTATTTATTAAACTATGTGAGAATGATTGTTTTGGTGATATGTGAGATATGTACACTTCTGTTGCAAATCAAATTGCCCTTCGGGGACATTAAAGATTTTTCAATTCAATTCAATTCAATGAAAAAATTACAAACTGCATTTTATACCAACTATTTACATGTATTGATAGGATTAGTGGTGCAGAAGTTATTAAACATTTTACATCAGTAGATGATTTTGGTCACCAGTGGCTGTTTGGGTCTTTATGAGTTAAATTATATTAAAGTGTAAAATTATGGAATGTTTACAGACAGTGTGAATGCTGTGACTGACAGGCGAGTCCAGTTTACATCTTCTTTGTGAGCTTTGATTGACAGCCAGTAGTAGCTCGGCTGCTGAGTCAGACTTTCAGAGCTTCTGTTTACTGAATAAATTTTTTTTTTTCCCCAACAGTTAACTGTAGTTGTGTTTACAGAGTTACACCAACAAGACTGTGAAAGGATTCTGTCATCTCATTAACTGTTTACTTCATTACCAGCCTGCTGATGCAACCTTAGTATTAGTTAATGTTAGCATTAATTCTTAATGGATTATGTAGTCTGTCAGACTGCTAATTAGCCCAGGTAGCTCTAATGAGTGTGTATAACGCTGCATTACATGAGGTTGACATTGTTATTTATCAAGTAGGTTAATTATTTGGTGACATTTAACGTAACGCCGGTACTCGACTTAGTGGCTCTTCAGCTCAGTAGTTTTATCTAAATAATATGATGTTGATAGCCAAAATACCACACTCAAAGCATCAAAAAAGCACTAAAAATAGGTGAAAGTATGGGAGCTTCATCTATTATAAATATGTACTGTGTATGATCTGCAGTCTGTGAAGAATACTGGTACATCTCAAAAAATTAGAATATCAAGAAAAAGAAAAAAAAAAAATTGTCACTCATTTCAGAAAGTGAAACCCATATATTGTATTGACTCATTAGACATAGAATGAAACATTTCAAGCCTTATTTGTTGAAATTTTGATGTTTATGGCTTACAGATAAGGAAAACCCAAAATGCAGTGTCTCAGAAAATTATAATATTGCATAAAATCCATAAAAAAATGGATATTTTAAACAGAAATGTCAGGTTTCTGAACCCCATAGAGAATCTATGGAGTATGGTCAATAGGAAGATGAGAGACACCAGATCCAACAATGCAGATGACCTGAATGCTGCTATCAAACCAACCTGGGCTTCCATTCCACCTGAGCTGATAGCCTTCATGCCCTGACACACTGGTGCGGTAATTCATGCAAAAGGAGGCCCAACCAAGTATTGAGTACATAGAAATGAACATACTTTTCAGAAGCCTGACATTTCTGTTTAAAATATCCATTTTTTATTGATTTTATGCAATATTCAAATTTTCTGAGACACTGAATTTTAGGTTTTCATTATCTGTAAGCGATAAACATCAACATTTCAAGAAAAAAGGCTTGAAATATTTCACTCTTTGTCTAATGAGTCTATATAATATATGGGTTTCACTTTCTGAAATGAGTGACAAAAAAAAATTGACTTTTTCATGATATTCTAATGTTTGAGATGTACCTATATATTCACATTACAGTCCAAACAATCATTATTTTGAGGCCCACATGGTAATAATACTAAGGAGAGAAAAAAAGATCATTCTATAACCTTTTTTTTGCAATGATCCCTAAACCTGTGGCAGATATATAATACAGGATGAATATTTAACACTTTAAGAAAAAACATTATTCCCAAAATGAGTCAATACACTGAACAGTAAACTTCACTTTGCTTACTCTAACTATAAACAAAAACATACCAATGTAAATACACTTTCCAAATTGCATAGGTGTTGATTCTATGAGTACATTGTTCAAAGAAAACATATCAGACTGTTGCAGCACTTCTGTTACGGGAATATTTCGCCTTTATTCCGGAATGACGTCTGCGTAAACAAAATGGTGGGATTATTTGATCCTTCCATTATCGCGGCTCTGTAACGCCGCTGGAGGTAGTAATACAGGTGGAATCATGATTCCGGAACACTGTGTAAAAGGAACACCTCTCATTCCACAACCAAGGTATGATGCTTTGATGACATACTACATGTGCCTCGTGCCGGGGGATTTAAAAATGAGTGTGGGCTGTGTACAGTAAACAAACATATCAACGTGACCAGAAAGATGTCAAACTGGGGAGACGCTGAGATCTACGAACTGCTGTCACTTCAGGCGGAGGACTCTATCCATGTTAAGATTTGTGGAACGGTGAAAGACAGGCCGACTCTGGAGAGGTTAGCAACACCGCTATGCTCAGGATATTTCCGACGCGGAAGTAATACGTCACAGTATAGAGGGTATGCACGTGACGTCACCGCTAGCGGAAGTCACCGTGGTTACACTCACTGAGTGGCAGAAAGAGGGAGATGAGTGACAGCGTTGGCTTCAATACTGTCTAAACTTAAGAACAATATTCAATAAAAAAATGGGGAAGAGCTGTTGTGAGATTGATTGTATGAACAGGCTTGAAAAGCAGTCGGAGATATTTTTTTACAGACACCGAAAGACAAAGAAAAGAGAAGTAGATGGATCCACAAATCCAGGAAACCAAACCTAGATTTGTGGATCCCGTTTCGTGTCAGCTAACATTAATTTATGCTGTATTTTTGGGTAAAATCATACCTTAAATTATGTATTGTTTTGGCTAACGTTACTTCTTGGTAAAGCTCTTGGTTTCAAGATCAGATCTTTCATGGTTTTTGTCTTCATTTTGTGATTCTGAACCTTGTGCTCTTACATGATTAGTAAATTAACTTAAACTGAGGCTAACCTAGTTTTTCAAATACAGGGGGTACTCCAGCACAAAGCTACAACGGACTATTAGGGCCACATGAGAAAATAAAAACGCTTGTCACTACGAGTTTAAAGCCATAAAGTATCGATATAAAACCTTTAATTTTTTTTATAATAAAGTCGAATACAAAAAGAATCACAATGTTATGAGAATAAAGTTATAGTTATAACAAAAACCTCATAATTTAACAAAAAAGTCATTCATTTATGAGATTAAAGTCGTCATATTCTGACAATAAAGCCATAATATTACAAGAATAATACCGTAATTTAGAAACAGGTAGGAAAAATATCATAATTTCCAAGAATAAAGTCATACCCTGCTGGTCCACAGCAGTAGTATCTGTGTTGTATAAAGTACTTGATCTGAACTAGACGTAAATCTCCTCAGTACCAGTAGATCATGCATATATTCACTGGGGTCAGTACACGGCCTACTGTAAATGCACTTTGGATCAGTTGGTTCTCTGCCCTAGTTTTGGACCCTAGTTGTCAGTAATGATGAAACCATGTTTGTTTCAGGTAAAAATAGTAATGATCCCCTACACCCTGGATGTCTGGACACGTGATTTCGGGCCACATGTCAGTGTTCGTGGACCACTTGTTCTTTGGTAGCTCGTACGGATCCATGTCAAGTCCAATTGTCCTTAATTTAATTTCGTATTTCACATTTTCCTGGTCTTGCTGTGTTTACTGCTATACTCCATCATGTTGAGCAGGTTGCTTTTTGCCACTCAGTCTGACTGAGAGGGGCGTGGCCCAGGGGGGAAGTGACGTATGTGCATACCCTCTATACGCTGCATCACTACCCCTTTGATTCCAGAACTGTGTAAAAGTCCAGCCAGTCTCACCTCTGTTACTCCTTTGTCTTGGCTGTGGAAATCAGTCAATAGTGGAAAAAAGGTGGGATCACCATCTCACCTTTTTTCCAGGATCTCTGTGTAAAAATGGCATGTCTTTTTGTCTTTTTGCTCCACAGTCTCTAATGTCACAAAAAAGTGACAATCACAGGCTAATAATTAATGAAACTAATCCTCTTTAATCCATAAGCACATGTGGACATCTACAAAGACACAACACAGACCCCATCACCATGGCGACAAGAAGCCCTCTTCCTTCCACCTCCTTTGGCTCTAAAGCACTTCACTTCACTGACACTATAAATCAGACACGCCTGTGCCTCAGCGGAGCACAGAAAACCCAGAGCCAGCAGCCTCTAATAGCTTCTTCTTGTTCCTCTTTAGCTTTTAGATGGTTTCTGTAATGTAGCGTCCACTGCACAGATGCCCTGGAGATACAAACTTATGCATTATACTCTGGAAAACGGAAGAATGTGGATGCACAATTGGAACTGACAGTGATGGAAACCAACAACATTTGCATTCATGACGACTTTTTCCACAGCATGGAATTCTTACACTGGTCCCTGACCTTTGACCCTTTAAAATTAATCTACCCGTGACCCCTCATCACACATTTGGCCTTTAATTGTGGACTTTACCCATCAGAAATATAAATGTATTCAGTATTATACCTCTTACACTGACCTGAGATGTGAACTACAAAGTGTTATTCTTGATTAAGTTGAAAACTTTACGAGATGTATACGTTTTTGTACGAATACACACTAAACAAAGAAGTTCAGCCACTTTATAACTGGAATCAGTGCAAAAGACATTACGAATCATTAAGTTACAATTTTGGCAGATGAACCATATTGCAATGTGGCTCCATTAAAGTTTCTTCCAAGTGAAGCTGAATCTATTAAATCAACTTGAATCAATTTTTTAAAAAAATGATTCAATTATAATTTTCCTGAATCGAAGCGTCATTTCCTTAATTTTGCAGCCGTTAAACACTAGCTCCACTGCTGTTTCACATGGACGCTTATTGTGACGCACATGACAGCAGGATCAACACAAAGCTGTAAGTTAGTATGTTAGTTACACACATACAGTATATATACATACTATTAAGCTACTGTTGTTATTTCGATATAGATAATTTTATATATACTTTCCTACTTTTTGTGGTTGTTGTTTCAGCTGGTTCTGGAATAAAAGGACAATTGATTTGCCATTTTCAGACATATCTTCTTCACATTTTGACTATTTTATTCGAATAATTGTTTAACTGAAAATGAGTGATAGATTAATCAATTATAAAATTAATAGTTGCAGCTCTACTTGCAAGTACATCCCATGAAATGAAATTAAATCACCATAAAACCCTGTCTTATGTGTTAATCAGGCACCTCTACGGGTGGACCTGATCGGTTGGGTTAAGCTGACACTGTTTTGAATAAAGTCATTCACAGCCGATCTGCACTGTTCAGTGATTCTGCTGATTCAGAACCCAGCAGGACTGCGCAGCAGAGTCAGACATTTAATCAGTGTCTGGGAAGATGTCTCTAAAACAGCTCACACAGAACACGCCATTAAACCAAGTCTTTTAAGGAGATCAGCCTTGGGGTCTTGGAAAATATAAGTATAATTTTCTTTTTTTGACATTTTGCAGAGAGCTACTAATGTTTTAGGAGGAAGTTTATTTAGAGAAAATAGTGACCCACTCCCTCTGTGGATACAAACAAGTTATTCTAAGGTAATACACAAATATTGGCATTTTTGTGTGAAAATTATGAATACTATGGCACATGATCACTGAAAGGCACTGAATCTGATGCATTCAACCTAGGGATGCACCGATACCACTTTTTTCCAGACCGAGTACGAGTACTTACATTTGAGTACTCGCTGATACTGAGTACCAATGCGAGTACTTAATAATCCCATTCCAGTTCTTAGTTCCTTTTGTAAATGTACTTTATCGTCGTCATTAGTCTGACTGGAACAAAGTGCTGCGACTGACATTTAATGAGTTGGAATGAGCGTTTCTCAATTAATCCACCAGGGGGCGCCGCTCTTAATTAACCATACTGGGCAAATACCACGAAGAAGAGTAAATTTTTTTGAGAAGAAGAAAGTCAGTAATAACAAACATGGAGATGACAGAGGTAACACTAATGTGATACTAATATTTCAGCGTTTTCACAGGTAAGGTTTAAAAGCTTAGCTTCAGCAGGTAGAGAAAAGAGAAATGAGCCATAAGTTTCGTTTTCACTTCTGTTGGCAGCGATCTGCACCGCTCTGTACATCCGCTGGTATTCGCATTCTGTTTACGCATCTGCGAGCACCTGGTAAACAGATGGAATGTACGCAGAGGACGGACAGAACGCTGCGTCCGTATCCGTCTGTGTCTTTGACGTTACTTGCAGTCAGCGTTACTTTTATCCCCGTCATTTATTTTGAAAAATCTCCACACTCTTCACACTCTCCACACATTATTCCACCGCTGCGTACCTGCTGCACTGAACTGTGAATGTCACACGGCCGTAAGTGGTATCGGTGCATTTGTATCGGATTACTTTTACGAGTACGAGTACACACACTGAGTATCGGAGCCGATGCTGATACTGGTATCGGTATCGGTGCATCCCTAATTCAACCTATAAGTAACAGAATGTGTTTATCTTGGTAATGATTTATCTGTTATGTCACTTCTGCCACTAGATGCTCGAGGTTTCTGCTGTTAAAGGGAAGTTTTTCCTCGCCACTGTCACCAGTCACAAGTGTTTGCTCCTGGAGGATTCTGTTGGGTTTCTGTAAATTGGCTTAGAGTCTGGTTCTGACCAACTCTATATGTGAAGTGTCATGAGATAACATTTGTTATGATTTGGTGTTATATAAATAAAATTTGATTTGATTTGAGATGTCTCACAGTCAAAACAACAACAAAAGATGTAGCAGCAAAGAACGGTTCACTGGAGGTCATATCCTGTTTCAGTGTCACGTGGTTCCTCTGCTGCCCTGCCCCTTTTTTTTTTTAACATAAATGGCACACTACGTTTCAGCCAAATGGGGCTGCTGTGGCCACCGAGAACATAACTTAAACCTAGCTTTACAAATCTGGCCCGGCATCTGAAGCCTCACATTTGGTGCTCTGTGTTTTCCTCTGTTACACCACACAGTGTGCAGGCATGCCTCAACACGTACATGCTCAAGACCCAACGAATCCACTGCCAAATTCATTCCCAACACTGTCAAGAATTGATTTGGATCTATTTATTTGATTCGTTGTTGCAGCACTATCTATTTTTGTGGTGACTTCCAAATTACATTGTATCTTTCCAAAGGATTTATCTGTATTTATTTTATCGTCCGTAGTTTTGAATATTTGTATTTAATGTATTAAACATGTCATGTGTGATGTTGATGAAAAGCTGAGAAACTGTATATCAAATTATTATTTCAATGTGCAAATAGGATTAGTGCTACATTTTAGATTAGTAGATGCTTTTGTTGCCAGTGGAATTTTTCAGCTGAAACATTTGTATATCTTTGTAGGCATTAAATATGGAGGCTATTAGGCTGTAGTATCCATACACCGAATAATTTCTGATTTGACAGGGGTACGAGCCTGCGAAATCTTTAGTAGACACCATAATACAAAAACAGTGGCGGCTGCTTGTCTTTCAGACAGGGGAAGCTCATTGTCAGCTTACATCAAAAAAAAAAAAAAAGAAAAAGAAAAAAGTTGTCAAGTTATTTAAACATAAATTCGGCCCTCCGTTCCATTTTAAGAAAATGCTCAGTGACCTTATCGTACCAAATAGGCGTCTTTTCCAGGGACTGGACCAGTGTCCTTTTAATGTCCAGCAGAGCTGGGCTGCTTAGATTGCCTTGGCCCATTGTGTTGTGGGTGTAAGACTTCAGCCTTTTTAAACAAGAGATGCTCCTTTCACTCCGACCTAGCAGACAGTATGATTGATTTATAACTATCGACAAAACGATATTAAACTCGAACAAGAAATAATTAAATTATGTAACTGAAACAAGAAAACGCTGAAATTATGTTAAATTGAAACAAGGAAGTACAATGAGTGTGTTTTATTTACAGTGCAAGAAATGAACGAGTAATTTCGTAGTGGTTTCTCTCTCTCTTTCACAGCAGAATGTGTGACGGCATTAAACTGAACTGTGTCAGTGAAGGAGGAGATCTGAAAATAGCTGTCAATCAAACGGGGTTCAGCCTTTCGACTGATCCTCCAATCAGCACGTAGGATTCTGGCGTCCAGCCCGGCCGAGCTCCGCCCACAGCTCCATTCACCCCCAGAGACGCCCGGCGTCCGGGGGCGGGACAACATCGTGGCATTTATCCAATTACTGTCCAGTTTTGAGGCAATGAATAAAACTGTTCCACTCAGTCCCATTGAAGCCCAGGGACGCCCGCAGTCTACGGACAAATGCACTGAGCAGAGATCGAATGAGAAAACAGCGACACGGGAATGTATGAGAAGTGAACAACATCAAGTCCGTTGATTTGTGATAAAGCTGATTCTGAACGAACTCATCTTTGAGATGAACGTGTTCTAACACATTTGCAGTCAATAAAACGTCAACACAACCGTACATATTTGACCATTTGATTTTCGTAATTTTAGGGGAAGCCGGGCTTCCCTTGAAGTCTGTGAGAAATCGCCACTGTACAAAAATATTTTGGACTTTAACAGAGAAATATCAGACAAATAAAATGGCCTGTCTGATTTTTTGATAGAGCATTATTATTTTTTATCTATCTGTGCACACCTCCTGTTACCCTTGATTGTGATCAGGCCGTAAACACTGTGTGCCCTTTCATGAATTTCAGAATCTTGTTGATCTGTCGGAGCTGGGTGGGTGCGCGGTACACACATACCTTCACTTGCGCTAGCATGAAAATGAAACTGAAACTTAACATACTTTCAACGTCTAATTCCTGACTTCTATGCTTCTGTCATGAATTTGTCTTGTTTACTCCTCCTTATTGGCACCCCAGGGTACGTGTCTATACATGTTGAGAACTCGTCCTTTTCCACTAAAAACACACACACATCACAGGTCAAAATCTACCTCTGCCTCTTTTCACTGTGCAACACTATGTGAAAAGAAACATGTTCAAAGCCCTGGGCCTTTAAGGAAACGCTGCCTTCTTTTCTCCCATGATCCCCTGTGAGGATCCTATCTCAGGCTCCAGTTACCGTCGAGTTCACGCCAAAGCCACTGCCCTACTGTCTCACACGTATGTAACCTTACACACGTATGAAGGAAACTTAAATAGCGCCCTTTCTGTTTGGTGGTCTAAGATTCATAAAAACACACACAGTACTCACTTTAACTGAGTAACTTTGAACCAGTACTTATTCAGCGCTTTGCCAATTCTTATAAGAAAACAGCTTTAATTGTATTGATCCAAACAGACATAGATGGAACACTAAAACTGCCTGAAGTCATATCTCTAGGTCATAGAAGCAAAAGGGGATTCACAGAGAAGAATAAACAAGCTTAACAGTTTTCCACCAAACATATACCATCATTATTCAGGCCTCGAGAGCACCAGATGTCACATGCCAAGCTTGTAAGTACAAATGGCAACTGAAGTGAAACAGTGGTGTCTGTGTGTGTCCACTGGGAATAACACAGATGAATCTACTTATACAAAAAAAAAAAAAAAAACACACAATTTAGGGTTTAGTCTAATTAATTACATTAGCAACGACGCCACATCTGTCATCTCAGCTACAAAAAAAAAGACAAAAGTTGAATTGGACACCGCAAATCAGATGAGGATCCCTAATTTGTCATATGAATTAATCCAATTAGGCGTTTGCTCACATAAAAGCACTTTGGCGCACACAGGAACACACTCTTCTATAAATGACCTGGAGCTGTGATGAAATACAAAATTAATCTAAAACAGGGGAAAAAAAGGGGTTTTCAGAGCTACAAATAATTGATAAAGCTGCCTCCTGTTATATTAATCGAGGGAATTGGTTTGTTGTTTTCATTCATTTATAGTGACGGAAGTTCCCAGAACAGAAGGGGAGGTCGCTACTTTGCACCTTTTGTGTGACAATTAGTGTCAATCCAAAAAGATCTTCAGAGACAAGCACATTTGAGATGCAGTATTTTCAGTCTGATTGATCATTTCACCTCCAGTAAAGGAACGGAAATGCATGTAGTCCTGCTCTTCTGCTAAATCTAGAGACGGGAAGAATAAAAACATTTTAGCGGTGACATAATCTGATATTTAGTCAGTGTGAGTAAAACAGCAAAAACAATGGATCCTACTGTAATGATGATCTATAATGATAATATAGATTGGCTAAAATTTGCTTAGAGGTCTTATTTATGTCTTTGTGCATAAGAAATCAATATAAGTGAATCCCTAAAGGAACTTTGTGTTGGTAAATGCAAGTTATGCAAATTTACAGGATTTCAGTTCTGTTGCAACATGTTGATGGTCATATGAACTATGTTTTCAGCTCAAAAATGTCCAATTTCATCACAATTAATGCTATATTTTCATGTCACAAATGGCCAAGTTATATTTGAACTGAATTTACCTGAAAAACAAATATTCTATTCTTTTAGATTCCCCAATTTTTCTTACAAGATTATATACTACATATCACGTTTTATTTTTACAGGTTGCAATATGGAGTATGGTGCTGATCCATCCTGCTTATGTTACACCAATACATACAGGGTGGGGAAGCAAAATTTACAATGAACATTTAGTTGTTTTTTCTCAGCAGGCACTATGTCAATTGTTTTGAAACCAAACATATATTGATGTCATAATCATACCTAACACTATTATCCATACCTTTTCAGAAACTTTTGCCCATATGAGTAATCAGGAAAGCAAACGTCAAAGAGTGTGTGATTTGCTGAATGCACTCGTCACACCAAAGGAGATTTCAAAAAAAGTTGGAGTGTCCATAAAGACTGTTTATAATGGAAAGAAGAGAATGACTATGAGCAAAACTATTACGAGAAAGTCTGGAAGATACTATTAAAGAAGAATGGGAGAAGTTGTCACCCGAATATTTGAGGAACACTTGCGCAAGTTTCAGGAAGCGTGTGAAGGCAGTTATTGAGAAAGAAGGAGGACACATAGAATAAAAACATTTTCTATTATGTCAATTTTCTTGTGGCAAATAAATTCTCAGGACTTTCAATAAACTAATTGGTCATACACTGTCTTTCAATCCCTGCCTCAAAATATTGTAAATTTTGCTTCCCCACCCTGTACATTAAGAATGTCAGACGTCACTTTTTAAATCAACCGTTTTCTAATGATAAGTATTTTTTATAAAGAAAGAACAATTCTATATTGTTATTTACTCTTTAGTACGATGATAAACTATACAATAAATAATTATGATACTAGTTTTTGCACAGGGATCATTTGTGGAAACGGTGACATGGCTGCCGAGCATCAGTATGATGGGATCCATAACAACGATGTCACGTCCGTCCACTGCCACATTTTGTGTTTTTGTGTCAGCTGTTATTGTTTTAGATCCACAATACTAACATTTATGAATAAGAGAATAATTAGCAATAGTAAGTATATAAGTTTATTACTATTAAAGTACTGGTACTGACCAGATCATCATGGGTAATGTCACATCCGTCCATCAGCAAAAGTTTTCACATACACGTGCTATTCCAAATCCAATATTTCTGAAAATATAGCTTCCACTGTCAAATAACATCAGTAGTCTGTGCACAAATGTATTAGCTTTATTTAACAAAGTTCTATGCATTTCTTACAATTTTTTTTTTTTTTTTGAATAAAAATGGCCACTCACTTGACCCCCTAAGTAAATTTTAGCCAAGATATGATAATAATGTTTGCCTCCCTGTGTACTGCTGCTTTAAATACTATTGATTATTATGGTGACGTATACCGACGTGAGGACGTAACCTGTACACCTCAAGGTCGGACATGTTTTGCTAACTGTACGATACACTGCTTTTGTTTTATGAATTGGGATTGTCAAAACCCTTTATTTAATTTTTCCACAACAAAAGTGTGCTTATGCGACATGTGAAGAATGTCTACGCTTCCCTGCAAAGATTAAATGTGCAGTGTGACGGTAAAGAGCTGTTTCCAGTCAATATTTTCAACTCTTCTGACTAGCGAAAGCTTCCCTGACCAATACACTACCCTTTCCATGTTTCAGTTTCCCTCATTTCTGAAACTCAAAATGCCAGACTGATCTCATGAAATTGCATTGTATGTGACACTAGTTTATTGCATTTGTTGGGCTATACGTACGCATTTTCATCCTTTCACCCTAACCCTAACCCAGTGTTTTTCAACCTTGGGGTCAGGACCCTACATGAGGTCACCTGGAATTCAAATGGGGTCGCCTGAAATTTCTAGTAAATGATAAAAACAAAACAAAACAAAAAAACTACTTAGTAATAAAAAATATATGGTGAGTTGACAGAGACAATCACAATACATAAAACACAAGACAAACTCTGAAGCTGA
Source organism: Sphaeramia orbicularis (assembly GCF_902148855.1). Classification (NCBI taxonomy): domain Eukaryota; kingdom Metazoa; phylum Chordata; class Actinopteri; order Kurtiformes; family Apogonidae; genus Sphaeramia; species Sphaeramia orbicularis. The sequence continues at coordinate 53,032,272 of NC_043961.1, read as the reverse complement.
AACTGAAGCGCTGTGGTACTGTTTGTCTTTCAAATGTTCATTGTGGCTGGTTTCAGATGCTGCAACTCTTTCATAATTCATAGTTTGAGTTATTGTTTGTTCAGTATTAATTGCCAGCCTTGTAAATACAAGCTGGACTGACTGTACATATCCTCAACCTGGCTTTTCTGCCTCCGTCCATAATAATATACATTATATAGCCTAAATGTCGTCTAAAATTAATGTTTATTTGCAACATAGTATAGCAAAATATTACATGATCAAAAACAAATTAATTTTAGCAAAAAAAAGTCTCCGTTTTGAATGTCTGGGGTCGGCAGAAATTTGTGATGTTAAAATGGGGTCACGAGCCAAAAAAGGTTGGGAAACCTAACCCTAACTGCTAATCGTGCTAGCTGCTAATCTCGCTAGCTGCTAATCATGCTAATGGCGTGCTATTTTACATGGTGTAAATATACATGCTGAAAGCTTATAATGCGCACAGATAACACGCTAATTGAAAGTGGTGTGTTATCTGTATACAGTTCATTATACCACATTGGTTATGTTGTCGAAAACCCCAGAGTCTTTTTAAAATATATTATACTTCTTCTATGTCAGCAGATGAACCTTTCCGATACCACGATACACAACAAATAACTTGTGCATGTGGTAGAAATCTAACTTCTGCTTCACATCTGTTGTGACATCTCAGTATAATGGCTCGATTACAGTCTGCAGTGTGTTATGCATAGCGTTAGCCACATAGCATAACTGCCTAAGTCACATAGTATATGGACAAAAATATTGGGACAAATTGAATTCAGGTGGGGTTTTTTTCTAACAGGGGTCTGGGATACAAAACAATAATGACAAATGTAATAATATAATTTTATATTGTTATAAATATCATATTGATTATTACTATTGATGTTTATATGTCAAATCAGCATGAACAGGACATCTGACAGCTGTGGCCATGATGTGTCCTAATATTTCTGTTCATATCACAGGGTTTCTGCAGGTATCAGCAAATCTAATTTAATGCTTTTTAATGCCACTTTAAACAAATTTAATGTCCAACTGCAGATACAGTTCTATAAATAGTTTTATGACGGTTTACCATCAACAGGCTTTAACCCTTTCATGCATAGTGGTCACTACAGTGGACAGTTATTCTACAGCTGTTCTCTTGTATATTCATGGATTTTGTTGTTTTAGTTCCAAATCAGCCAACACAGTGGACGCTACAGTTCATACCATTACAGTAACTTTGCTGTTCATGATAAACCTGATCTGCACTAACATGTTAATTGCTATTTGATGGTAATTAACAGTTTTTTTAAACATTATTTTTCTTTTTGCAAATTATCTCCATGAAGTGAGTAATAACTAGTATTGGAGTATGTTAAAATGTAAGAAAAGATCATATTAGCAGCATTAAAAATTTATTTGTATTTCATAATTTTCATAGTGTATCGGTAAATACGTTTCTTTGCTTCAAAAATTAAACCCATGGTGCCCCGCTAAGTGGACATTTTTGCAACTCTATGAAAAATAGGTTGATAAAAAAAAAAAAAAATCTCAATCGCATTGTTTTTTTTTTTTTTATGCCTAAAGAGGAATAAAAACACTCAGGAAAAAAATCTTGATTAAGGTTCTCATAATTCATGCATGAAAGGGTTAACCAGGTCCTGAAAAGTTCCTCTTGCAACCACTTCTGCTGAAACTTGCATTTTCCCATTTTTCCGACATTTGCTAATATTCCCTCCACTCTTTCACCACGGCGTGAGCATGCTCACAGCACGTTGCAATTCCAAGCATCCGGTGTTGATGACTTTGTGTATGTTAACAATATCATGCCTTAGTTGATCATTTATACATATGCATCTCAACTTACAGATCACAGTGGATCTACAAATACACACAACATTTAGTAAAAGGAAGAATATTGGTACAATTCCACATACTTCATATTTGTTTAAATGTTCAAGTACAGTTCGTATATGTAAACATTTTCATTACGGAATTTGACTTTCTTAACCCTCCAGTATCCCATCCAGCAAGGCCCTTACTAAGCACCAAGTGTGCCATTTTGGCATACTTGTAGAATAATGTCAAAAAAAAAAAAATTTCATCCAGTTTGTTTTTAATTCTACACTTTTTTCTATTTCATCAACTTGAGCCGTAAATAAAAACACCAAATACTCAGTAACTGTCTTTTTTTTTTTTTAACCCTTTACATGTCGTGTTTGTAATGTAAACAAACCTTTTTTATTGGATGCAAAAAAACACATAAAATTATTTTTTTCCCAATATACTACATAAAAAGTGGATCACATATTATTTGATTTTTGCAGCTTGGCATATGTCAGTGATTAACTCCAACACTGGTTAATTTGCATGATTATTTTTGGCACTAGGTCAAATGTTCAAAAATACTAGCATCTGTCACCAAGTGTGCGTAAAATGCACACCTATAAATCAAAGTATTAAATATTATTTATTGATTTATTTTTCTGCTTTAATTTGATTTTATTTTTGTAAATTAAGGTCAGCCCTAATCATCATACATATCAAATAATCATTCATTTTAGACTTTTTTAACCCTTTAAATGATCTCTTTTCATCATGTCACTACATTTTTTGATGCAAAAAACACAAAATATGTTTGTTTGGTTTTTTCAAAATACTACATAAAAATTGGATTACATGTTATTTGATTTTTGCAGCCTGGCATATGTCAATGATTGACAGCAACATTAACAATGTTAATAAATTAATTTAGACCCTCACCTCTCAAATGAAGCTTAGACATCAGTAAAAGCAGGATTTATGCCTTAATGGCTTTCGGATCAAAAACAGTGGTTATAATGGAAGAAATAGTGCGTTTCAGGCACACTTGGGAGACAGATGCTAGTCTGGTAATTTTCTTTTGTTTACAATGTGCATATTTTAGTTGGTGGCCAGAATTTTAAAGATAATGCACAAATGAACAACTTTTGAATTCTAACCTTATTTAAATTGTGAAAAATAATATGAAGTTTTTTAAAACGAATTGCAAAGTGTGCCTAAAAAGTACACCCGGATACCAGAGGGTTAACTCAAAAACATAGAAAAAATCTTTGGAGTTGACATTATTTATCAGTTCTTATCCTATTATTTATATTATTTTACTGGTCCGGCCCACTTTAGACCACATTAGGCTGAATGTGGCCCCTGAACTAAAATGAGTTTGACCCCCCTGCTTTAGGTTGTGAACCCCTGACTTAGGCAAACAGTATGATGCGTTGGGAACAGGCTGAGACTGGAGTTCAGAACCCAGGACAGAGCTCATGGATAGGAGGAAACACACAACATCCCGGACCTGACCCACCACCAGCTGCTCTTCAGGCCGTAAATCATGGAGATGTTCCGGTCTGGGAGCCCAGTCTCCCTCCCCAGAGACAGGGGTTATTTACCCGGGTCAATCCCCCCCCCTCCCATCCCCACAGTGCTCTGCTGCAGCCTGCACACACTGATCTGCACAGCAACTCCTACACTGCAGTGTTAAACTGTGGACACATGGCAAAAACACACTCCTACTGACTGTAAAGTATGGGCTCAGTGTGGTTTTGGTTCCGGTTAGATGTGTGCTGGATGCAAACTGCAGGGTTTTTATGCAAATGCAGAAGCTCCAGAACACACACAGCCGAAACTTCCACTGCTGTGGACTCTTTCATGTTGTGTCAGTGGGTCCATCACTGGTGACAAACCCCTGATCATTCACCGATAACACACGAAATATTCAGCAACATTTCAGTCGTCAAATGAGCTTCTTCAGTAACAACAAAGGTGAAGGTGAAGATAAGTGATGGAAGAAGAAGAAGAAGAAGAAAAGCAGAACGTACCGGGAAGAAGTGATAATCCAGCTCCTGTGAACGCGGTTAAAATGTCATCGTTGTGTTGATCGGAGGAGTCCGCTGAATGGCCGGTGAATGAAGCTGTGAGTGGAGCCTCCAGATGGGGGAGGGTCCGTCAGCTGATGTCCAAGACACGCGCACTGACGCGACACGATCCGGAAGACTCCTTCAAAATAAAGGCGTCAATTCAATTGCTCATTATTATTCAATCAATATTCAATTATAAATAATTATATTTATTCAGTTATTACAAAATTATCACAAACAGTTATTAAAATCAACAATTCATTAATACAATACATTTTGTAATAGGACACCCCAAAAGAAATCCTCTGCTTATAAATGGAGCCCCTTAAACATGTAATAAGAGACATAATTTTAACTTGTTTTATTTATTTGATTTTATTGTTTTATTGTTTATTTTATCTTGCTTTTATTATTATTATTATTATTATTATTATTATTATTATTATTATTATTATTTATTTATTTATTTTTACTGAGCTTTTAGTCTTTGGTCCACTTTAGTTGTTTTAAAGGGCTCTATAAATAAAGTTGGATTGGATTGGATAATTTACATTATAAGCTAAAACACATCAAATGTTCTAGATAATAATAATAATGGATTGGATTTTATATAGCGCTTTTCTAGACACCCAAAGCGCATTACATTATTGATCCATTATTCATTCGCTCTCACATTCTCCCTCTGATGGTGGTAAACTACATCTGTAGCCACAGCTGCCCTGGGGCAGACTGACAGAAGCGAGGCTGCCAATTTGCGCCTACAGCCCCTCTGACCGCCACCAAACATTTATACGCATTTAGTGTGAGTGGCACTGGAGGGTGAAGTGTCTTGCCCAAGGACACAACAGCACATGGACAGAACGGGATTTGAACCGCCAACCCTTCGGTTATTGGACGACCCGCTCTACCACCTGAGCCATGGCCGCCCCCCTAACTGTAAGATAACTACAAAACACATTTTAAAATATAGGCCTATCTTCCTAACAATGCTTCCTTTCCTTTTCCTAAGTCATATTGTAATCACCATATTCCAATATTCTCAGATAATTTCATAGTAAGACAGGGGGCTTTACCCACATACATAAAATATGAAATGAATGGATATGATGTATATTTTTCATTTAAACATGAACAATTACATTTATGTAAGACTACTTAAAATCCTAGTGTGTTTTAACAGATCCAGATACTCACACAAATGAACTTTAGCCTCTTGAGACCCAGCAATGCACTTTTGTCCTCTGTAGGAAACAAGGGTTTCACAGCTTTACTTAAAAACTGTCCACTGCAAAGGACATTCCATAAAATAAAAATAAAATAAAATAAAATGTATTTGACAGAACTGTTGCTTTATGCTGTTTCCAATCAAGACAATTATTTAATGTATAAAAGCCTTTTAATTTCCTGGATCTCAGGAGGTTATTGATCCCCGGAAGTTAATCTACTTTTTTCATTAGCTCAAGAAAAAGAAAGGGAAAAAAATACAAATGACAATTAGAAATAAAATGTGAATTATCAGACTGAAATGTGGTAAAGTTTAATAGCAGTGGACATGAAGGATCTTCTATAGCTTTCAGTCCTGTATTTAATGGTCAGTTGCTCACTGCAGATGCTTTTCAGATTTTTCAAAATAAGTTGAAGAAAATGATCTTGACCTTCACCATGCTGTCATGATGTATACTGAGCTATTTCTTTGTCAAATACATCAAGTTATACAGATGTACATTATGCTCTGGTTTCTGCACTATGAACACATGAGAATTTCTATAGCACGGCCTTGTGGACAGTGCTTGCATTTCACTGTTCATACCATGACCATGTGACAAATAATTTTGAATCTTGAACATACATATAGTATTTTTGCATGTTTCACATTTAACTCTGACTGACAAACACATAAATATGCTTCAAATTAAGTTTATCCAAATGTTATAATCCAAATGGACAAAACTCACATGCAGCTAAAATAAAATAAAATAAAATAAAATAAAATACACCTCATCTTTTTTTTCACACTCAAATGCCTTTTGAGTAACTTTTATTTTTGTTATTAGCAAATGAAACAGTCAAACCTCACAATGAAACAAGTGTCACAATTAGACAAATAAATACAATTCAAAAATAAAAACATTAAAACTACATTAAATACACAGTGATAGAAAGAGCACGAGCACAAAAGAAAGAAAACTTAGATAAAAGACAAATTAAAAAATTAACTAAAATTAAATTTAAAGACAAGTCTAGGGGAAAAAAGACAAAATGGAGTATTTTGCACGTATGTAAAGACAAGAGCCATAGTAATTACATAACTTCTTCATCAATTTTTTTTTTCTTTTTTTCTTTCAGCTTTATTAACATTTGAGTATACAATACAACATTTTAAACAAACAACAAGATGTCAAAAGGGAAAGTGCATTTGAACATATAAGTTTAAGAAAATAATGAACAGATTTAAAAATACAAAGCATAATATATAAATAATAGTAAAAATAAAAAAGTAAATAAATAAAAAATAATAATTCTGACAAATATAAATAAATAAATAAATGCAACAGAGAGTTCAGTCAGTATTAAAAAATTGTTTATAAATAGCCAAGGTGTTAGTGCTTTTTTTTTTTTTTTTTTTTTTTTTTTTATTATTATTATTATTATCATTAGAAATGACTTCTAAAGATTTAATATAATTTCCAAATTCTAATAGGAAGATTTTAAAATTCGGGAGTGTTTTAGTATATTTGTTTTTATGTATATGAAATTTTCCAAATAATATGAACAAATTTACAATAAATTCTAAATTGTTAGTATCATGTTTAAAAGAAGTAATTACATTCTGGGATGTTATATTTATTTAATTGTTACTTTTAGATATGATATAATTTTCAATTTTGGACCAAAACTTAGAAGAATGTTCACATAAAAAGAATAAGTGTTGAGTAGTTTCAGATTCAGATTGACAAAAGTTGCATATTTCTTCCATATAAATAAAAAAATACATCCTGATACTAAAAACTAAATACGAAACTGGTTGGGCTTTTATTTTGTTGACGTACTAACCAAAGCGTTGGTGTTTTTCCTGATTATTAACGCATATTGACATGAAAGTAGCGATACACAGTTCATCGGCACAAAAATAAATGTTAAAAAATATAGCACTCATGATTAAAAAAAATAAACTAAATTCTACGCGTCTTTGTGGGTCTTTGTAGTAAAATTATCTCCCATTCAGCTCCGTTACTGACTGTATTTATCTGGCTGCAGTTCCACTCCACACCTGCAGGGGGCGCTGTTCCCCTCCAGGCCTGGGCGGCGACATTAAACCGTCCGGAGCAACGACAGTCTTTCCTTCCGGCTCCGGTCACTTATCAAGTGGAAAGGTAAAGACAAACCCGGCGTCGTAATCTAAATAAATCTTCAACATCTTATTTTATATTACCCACTTATGCGTAATATTTGTTTGTTGTTAATGTCACCGTGGTATACGTAAACGCATTTTGACTCTAAATGTTTAATAACACTTGATATTTGATGAAGTATTCCGGCACTGATGCTCACGAAAGGCTGCCATTTTTCTTGGTTACAGGCCGCTTTCGTCAAAGTTACTGTTTAGTAAAGGTTTAACCAGCAGTGTAGTGATTGTAGAATAAATACACTGTATTAGTGTTGTAACGTGTGTGAAAAGATCCATGTTGCTTTGTAATATATCTAACCAAGCTAGCTAACATGCAAGCTAGTTAGCATGCTAACGTGTTTGAGCCTACCTTTAGCTGTTCGCACAGGAGGGAAGTGACACCGATCATGTCTTGTGTTTCAGATGCTGATGCCCAAGAAGAATCGTATTGCTATCTATGAGCTCCTCTTCAAGGAGGGAGTCATGGTGGCCAAGAAAGACGTCCACCTGGCCAAGCATCCCGAGCTCGCTGATAAGAATGTGCCCAACCTACATGTGATGAAAGCGATGCAGGTGAGAAACCAGGCAATGAGATGAACCCTGTTACTGTTATCAGAGGTATAAGTGAACAAATATGGAAATGCCGTCAGTGCCTTGTATTGTTTGGAGTGAAAGTGGTGGTCTGCGTTGTCAGAGCAGTGATTGATGAGCATACATTAGAAGCGGATGTTCTGGATAAGGGGAAAGTTCTAGGGGCACAGGCGTCAAACTCCGGTCCTCGAGGGCCAGTATCCTGTATGTTTTAGATATTTCCCTCTTCCATCACACCTGGGAGCCATTACATCATTCTCAGGCCTCTAAAAGAGCATGATGATGAGTTGATCAGTAATTGAACCAAGTGTGCTGAAAGAGGGAAATATCTAAAACATGCAGGATCCTGGCCCTCGAGGACCTGAGTTTGACACCCCTGTTTTAGGGGCACAGTAATTTTACCCACAGCAGAGGAGTTCTAGGTGCTGCTACCTATTGTGTTTGTGTTCAGACTCCCAGCCCAGGACTGTTAAATGCATATCTACATTGATTTTTAGTAAGGTTGAGCAGAAAACATTGCTCACAGACTTAATGTGAAAGTTATGTTGACAGTGATAGATGTACATCTGATTTGTTATACACTTTGCAGGTGCATTTCAGTCTGAACACTTGACAGCTGAAAGTGGATGTCAATCTGACTTAAGTTAATTGCTGTGAGACACAATGGCTTTGAAATCTGATTGTGGATTTATGCTGTCAAACTGTTTTCTGGTACTCTGAAGATTTATATACAAGCCAAGCTGGAAGAAATGCAGGGCAGTTTACTGTCAGGTCTTGTCATCACAGCATCCCATGCAAATGGACATACACATTTTGTTTAATGATCTGCATAGCAGTTAAGCTCATCAGTTGAGGCACTTGACAGTTTGATTTAACTTACAGCTCTGGTTTCCCTGATGTCTGAGCAAGTGTAGTTGAGACATGAATTGGCTTAGTTGAGTACATGATGTCTAAATGACGTGTTCTCTCTCACAGTCCCTGAAGTCCTGTGGGTATGTCAAGGAGCAATTTGCCTGGCGTCATTTCTACTGGTACCTCACCAATGAAGGTATCCAGTACCTGAGAGACTTCCTCCATCTTCCCCCTGAGATCGTGCCCGCTACCCTGCGCCGCCAGACCCGCCCTGAGACCGCAAGGCCCAGGCCCAAGGGTAAGATTGGACGTACATGTGTGGCTCGGCTGGAGTTCTGCATGATCTGTTAGGATCTGATCAGTATGCTTGTCTAGGGTTGATAATGATTGTTAGTCATCGATGAGACAGGCAGTGATATTGTGAAGTGATGTGTTTATTTGAATAACATACTGCCTTATAATTGTAAGCAGTGCTTGGCATATTTCCTGTTACCTGCAAATTTTAATACAGACTTACTGAAGTTTTACAAATAAGAGTAAAGCTGGAATATATGCGGGAATTGAAGTCCCAAATTGGCCGCACTGGAATGTGGGAGATGACAGTTGCTTAGTGTGATATTTATTTTGCTGGAAATTGGATTCAAATATAATGTTATGTGTAATGGTAGTAATGTTGAGTACAGACTCGAAAACTAGTCAGGCAAATACTTAATCAACTCACAAAATATATTGGATCTGTTTTGGGTATTTATCTGATATTAATACTAATGCATCTATAGGGTGTAGCGCTAACTTAAACTCTGCCCGATTTTGGGGCTCAACTGACAGACATTGTCCAGTTTCAAATCTGCTGAATGGAAACATTCCATACGCCTTAACATCAGGGAGTCAAAAGGCTGCAGCTATGGCTCTGTCCTTCATTGATCCAGTGCAGATAACCCTAGATGGGATTAGAAAATGGGGATGTATTAGGAAGGGATGGAAATCTGCACATATCTAAGAAGTTATAAAAGGCTTCCCACTTCCACTGACTGTTTTTGCTGCAGTTTTGTTTTTTCCACATGTTGGATTTGTTAATCATCCTGTTTTGGGTCTGTTAAAATAATGATCCATTTGACTGCAAATCTGACATTTAAAGCTGAATGTCTCATCCTGAAGTAAATGTTCAGGACAGTTGTTCCTATCATCCTTAATTTATCAGGCTAATGTAATCATTAAGCAGATCAGTAAGAAATTAAGTGCTTAGGAGTTAATTGCTGATAAGTGTACGATAAAGAGATTGTCTGACACGAGACAGTGGTTCATTCAGGGATTTTGCTCTCTTAGGTATGCAAAGTTCTACTGTTTAGTCATGAATTATGAGCACATTAAGGAACTCCTGAAAATCTCCCATCTCATATTTAATGAAGGCCTTTGACAGCTGCTCAGCAACTCTCAGGTTGAAGTTGTGTACTAAGTAGAATACTTCATAACTGGTGGAATTGAAGCTGAGGGATTTTTGTTATTTCTTTGCAGGAATGGAAGGAGAGAGGCCTGCCCGCCTTAACCGTGGTGAGGCTGACAGAGATACATACAGGCGATCTGCTGCACCCCGTACGTATACCATCAGAACACTCAGACTTCTATTCCCCAAAGTCACTGCGTGAATGGTTTATGACAGAAAGGTTGTCTTTACCTTGAGAGGCTGTGTTAAGACATTCAACTACAAATTGAGTCTCCAGTAAATAAACAACTCTTTTGGTAAAGTAAAAGAGCAAGACTTAGTCACTGGCAAAATATTGTTTACACTGTACAAATCTGTATATGTTAAACGCCTTTTTAAAGCATGACAGCGTTGAAGAGTGAACTGTGATAAGAGGATCTTTATTGGTAGATATGTGTAATTGTAACATTTTGGGGACTGAAGCCTTAAATTCAACATGTGAACGCTGATTACTGACTGAGTTCTGTAATTTTCAGCTGGTTCCGACAAGAAAGCAGAGGCTGGCGCTGGAGCTGCCACAGAGTTCCAGTTTGTGAGTACTACTTCTGTTAATTTTCTTTATAGGTATTTTACAGAACACTGTGCAGTTGTCAGAATTATCTTTTTACTTCTACTCAATTTTTGTAGTTTTATCAAATGAGAAATGGTTGTACAAAGGCTTCAAATGTCTTCCTGAAAGACTGTTCACTTGTGGCTGCGGTTTTACATCAGTTGAACAAGGAATGCAAGAACACTAAATTTAGGTTGCATAGTCCAGTAAGAAATTGATGTTGAAATACAGCTATGTGGTGTGTTTACCCAATTAAATTTTTTTTCTCCGTTACAGAGAGGCGGCTTCGGACGTGGCAGAGGACAGCAGCCTCAGTAAATTTAACTATCTCTTTCTGTACAATAAAGAAAAAATGGAAATACAAATGAACAGTGTGTGTTCTTATGGGGGGTTTATGGCGGTTCATGAATACAGTTAAACCTCTGTGATGCTGAAGAGGGAAGTTGGCTTGAGTTTAGTAATCAGTGAGATGGCACGTGAAATGGCTTTATTCCTTATTCATGAGATGCAAAAGGAGAAGTTCCTCAGTATGATTAGATACTGTATCTCATTGTTTCTTTAAACTTGATCCTATAATGTAATTACCTTGTTTTTCACTGGGCTCCTGATTGAGTCAGGACTGTGCTCTCATCAGCAACACAGCACACCTTTACTGTTCAGGTCTTTAGTGAACCACATGGAGCTTAAAATCTCATAATCCGCCTTCGTGACCTGCAAAAATTGTTCAGATAAAGGCAACTTTTTTACTGTAAACTCATTACTGTGAGTTTGTATCAGTCTGCGGTAAATGAGTATGTTACTACCTACACAGGCTGACATTCATTAAACCAGGGGTGTCAAACTCATTTTATTTCAGAGGTCACATCCTAATATGATCTGGAGTGGGCTGGAGCAGTAAAAACAACCTATAATTGTCAGTTACAGTTACATAATGAAAATGTTCACACTATTCTTTTTTTAAAAAGTAATGAACAACTGTGGAAAAACTGAAGTCGTTTACAGTCAGTCGTTTACACATGTTCATAACTTACAGATCACAAATATTTAATACAGTGGTTCCCAACCTTTTTTGGCTCATGACCCCATTTTCACATTACACATTTCTGATGACCCCAGACATTTAAAACAGACTTTTTTTTTTTTTTTTTGCTAAAATTATTATTTTTTTGATCATATAATAGTTTGCTGTACTATGTTGCACATAAACATTAACTTTAGATGACATTTAGCCTGTATAATGTACAGGGTGGGGAAGCAAAATTTACGATATTTTGAGGCAGGGATTGAAAGACAGTGTATGACCAATTAGTTTATTGAAAGTCATGAGAATTTAAATCTTCAAATCACATTTTACTGCATTTCTAACGGTTGTCTGCCTCAAGTTCAATTGCCATTTTTCTCATGGATTTGGTTGGATCCTTTAGGATTTTGGATTTGAGAGCTTTAATAAAAGCTTTGGTATGTTTTTTTGTTGCTTCCTCCACTTCCAAACTTTCTCGTAATAGTTTTGCTCATAGTCATTCTCTTCTTAGCATTATAAACAGTCTTTCTGGACACTCCAACTATTTTTGAAATCTCCTTTGGTGTGACGAGTGCATTCAGCAAATCACACACTCTGACGTTTGCTTTCCTGATTACTCATATGGGCAAAAGTTTCTGAAAAGGTATGGATAATAGTGTTAGGTATGATTATGACATCAATATATGTTTGGTCTCAAAACAATTGACGCAGTGCCTGCTGAGAAAAAAACCCTAAATGTTCATTGTAAATTTTGCTTCCCCACCCTGTATATTATTATGGACAGAGGCAGAAAAGCCAGGTGTAGATTACTGCACAGTGAGAATTTTATTTTCCTTGGTCAGGATATGTACAGTCAGTCCAGCTTGGATTTACAAGGCTGACAATTAATACTGAACAAACGATAACTCAAACTGAATTATGAAAGAGCTGCAGCATCTGAAACCGACCACAATGAACATTTGAAAGATAAATACTACAGTGCTTCAGTTTCAACTTCACAGTTCGTCATGTCTTTTATGTATTGTGATTGTCTCTCAACTTACCATATATTAGTAAGTTTTTTTTTGTTTTTTTTTTAATCAATTACTAGAAATTTCAGGCAACCCCATTTGAATTCCAGGTGACCCTACATGGGGTCCCGACCCTGAGGTTGAAAAACTGATTTTATAACAGATAGAATATTGGTTAAATCACACTTAAGACATTTCAGGTTGCTCATTTGCTCTGGTTATTCATATTTTTGAGAAAAAAACTTTTTAAATGTCAACATTTGTATGTTATTTTACTTCTTTACACTAAGACAAAAACAATTTGAAGTTATTTATAGGTGATAGTATTTTACTGATCAGACCCACTGGAGATTGATTTGTACTCAATGTGGAGCATGAACTAAATTGATAAACATCTTCAGTGTCATTTTTGCATTTCATAAATTTATCCCATGAGCTTGATTGGGCCCTTTGGTGAGCTGTTCTCTACTCGCAGGCCGTATGTTTGACACCCGTGCATTAAGCTGTAGATTTGGATTGTGGAGTCTAAGTGACGCTCATTTACTGCAGCCATCTTAGGTTACAGCATAATTGTCATTTCCTGTTGTGTTGTTACACTGAGTGCATCATGTACTGGTAGTTCGAGTTGGTCTAACAGTTTTATATAAAGAATGATGCAACCGTCTGCTGATTTCCAACCCTTCAAACATGGCACATATAAAAGGAAACTAAGTTTAGATGAAGTCGGGGTAATCTCCACATGAATCCTCTATTGTCTGTGGGATAAGAACACCGCATGGACACAATGACACAAGCCTGGATGTGAAATACTGGTGTTTATTCGTTGGCACATTTATATTACAATCTTCAGTCTTCTCGCACTGGTTTCATTCCACAGTCCCAAATGACAAAAGAGGAAAATAAAATTCCAGTGACACATACACCTTGGAGAACACAATTACAACATGTATGTAACTTCAAGGCTGAGGTCAACGGCTAGAAGTGCACACGTGTTCAATTGCAACCATTTGGGAGAACTCTTTCAAATCAGCCACTGAATCAGTTTTAACCTTTACAAGCTGTTGATGTAGGAAACTAGTCGAACCATTGTGCGAAAGGAAACTTGACTGTTACAATCCTCAGCTGCAAGGTGATATGCTTTCATTGTTTAACTTTGGCCACAAGATGGGGCTATCTAATTAGAATGACATACTTTGGTAGATTAAGGAAGTGGGTTTATCTGAAGCTCCAATTGTCGTCTTTAATAATTAATCCTCTGTTTTGTCTTTTTCCGGTTCCGAAGCTCTGATGTCATACAAAAGAGGCAGTTTGATGGCAGAAAAGCAGTTTTCCTCAGTTTTAACTCTTTCCTTATTCTCTACTAATTCCCTTCACAGATGTTCTCACTTGTTGGAACAAGAACTGCCTTTGAGTTAGAAGGGAGTTTTTTTTTTTTTTTGTAATAAATGGGCACAGCTCTTATTTACTACATTTGAAGTACACCTGCTAGCAGTAAGGGAACTGTGTTAGTGATGTACAAGAACAAAACAAATTAAAATCAAACAAAAAAAAAAAATGGATAAAGAACAAGTGGTAATTAATGTTTTAGTCACTGGCTGTTACCTGCAGAAATCCTCCTCACATTCATTTTGACATACCTGTCAACCCTCCACAGACTAGATTGAACTGTAGCCAATTATACAGGGTTACATTTTGTTTCAGTTGCCTTGAGCTCAGATTGCATATTTAGATGAAAACTAAAAGGTCTAAGCAACAAAAATCTTTCATGAATCCCTGGGGGCATAATAAAGCAAGACTTTGGCCTCCACACCTCTGAGACACAGCAATAAAATCAGTCCAGAGTCTGAAACGGTCAGAGACTTTAGACTCTTTTCAGCCATACTGTTACTCATGACTCATTTTGAAATCAGGTTTTATTATCACAGACTGATATTAGTCTGTATGAACTGGACTGGTTAGGACAGAGATGCCCTCATCAATGATAAACGGGAGAAAAAACAATAAAAAATAAGCTAAAAAAAAAAAAAAAAGAACCGTTTCTGAAATGGCCTTTTTCCAGGTTAGATCTTGTTCCAGTAGCCATTAATTCATCGTGATGAGATTCTTTAAACCAGTCTGAGATGGTTTTACTCAAAGTTCAGAAGGTATCTACTGCTGCAATGGCCTGTAGACCTGAAACACCTATTCATTTTCATCAAAATACAACATTTCTGGCAAGCAACCTACATTTCCCATAAGTGTTTGCTGTATGATCACCAAAACCTCACCAGAACATAAACCATGTCAACTCAGTCTTGCAAACTAATTCTACATAACACATTTATCTTTACATATAGATTTTTATCATTAGTTTACGTAAGTGTGGTAAAATGCCTCATTTTAGTAGGAAATTATTCTAAAAAAAATAGGTGAAAAGTGAGACATTAACATGCTAGAAAAAAAAAAACCCTTCATAAAGAGACATTAAAATGTTTTTTTCCTTAAGTAAGACTTTTTCCTGAGACATTCCCGGAGATGTTTCATTGCTCTCCACAATTATTTCAAATTTTTTGCAGCTGTGAGCAGTTCCTCTACTTCTGTTATGCATTGCATTGTGGGAGAAAAGCCTGTCAATGGATAACCTAAAGCATCTACAAACTAACTTGACTAATTTCTTCCAAACTTTAATTGATAACACACTCAAAAACTGGTCAGAGTTGGTATGTTGTGCTTTGTTGTAGTTTTTGGGAAATGCAGCTGTTGCACAAAGTAATTGGTGGCATTTTGATCAGAATGAGCGAGGTGATCAGTGTTTACCGCCCACCCAAGTAGCAGCATTTTTAGCTACTGGCTGACCCCGGTTTGAGGACAGAAGAAAAGTGGCTCGCCTGAAAAAGATTTACTGCCTGTCCATTTCTAAACCACAGTCATGTTTACTTCATTTTTATAGCTTGACCAAAGATGAGGAAAAACAGTAATTCCTTACAGTTACAACTTTGTTTTGGTCTAAGAAAAAAGTAGGAGAATACAGTATTCAGTTTTATATAGGCCCGACACTTACAGCCACAACCACAGCCACATTCCTCGTTCTTCAGCCTCAGATTTACTGAATGCTATCTTCCAAAACAAAAAAACAAAACAAAAAAACCCAAAACTCCCAACAGAACTGAAACCAAAGCCAACAGTTCTTCCAGCCTCAATTGAAATGACATATAGCACTCACAGATGTGTAAGAGGCGTTTTGTCATTTGCACTCTCACCTTTGATCTATACAGAAATAAAGAATTTACAATAAAAACCTCTTACATGCTATCTACAGCGCCTCCAGTTTCACAGTATTGAGCCAGCTGCCTCACGCCACATCCAGGCATGTGACGCAGCTCGGCTAAAGAGACTTTTGCCAAGACGTTAGAGAGAAAAAACAAAAACAAAAAACTAGTATCCAAAAGCATTTTACATGTTAAAAACGAGGTCTCAAACTGTACAAGGCTTGTTTGTTCTGCATCTTGCCAAAGACAGCATTATAGATTCCATTACTTTCAATGTCAAGCAGATGTTTTGAGTGTATTTGGGGATGCAGATTAAATACTAAACAAGGGGTTAAAAAAAATTACCATGATGAAAGTGCCCACTACAGTCACCTGTGCTATGTTACCAACACAATGTAAACATTTGATTTTTAACAAACTGAATGTGAGGAGTAAAATATGGAAATGGGTTTAAATAACTTATGTGATATGTGCTGCATTTTGAAATTACAAGTCCATGGTTGAAATCTACTATTTCTACCCTCTCAGTATATGGAGGAAGACTTTGTAGTCAAGAGATAGCATCTTCAAAAGGAAAACAAAAAAGATTAAAAAGGAGGTAAAGACACTGAGGAAAAAGGTGGTTAATTTCACAATGTATGTTGACATTCTTCCACTCTTTACTCAAAGGGTGAAACCTGTAGTGCTTGGCTAGCTTCCCAAATAACAGAGAAACACACTTAACACTTGAAATTGAGAGACTACTGAGGGGCTGTATCCTTCTGATCCGAGAGACATCAACAACCACGATAAGGAGCAAAATGAAGAGAATCCAAAGACCTTACCACAAGTCTGTTTGCACAGTCAGCATCAGGTCACTCGAGCGAGTGAGACAATATAACAGTGCTCATGCAAGACAAGTCACTTCCCACAAATCTGTTCATTCAGATACAGACAACATTTCCTATCCTCATGACAGGGGAGGGGATACACTAATGGGCACATTCATTCACAGAAAAATAACTGAAGATGGAGGAGACATTAAAAAGACCACCGAAAGCCTTCAGCTTAAGCACTAAGTATACACTTTTACATTACGACAGTAAAAAGTAGTTCTTGCATTCAATAAACACCACGCTAAGGGCGCGTTAAGGAAAGAGAATGAGGGGAGCCGAGGGGACACTTCATGCAATTGTCAGTAAAAAGAAAAAAAAAAAAAAGAGAGGGGTCAAAAATTACATTTACATTTACAAAGTGTTTCAGACTATTCACCCAACACTTGTCATCAAGTCTGTGCCACAGGTCTGGCACAAAGGAGTTGGCAAGGCAAACCATGTTATTGAGACAAAAAAAGAGTAGAGAGAAGAGAAGAGTAGAATAGAATAGAGAAGAGAAGAGAGAAATGACACAAGTAAGAGCGCAAGTGGTGGCGAAAGCTCCTGGGGGTATCAGAGTTGTGGTTTTAGTTATCTGATACCCGAGACAGAGCTCTGATTGATGCTGTAGGTAGGGGAGAGGTCCCCACCTATCGTGGCCACCAAAGGTGTTCCGTTACTGGTCAGGCAACTCTCCTGGAGAGCCTCAAAGTAGGTGGCTTGCACAGGCTTGTGACACTGCAACACTTGTATGGCATCGTCTATTTTAAACCATTCCCTTTTTCTCCCTGTTGACAGAGCAAGACACCATTGTGGAACGAGTTACAACATGTGAGACACAAGAGAGGGGAAAAAGCACAATGGAAAGCAGGTTTTGAATAATTACCAGTACTGTATGCAGCATTAAAGCAGAAATCACAAGGGCAGGAACAAAGCTCGTGTTATAATCCCCAAACAAACGTATCATAAAAAAACCTAAGCTGCAGTATCACTTAGGCCTGAAAGAAATAAGGCTTTTAAAGCTACAAACCCCATGTGACTGCCTCAGAACTTTGCCCGTATGATCCCCATTTTGACAAGTAAACAAATTCAGGGGCCTTACCAATGTTGACCGAGTCCTCCCAGTCCTCCAGCACCTCTGTTACAATAAGAACATAAACGTAGGTTCTGTGTTTCCTCTCCTGGTTCTGTGGGGGGAGAAAAGGAAATTCTTTTTTTAACTCCTCAAATATTCTGCAGAATGTGTTGACATTTGAGGACCAAACAAAGTCTATAGTCAACAGATGGGAGCTTACCTCAAATACTCCGACTAAACGACCTAAAGTCCCCTTCACACCAGCCTGAAAAATAAAGCCAGTGGTAAACAAATACATACATCACAGTAATAAAGTATCAGAACTCTCTTTTTTTCTTAAAAGACATATAATATTTATTAGTCTAACATTTCAAATCATATTTTTGTTCTCTCATCAATTGAATGTTCTTTATGTAGGATTTGCAAGTAATTTTCAGATGACTCTGTTAGAGTCAACATTGTGCTGGGAACTGAATGTGTGTTGACGTTAGCTAACAGAATTTCTAAGCTAACAGTGTCCAGTGTTACACGCTATTGCAATGGTGGAGGAGAAGAAGAGAGGCACTGAACAACTGGGAAGTGAATGTGAGGATTTTCACATAAAAATGACCTGAAACCTTGACACAGAAATCTGTGTAGAGGTTGTTATCGTAGAAACAGTCATCAGCTCAGTAATGGAGGTAGGTAATGTCAGCAATCAACTCCAACAAACTTTACAAAAGCACATGACCATGAAAAAATCCAATATAGGGCACCTTTAACTGTGCTGAGATTGGAAATACTGGAAATCATACTCCAAGTACTTTCGCATTATAAACCACACTTGGAAAGCTTTTCATCTATCAGTCATCTACCTCGTCCAATAACGTTTAAATAATCTTAGTTCTATGATTGTGTGAACAACAGTAAAAATCTAAAACGTGTAACCCAGAGTGAATATCTCACTGGCTATAAACTAAACGCCTGAATTATACAGCCACAAATCACATAAACACCTCTATCCTGCTGCCGTTTAGTGTTGCAAATGGAGTGCTTCAGTACAAAATAATGCGAGTTCAAATAAAAAGGTCAGTACACATAACAGAATAACAACTTCCCTGACGGTTGTCAATGATATTCTAATTGCTCTTCAAGTCGAGAGCCAGATGCAGATCTCACAACTTTTTCCCCTGAGAGAACTCAAACACTTTCAACGCGTTAAAAATTCCAATGACAAGAAAAAAAAATCTCCTGCATAGATGTAGATCCTGCTCGTCCCAGAGGTGAATAGCAGGTCGGGTTTCGATACAGAGCCCAGCCACTTGCTGACATCTTTGCAGCTTCTTCTTCAGGTTCCAGTTTCAGTCTATAAATAAATGTTGACTGCATATGCTGTACCGTGAAGTCAGTGTTGCACTCTTCAAGCCTTCAGCAAGATCCTATGGAAAAGAACCGGGCCACCACTAGAAGCCCAAAAGATGCACCAGGGATAAAGTGATTGACCAAAAGTAAATCTGTGTGTTTTTATGAGATGGAAAATGTTTCACCCAAGGCTTTCATGCAGTTGACAACACTACTGGGCATCAACTACAAAGAGGATGCACAGCATTGAGGCTACAAGTTATGGAACACTGTCCTGCATCTTATTGGCGCAGGGCTGGGCTCTAACAGGCATTAGATCAGGGAGACAAAGAAGCCCTGTTTAACCTTTGGCCTGTTCCTGAATCCTGTCTCTGCACTGTCATGCTGGGCAAGACTCCAAAACTGTAAGCATAATCGCTGACTCGCTGATCATACGGTCATCAGAATAAGCTTGTCAGGATTAGGATATGTCCTGTTACACCACCGTCCAATAAGAAGCTTAGGAAGCCAGTGTAAGAGGTGATGTATTGAGCATCACTCAAAGTCACCACAGTTCCTCAATGCAGCCTTTTTAGCACTTTTTACACACATCAGATGTGATGTGACATTGGTTTTGGCCATGTGGAAATGGGTTGGCACACTGCCCACTCCAGCAGCCACCAAAGCTACCAAACAGAGGGAGCCAGGATAAGGGATGATATCAGCATCTGTCAGTGTGATGGATCACAGACAGAGAATAGGCTTTATATGGTGAGTGCCCTGCCAAGAGCCGACAGCCGGGTGATATTCAATTCCTTCACTTACTTGCCACAATTCAGATCATAATGCCCAAGAGATGTTACCACTCTTAACACTGATAGAACAACTGATTAAAGGGACTGAACACAGTACTGATTTCCAATAAGTTTAGAGCAGCTACCTAATTTATACCCTTCATCCCTAGTGCATATATAAACAAAAATCCATGTCTTATCCTTCAAAACACCTCAAAGACAAGCTTACAGCTATAAAAACAGAACACACAAATAAATCCCACTCCTTTCTTTTATTTCAAAGTGTTGTACAATTGGATAGTGTCGCAACGCAACCACTGGACAGCAAGTGTTCAATCTCAGTGTAATCTCCTTTGACACCTAAACACTGCTATGTAACATGATGCTATGATACAGCTTACATGTTGCTAGGCTCTGCCTCTCTGTCCATGAAAACAGGATGACTACACTGACGAAATGGGTTTTGAGAGTAAGGTATTAGGCCCAGTGTTATATACAGACATGATTTAATAGAAATGAAACACAATACTTCTGTTAACCTATAATGTGCTTCACTACAAATGGAAGTAAATTCTCAGAACAAAATTCCTGGCTGCGAGTTTCACACACGGGTTTTGGATAAGGGTCAGGCCAAGTTGGCCACATTGGAATTTGACAACATCTGTCAGAAGGAATAAAGAGATCTGCTATGCAAGTCTAAACTGAATATACAAGTTATTCTGAAACAGAACCCACCTCTTCACACACTTCTCGAGCTGCAGCAACATTGGGCTCCTCCTCTGGCTCCATTCCCCCTCCAGGAACTATCCACTTATCAGGATGTCGACTACTGCTCACCAGCAGCACCTGCAACAAATCCCGATCAATACTGTACACGCATAACAATTGGGCTCAATGCTGTGTTTGTCAGAGTTATCAGGTTGCCATTCAGTCTCAAAATACAGTTTGACTCTCACTGTAATCACACTCATTAAAATCACTGCAGTTTTTAGGAAAAGATAATGTACAGCATGCCTGTTTACACCTTTGGAGACTCACTATGTGGTTGCACACAGATTACACCAACTATTTAATGACTCAAGTATGACTTAGTGAGCGTGCTTTTCTGCAAATCTGTGGATGAAACCCCAAGGTTTGGCATAGTGCTAACCTTCTAGACTTTAGTTTCTGGTAAAAGTTTCTAAGGAAGTGTTGATCACACAGATGGCTTTCCGAAATCAACAACCCTTGCTGTTTACAATCTTGCCTCTACTTTTGAGGAATTAGTTTAGTCTCAACTCGTCTCCTCCCCTTGTAAAATGTTTCTACAACAAAGACATCTTTGTTTGTGTTGTTGACTGGACACCAGCTTTTCAAATCGCGTCTGATCTGAAATAACCCTTTGCAGGCTACTTGGAGTTCTAGGTTTTCGTGGGAGAGCGCACTAAGGTAGCGGCTGTGGCCAATACACAGTTCCGTTAACTACGTGGGGATATTTGTACACGACAAAACAGGTTCTGAGTTTGTATTGAGATTAAGAGACACTTTGATTCTTTGTGTTACGTATAATAAAATATTCGGCAACCCCATGTAAGATTTAGAAATCTAAGTTAGCCGGTTAACAGGTCCAGTGTTACCTTAAAGCTACTGCTAGCATAGCTATCTACCAGTGTTGGCTAGCAATACCAGTTGCTTAACGCTAACATAGTTCTCACTAACAATTACTAAGAACCAGTTTCTCTCTAACGTGGGCAAATTTTATTTTAGAAAGCAAAACAGTGAGTTCTGTAGCCAGCTGATCAAAAGAATGAAGTCCCCACTGATCACAGGTTGTGCTGTGGGCTGTGGTCGCTGGCCGAGAGCCGGCTGCCCACAGCAGCCACACGGCTAGTTAGCATGCTAACATTAGCATGTAGCTAACAGGTTGTTTCCAAGTATAACTAGCTATGCCAGACCGATGTTGCTAAAGAGGCTTACATAACACTTAGGTAAGTACGAGCTGAAAAGTAATTGTTATTCACGGCCTCTACAGAAGCGACAAGAGGCTAAAGTAACTAGTGTGTCGGCGTTACCAGCTGGCATCAAACCACAGTAGCGGTGAAATATATATTGGTTTATAAACAGAGGATACACTGAAAGCAGCTACGAGGGCTAATGTTAGCCGGGCCTTGCAGACACGACATCACCGGACTCACCTCCTCCTCAGTCTCGCTCCTGAAGCACAGACAGGCGGCCCGCTTCTTGTAACCATCCCCGTCGTACGTCCGGGTTTGGTTTGACTTCAGCTTCATCATTTCGGGGGCACAAAAGTTCACAAGTACAGCTACGTTTACCTCTTATAAAGATGACGATTATAGACGCAAAGTCCTCCTCTGGGGAACCTCGGCGTTTTTCTTAAAAGAAATAACTTCTTCTCCGCTTCATTTTCAAAAACCTAGGCACATCTACGGCACGGTCGCCATTACAAGGAGCCGCTACGCCCACGACGTAATTTAACCTTTAATAGCTCGTCCAGCGTAAGAAATGCACTTAACTTATGTTGAAGAATTGAGGCAACGGATACAAGGAAAACGCAACACCACGCTCGAAACCGGTGAAGCAAACTAGCACTTTGGGCTCTGACTCGCTTTCCACGGCCACTTGTTAAAAACTGAAACAAATCCAAGTTTCTGTCAACTTAGTTTGAACAGTTTCCGGGTAACAATACGAAAATAGTATTTCAGCATAAATAAGATGTGTGATGTGTGAAGCATCACTTTCAGCACCGCAGGTAATGGACAGCGCCAGCATGATCCTCAAAACTGATCCAAATATGATGGAACTAAAATGGGAGGATGCGTCATCACAGGCTTATCTGACTTCACCAGTGTCATATGAAAGAGAATTAGGAGAATTATATGCGATTATTTTTACTGCGGATTGTCATTGGTACATCAACATCGTACTTTTGTCATAATAACATCACCTGAGATGTAACACAAACTGTAGTATCCCTACTGATTTGAAACACCTTTAGTTTTTGAGGTTAAACTTCCAGGTTCAAAGTGACTTTATTAATACCCATAGGTAGATTGGTACCGCCTTAGCAGGAGTGGGAATCTCACACAAACATTTAAAGACAGGACAGAAGTGGACACTTAAACAACACAAGACAGAGGCATGAGCAGAAAAGCAGAAATTAAAAAAACACTAAAATACCAATAAAATCTGTTAAAAGCATGATACAAGAGACAATAAATAGAGTTGTGCTGAGCTATTTAAAGGATTCTTGTTTGATTTGTTTATTCTCTGCTGCTGTTTTGTTCCATTATGCACCTTCTCACCTCATAACTGTTACTGTATTTCCGTACAACTGCTATTGTAAATAGATTTGATATAAACCTTATATATTCTATTTTAGTTTATCCCTCATACCACTTATTTATTCTTATTCTAAGACCCAGCTATGGGTTTTCTGTCCACATTTGTGGACAAGAGTTTCACAACTTTATACAAAAAAAAAAAAAGAAAAGAAAAGAAAACTGTCCATCACAAAGGACATTCCATAAAAATTTTAAAAACTGCATCTGAAAAAACTGTTGCATCATGATGTTTCCAATATAGGCACATATTTAATAATAATAATAATAATAATAATAATAAAAAAAAAGGTTGTACTTTGCTGACGTTTCCTGGGTCTCAGGAGGTTAATAACAATGTGAAAGAGAAACAGTATCTCAGTTCTCTGTATGTCCTATGTATCTAGTGAATTGACAATGAAAAATCTTTAAATCTTGAATATTAAATCTTATTACAAATAGCTGCTAGTTTGCTGTACATTTTGCCAATGAACCTAATTTGCAGAGTAATAATTCTGATTGCAACTTTAAGTTAATACTAGGTCAGTCTTCCAATAAATAGAAATAGATAATATAATAAAAGTGCACTTAGACTTGTTTAAAAGAGAAACTGCAGCAGGAACACAACTATTCCTGTAGTGCGTGGTCTTGTCTCTCAGGACTGTGAATCTCCATTTGTTTGGCAGGAGCTGAAAGTCAGTCACTACAGGATGGGAGTCATCATTAAAGATGGTGCTGGCGAGTTGCTAGGACTGTTTGGTATACAGGGACTCCAGGCACAGCTGTGACTCCCCAATCAGCCGACTAGACTATTTGATGATCTGATTGAGTTCCTCTCTTTCAAGGGCAGGTTTCCAAACCCTAACACAAGTGAAAAAGATAAAATCGAGTCAATAAAAGCACGATAATAGAGTGTTGTCATGGTCTCATTAGTGTGGAAACAGGACAACTTGTGTAGACAAACATAATCTTTTTTACGTTGTTTTAATTATTGGTGATGCAGGAAATAATTTACTAAGCGGAAGTAGCTGTGTTATTTACTGATGATATTTTGTTTCAACATACAATGTATATAAATATGATAATTCAGTGCGCTGAACTAAAACTATCTGGAACAGTGTGATTTTCAGAGCTGCTTTGTTCAGTAAGATTTCACTGATCTATAAAAACAACCTCAAGTATAATTTCAAGAGAAAACCAGCCTAAAATCAGCATCATTGAAATGACCAGTATTGACAACATAAATGGTATTTTGGATACAATTTTTCTTAACCTCTTGAGACGTAGCAATGCATTTTTGTCCTCTGTAAGGGTGTAATAAAAAAATAAAAAAAAGAAAATGACACTGTTCGCTGAAAAGAACATTCCATAAAAAAATAATAACAATAATAACAAATGTGCCTGAAAAAAAGTATTGCATTAGGCTTTTTCCAATCAGAACAATTATTTAATATAAAAAAAGCCAAAACTTTCACTTTCCTGGATCTCAGGAGGTTAAAATTCAATGTGGAGTCAGTGACAGTCCCGAGATATTTGTACAATTGCACTTGCTCAACAGTTTGTCCCTTAATAATAGTACATCTAGGTGTATTGGCATTGTTTTTTAAATCAATGGCCATGTCTTTGGTCTTAGATGTGTTAAGCTGAAAGTGTGTAGGTGTTAACAAAGCGTTCTCTTGAGATACCTAAATAACAGAATTGTACATGACTTTAGAACTCACTGTTGCTCTAGGTAAACTGAAGCATGAATCAACAAACTTTAAAACTAAGAATGAGAGATGAAGTTGGTTTCTATTTCACACAGTAGAAATCCACAGAATCCTCTTTTTCTGTGGTTTAACTCAGTTTCTTCATTCCTTCTCCTACATACAACCCTCTTTCATGGCCTTACAGGACATATCTGAATATTTTTTCTGGGAGTTGACTAAAACAGAAACCCTGAACATATATTTTTTTAAAAAGGTGGTGTCTACATTACCTGCAGCTTTTAGTCCCATCTTTTGGCTGATTTGACTGTACAGTCGTGGAAAAAAATTATTAGACCATTCCTTGTTTTCTATAATTTCTTGTTCATTTTAATGCCTGGAACAACTAAAGGTCCATTTGTTTGGACAAATATAATGGTAACAACAAAAATAGCTCATAAGAGTTTAATTTCAGAGCTGATATCTATCCATTTTCAATGTTTTCTTGATAATAACCAAAATCACTTCAGTTCTTACATCAATAACTATGGCACTGTACTGACAAAAACAGTGCTTTTAGGCATTCCATGTTTTCTTTTCTGTCTGTTTTAGTCACATGATACACACAGGAGTTAGTACTTGATTGCATAACCATTGTTTTTTATAGCTTTTGACAGTCTAATAATTTTTTCCGTGACAGTATGTGTCCAGTAATATTCTATTCATATGATCCGCTTCCCAAAGTATGATATAAGAGTTTATTTGATGTGTTTGGAAGCAAATATTGCAAAAATAGATTCAGTTCTAAAAATTTGTCTCTGCTTGTTCTTATCTAAAGCTCCAAAAAGTCAACTAATTTTAAAACATGTTAATTACACAAAATAAATGCATGACAACTCAAAGAACTGATTTAATCTCTTTTCAGACAATATGAATCCAAGTATGGGATTATTTAAAACACAGTATTAAAAACATACTATTTATATTACTTTCTTATAATTATAGATGGGCAAACAACATTCCATAATTTGACCTATGGTGCTGATTAATAAAGTCTAATAGACAAGCACAACAAGACTCCTCACAGACTAATGATATTTGGCTTTGCAGTAAAAACGAAAAAGGATGATTGAGCATCTTGAACAGTTGAGAAAAAAGTCCTCTCTCTGTGTGTGGGACTTTTAAAACTTCACAGACATAGAATACGAAAAAAAAAAAAAAAAATAATAATTAGATGTTTTGGAAATGTTGGCTATCAGATAAGTAACCACTGAGAAAAACAAGCAGCTTCAGTTCACAGCACTTTGATGGTGTATGGGACCAAAAACAAAGGTGCGGTTTTGCAGATAGCTTGTATTTTTTAGAGCTCAAAGCACCAAAGGGAGTTCGTTCACAGCTCTGTCCAGGGACAC